>NW_020454982.1:879456-976265 GCF_003342845.1 Nothoprocta perdicaria | reverse complement strand
CCGTTGGGCGCTCGCGGCGCCGCCCTGAGGCGCCCGCCGGGGCCGCGAGCCCCACGCGCCTCCCCCGAGCCCAAACCGGCCCCCTAGACACCTCCGCAGCCCCCCAGGAGCAGCTCGTAGGAAACACGTGGGTTTTACCATTCAGCTCTGCGCCAAGGCAGGTAGACCATCTAAATCATTAAAACACTAAACAAATTACTGCACCAAAGAACTGCTTTTTTAATTTTTTCCCCTCTCTCATTCAAAACTGAATCATGAAATCTGACATCAAAAAAAAAGTCAGCATTTAGTATGATTTTATTTGTCCTCAGCATAAAATACGATAAAATTGCTACAAATAAAGGAAACTTTGATTTTTAGATAATACAGAACAGTCCAGTCAATGGCAAAATGCCACAGTACCAATATTTACAGGACACAACAGCACAGCCTGGTGGCAGCAAACGCGATAGTTACTCTACAACTGGAAAGTCATTGAAGTCTGTGACATTCCACTGTAAATATATGTGTTGTTAAAAATTACAAACTGCCCTGTAATGACTTTGATAACCTCCTGAGCAGCAGCTCCTATGAAAAAAGGGAGAAAAAATAAAAAGGAGATAATGTACAACGGAGTTTACAAGTTATATTTTAAAAACCATGAAAGAATTTCATCTAGAACTCAAAACACTGAAATTTGGACAAGGCTTGCTACAACTCCTGGGTAACAATTCCTGGGTAAAACACTTGCTGACACAAAGCAGTCTGAAGAAGCTCGTTGCTTCATAAGTTAGTTTCACATACATTTTAATATACATATTTTCTACATACTGTAAATATCCGATCAAGGCAAGTAAAAAACTTGTGTGCATGCATAAACTAATACAAATTGTTATCCTTCTAAAGGACTGAAATAGAGAAGTTTAAGTTAGGTGTAATTAATTTTCACCCTTTGTTCTGCAAAATAGCAATTACTGGTTTTGGCTCCTGCAACATGAAATACTGGGTAATTTCTTCAGAAGTTTTTTTTATGTATCTCTCTAAAGCACTCCATTCAAGATCCCAGTTCAAATTTGTCACTACTACAGGTCTTCGTTTGCTTGCTCTCTAATGATCTAACAAACGTCAGAAATAGAGGGGCATTCTTACCTCCCATGAACGCAGCAATGGCGTGGGGCTCAGCAGCTCCATAGCGACAACTGGGTAGCAGAGCAACAATTAGTATTTGCAGGTCAGTTTAATAGACAAGAGAAAGCGACAATCGTCATTCAGCACTTACAATTCATGAACATAGTCATCCTTGACTACTACAGATAAGCCATGTTCTTGTAGAAAATTAGTGAGGCAAGATTTCAGTTTTCCAATATCATCCTCTACCTGGTAGTTGTAGACACCTGGAAAATAAATTGTTTCATCACATAACTGTAACACTACCTCAAAAATCAATGGGTTTAAGTGGCAATGTACACATTTTATGTTTTTTTAAACTATTTCTAAGATGATGAATATAATAAGCTTGCAATACTAAATACTGCACTTACTAAATATTTCCATTGATGGCATTCATGGTAAGAAATTACTGCATAGCTGGCTTAACTCACAACACACCAGTACTATCAATCCAGAAAAATTCCTCAAGTTTCCAAATAGAAGGACTTCTCACTTTAACTTTTGCACTGAAGTCATATTAATGCAGAAACACAAATAATTAATTTATAGTTTATACCTATCATTGCAATACTTAGATTTTTGTATTTCTTATACATCTAACTGGTATTAACTTACCTGGGTATCTACCATGCTGCTTATAAAATCTATCTACAGCTCTCAGCATTAAGTACAGAACTATTTCATTGTCTGGGTTATCCATATGGGAAACTGAAAAACAGGGAAAAAAGCTGTTAGGTAGTAATAACTGAAAAATAATAATAAAAGATTTAAAATTAGTTTTAAAAATCCAGTATTTCCCGTGTGCTTAAAGTGTAAAAGCTTTTGTTATCTTCTCTGCAGGAAACAAGATCTTAATTTAAAAAAACAAAAACACCCTGCAACCAAGATTCTCAGCTGAGTCGACTGTCAAATACGAAATTTTGAATCCAGAGGGTGCATGACAAAATATGTTTTCTGTAACCTCTGGTAATTTAAAATTGAAAATATACATTCCAACTTTGCCAACTGCTATAACTTTAAATGAGATATTTCATTAGTTACCACTTTATTTTCCATGTATGCTTTAAATACTTAATTGTAATGACTGTAAATAAATAACAGTTTTAAGTCCTTATGATACTGCTCAATATTCTCCAGATTCCAGTGTTCTGAAAGTGGCTAAGACAATTGTTCTCAATTTGATGCTAATGTGAAAATAAATATACAGGAGATACGGGAATGTTTAAAAACAGACTTTTATCTACATAGTATCAAAAACAAAACATGTACAGGCATAAGGTCATTTTTGAGGTTTCAAAGTAAAGCTAAATCCAATATTCTAGACTTATTAAAATGACATATCTAGAATACTACTGATGGCAAATTATAAATTGCATATTGAAGTAGAAAATGTAACACAATTATCACAAAGTTGAAAATGCAATTACAGCACATGCAAAAAAAAAGGGAGTACTTACTAATCTCATCCTTGTTAAAAGTGTTTAAACCATATTCTTCAGATAGAGATCTGCATCGCACTACTCGAAGAAAGGCTGAATTGCTGCCTGTGCAGAAGGAGCAGAAAGTAGAACATTACCACTCAAATGCATCATTAATTACTATGTGCCCATATCATTTATTAAATATCAAAAGTCTAAAACTTATCATGGGTAGTTTTGTTTAACCCTTTTCCTTCTCATTTTTGGGGGATTTTTTTTTTTGGTAGCTCAAATGTTATTAGACTACAGGCAGATCACAAGTATTTTAGCAAAATATTTACTTCTGGAATCTAAATATATCTGTTGTGTTAACATAAAGACTCACAATGTGTGACTCCTTTATAGCAATTCATGGATCACAGCCACCAGCTTCATGTTTTCCTCTTCCATGCTACAAATGAACATGGTTTCTTTTTATCTTCACCCATATCTAACACCATCTGACATTCTCAGTTGATATTCTAACAGTGCAGCTACAAGAGGGAGATCTCTACCAGTATCAATTATATGAACCAAAAAAAAAAAAAAGCATCTATTAACTCAGCACTCAAAAATTAAGAGCTCCAAAAAGTTCTCAGGAACTGAAAAAAAAAAAAAAAAAAAATTGTGTAGGGGAAAAATGTTCTGGCCTATCTGCTTAGTGGCAAATTTTCCACTTGCATGGAGACTCAAGACAGCTGTATGGACATTTATACATATCCATACGAGACACAACCCAAATTTTCATAAGCAGTATTGGACCTAAAGAAATGTATCTAAGTTTTTATTGTGGTTAAGGCATATGGAATGCATCTGCCACCACAAACTTTCATGAACTGGGGGTTACTGAACATCTGAGACTTCCACTAGTGATGGCAGATGCAAGATACCAGGAGACACTGAACACTGTCCTTGAAAAATAAATATTAAGCTAATAATAAATACATAATCATTCAAAACTTCTTGAATATTTCATCATCTGTTTAAGCATAGCCACAGAACTCAAATATACTTACAAAGCAACTTCAATTCTCTTTCAGAAATTGACTCAGGTGCCTAAAAGAAAGAATATACCCGACAAACAATTATTAATCTGTGTTAAGATATATCAGTGTACTATGAAATAACTATGCTTTTTTAACAAAAGATATTAAAAACTGCAACTAATATTACTCCCTATACTTTTTACTTTCATTTTACATTATTACATCAAAATCGAGAAATAGGTAGACCATAAATACTGTTAAGTTACATTACAACTTTCTAAGAGAATGAAGTATTCTTGTAACCATTCTTGTATCTGATTCTTTTGACAAGTCTCTGCACATGCATCACAGTTTTTTTTAGAAAGACTCGACAATACCTTGCCTAGTGACTGTAACAGTTTAGCAGCATGGTTGCCCACAGCAGCAATATCTTTCTTTGCTTTTTCACGGTATCTGTTAATAATAAAAATAGCTTTATTGATGACAGCATAAAACTATCAGTTTAAATTTACTATAAAGACCATTCCTTTTTGTTTTATGTTATAAAGACACAACCATCATGAATGGAAATGAACAACCTAAAGAGGGTTACCACCAACTTACAACCATGTTCTGCAGAGGCTCTCAACTGTTCACTAAACATGCAATTTGAAATCTACATGCATAACAGATCATAGCAGCCAATTAATATTAAAAAGAGTACTACAGGCAGAGGAATATAAAGAAAATGGATCAGAACAAGTAGTTATTGGCCTTGGCCTTTTATTACAACTATTCTTAGGACGGAACATTTATCAGGGATTTTACAACTTATAGAGCTTACCTGAAATATGAACTAAAGCAGATAGTGATTTTTCAAGTGATTTTTCGACTGCTTTTTATTTGATATAAAAAGGTTTCCAAGATTCCATCTGCTTTGTGAGGTCTGAAGTAATCACTGTTCATTATCATTAACAAAAATATTGAATACTTACACATTTTGCAATTTGATAAATTTACTAGAATCTGCTATCATGTCAGGAATAGTGCCCCGAACAGGTAAGCTTCCTTGCCCCTCATTTGCCACAAATTCCTTCACTGCTCGAGTCAAAATCCAAAAGGAGGATGACTGCAAGTGTACAACAGACAGTCACATATACAAGTGTTATAAATAACCTTATTCCTACATTTAACAGTTTTATCCTTACTTATTCATTACCTGCTCTGTGAGATTGATGCAACAATCATCGTTAAAAATCTCTTCAATACACCTTGGGATCTATGAAAAAAAAAGTTAGGTTTGTATTGACTTGAATTTATGTCTTGAATTATTTTAAGATTTATTACACAGATGATCTAGTAGTGAACTCAAGAGTTTCAAAACAAATTAATCTCTTCTGAATGTTATTTACTTGAAAAAAATTAAATAGCATTGCCTGAAAATAAGATACACATTTCTGATCAAATAGAATACTTGAATCTCACATTATTTACCTCCTTGTAGTGGAGGAAAGTCTATAAAGTATTAGCAACCTCACTACAAGTTAATACCAGTCCCAGCTGCTCATCCTACCTGCCAGAGGAAGGCAGCAAAAATGGAAACCCCACGGTCAGAAGATTGCAAGGGTTCCAACTTCTTAACTACTGCAGTTTAGCATCTGGTGTACGTATTGAGAGACAGTGCCAATATCCTGGGACATGGATTGTAGTGACTCACACCCACGTGAAGTTTTATTTGCCACTTTCCTGGAAAACCTAGCTTTATGTCCTTAACAAAAACCATAGGTCTATCCTAAATATAATGAGCTATTACCTCAGAATTAAAAAAAAAAAAAGACACCTCAATTTTACTGAATTTGCTGCCCCAGAAGACCCCTCCTGCCCTTCACTTATATACAGAATATTCTATACTTCTGTATATAGCAACATATACTTCTGAATATACTTCTGAATATAGCAACAAGCTCAACATAGTACAACTTCAACAGTTACTTTCCAAGTTTCTCTTCTAATAATCACATACTAGATTTTATTTTGTAAAGAAAAGCAGATGAACTGTAAATTTCTAAGGACACATTGCTAATGAACTCTGGATGCTGACTTTTCTATACTTGAATTCAGTTCACGAAGAGTGAAAAGAGATTTGCCCTAGGTTACAGTACTATCTAATCCAATCTATTTTACACAGCATGATTTAAACTTCAAATTGTACTACTCCTGTTTTACCTAAATATACACCTTACAAGTGTGTATTTACAGGTGCAAATCTGTGGATAATACTATTTGAAAAATCAAGCGGTTAATATTTCCAGTTCTTTAAAAACTTCACATTTCTGATACTTATTTTTACCTTTGTAGTATTTAGTGCTGTGTTCACATTTTTTATAGCTTCTTCAAAATTCTCTTCATCTTCTGGGGTCCCATTTTCATTCTTCAGGATACCTTATTTAGGGGGGGAAAAAAATCAATACAGAATTCCATTAATTCCATCTTATGTTTTACCGATGGACCAGATTATTTTTTATCTGTATCTCTTACTGACAAATGAATATTTTGCTCATATGTCAATATGCCACAATACCTTGTCTGATCAGTTGTCTGAAAGCTTCTTTTTCTTTGTAAGTCTTAGGCAATTGATCACTTTTCTAAATTGAAAAACACAAGAGAGATTTTATTTGTCTTTAAAATGTCTAATACTCACCTCATGGTGTTCAGACTACTTAAATTTAAGAGTATGTCAAGTTTAGTTACGTCCACTTTGATTTCAATCAGTAATAATATAAATTTGAAAAAAAGTCTAAAATATTAATCATAAAGTATATTGATGACTTATCCTGGACTTATCCTGTTTTGCAACATACCTCATTGAACCATTTTGTTAGATACTTGGCTACAATCACAATCCATGGAGTGTGGCTATGGTCCTGTAATTGAACAGAGAAATCTTTGTAAAATTTAAGAGCCAAGATAGAAGACAAATTAACAACCTTCTTTAAAGGTAAGTTAGCATTAGAATAATAATCCTTCTTGTACTTAACCAGACACAACATGCCACAGAGTTTGATTCAGAAATAATAATCCCTAACTATTATAAAAACATATCACAATCGCTTTAGTTTAAATGGCTGTTGCTGAAGCAAGTCCTCCAGAGTTTATCCAATGAAGAACTTACATTATGCACAAATGCCCACAGTACAAAGCTCAGGACCAGCAAGTAATCATAAGCAAAAAAAAAATGTTCATGAATATTCCATATTTCCTAAGATTCCCATTGCTTAAGACATAAATACAAACATTTGAGGCTTAAAATGGTTCCTCGCGACTGATTCTGCAGTTGCCTCAGCACAGATAAAAGAAATAATCTGCTAAGAGCCATTTTCACAGAATACTTGTGCTATGTCTGCCTTTGTCTTCAGGGCACATAAAGCAAATCACAAACCAACCTTTTTATCCATCTGCTCCAAGTCATAGGACTGAATATGTTCCTTCAGTTCTGGAAATTGTTTGTCCAGTCTCAGATCTTCTAACGCATTGTCAGGGTGAGATTCAACAACTATGAAAAAGTTAAACATCTATTTCATGTTGTTATCCTCAGCCCTCAAAACAGAGCTGCACATTAAATGCTATTGAATTCTTAAGTGTTTTGTAGCAGCTTAATGTCAGAAGAAAATATTGTTTTACTATAGAGGAATTAATAAATTACTAAATACTTCACAAGGATGAAATCACTAAGAAACAGAAGCTTAAAAAAGAAAGATAAAAAAGGAAGTCTTAACTTCATAAAGCTCCCGTACCTGGATGTTCTTTAATAATGACTCTCATATACCCAACCAGTCCATAAGTCCTGCACACCAGGAGAGGAATGTTAGAGTTCCAGAGAAGTTCAGCTAAACGCAGTAAGGTACTGTAAACAAAAACATGTTTTTTTTTTTTAATTTAGATGCAGAAGAGAAAAACAACAGTTAACCAGAAGAGTTACTTATATAAGCAGCTTTCTGGTATTATGATTTTAAACATGAGTTTATAACATTCTGTAATTGTTTTCTAGTAGCTTATTAATATTAGTCATTTTAATGCTTACTTAAAAATAGACTTTAAATGATTCTTTACCTTTCTGGTAGTTGGGTTGCAACCACTAAGCTAAAGCGATTGAAAAAGGAGGGGTCATTGTCTAGAAGTTTTTCCAGACTCTAAATAATAGTGGAAAAAAAAAAAAAGAGTAAATCTGTGGTAAAAATTTCTGAAAACAGCAAGTTTGTTCAACTTGAAATCAAACATAAGTGTTAAGTGAAGCTAAAAAAATTAGGATGAAATTACAAAACAATATTTAAATATTTAAAACACACATGGACTTCCTGCAAGTACAACCACCTTACTTAAAGGCTAAAACTTAAAAGGTACTTAAACTGAAACATTACAAAGAGAATGTTTAACTTCTCATACTTTTACCATACTATGTAACGCGATGTCTACAAACGTAAGAAAACAAACCTCTTCCACAAAATTTCCAGAAACTTCATTATTCAATTCTTGCAAGAGTTCAGTGGCACTCTGGGCACGATTCTGATTTAAAAACAATTGTTTTATTATCTCAAAGTGCAATTGACGTATTGTATTTGTATTACATATGCTATGCAATAAATAAGTAGAATTCATCATGTATTAAGTTATATTATTCCAAGCCTTATTTATTTGAAGGGGAAACACAGAACAAAAAAAATCCCACCATTGAATAGCATCCATTTAAGACAATTTTTTAAAATGCTTTTTATATTACATTAACAATAGTTATGCCATAGCTGTTTATTAATTTCTAGTTTTGGTGAAGTATTTTGGGGAGTTGCATATGCCCTCAATACTCTCATTTCTGTGATTCCACCCCCACCTCTGCAATCTGGGTTGTGGTTGACTCCCTTCAATCACAATTCTCTTCCACTCTGTTTTTCTAAGATTACTGCTAATTAGGTCTTATTAATTTTTTTTCAGAGTTCAGAATTCAGTTACCAGAATTGAGCTTTTTGTTCTCACTCAGGAGCAAGTAAACAAAAAAAGCAGTCACAGAAAGTTTTATCAAAGAATAAATAGATTTTTAGCCTATATGTACATGCTTTTACCACTGCTTATAATTCTACATTTGAGTATTTACTCAAACTTGTATTCTTGCAATATATCTAAAGTGACATTTGTTACCTCCTTACCTGGCCAATATGGCTTTTTTGGAGAAAGAAACTGAGAAAAGGAGACAAGAAAAGAATAACGTGTCAATTTTTATTTTCAAGAAAATTAAGGTTATCCAACTAGTACTTATTAGATATATCATAGTGCCTCACATACAGCAAAATGTATGTGCTTAAATCTGCTTTTCCCCTCACGATCAGTTTCTTAAGGAAAATTTTCATTGCCTGAGTCACCAATATGTAAAATAAGACACACCAAACTTCTCTAGAAGCAAGTGTCATACTACAGATTCGCTTTCACTAGGTTAATTGAAGACTCATTAGTGCTCATTTCTTCATGTAAAGCAATACCCTTATCCCACACATAACCCCTACTTATGTAGACAGAGAGCTGCTGGTGCACACCTGAACCGTAAAAGAAAATGATGCAGAATAAGCAGACAAATTATTTTTGATTATAATGCTTTGTAAAGACTTTTATTCTTTTCCTAGTTGCATGCAAGCTAATTCCTAGCTAATTTTGTAGCTTTTAAAACACATGATAAATTAAAAGTCATAGTTTCAAAATAATCAATTACCTTATTTTCATCCCTATTAGGTAGGCAATTAAGGTAAACTCTAGTTCACATGTTCAAAGTCAAGCAAAACTGAGGCCTCAAGATGAGAGCAAACACATTTTTTTTTATGTTTATAAACATAAAGTAGACCTGTGTTTTAAACACCAGATATGTGAAGGAAACAGACTTTTACAGTACAAAGCAGCAGCTAAAAAAAGCATATGCCAAATTAAAAAGTTAATATTAACTTGTTCATGATGCAACAACTTATTAAACACATATTACAACTAAAAATACAACTTACAAAAGGCTTGGATAAAAGAGACTTTAAATTTTTAGAGAAATATAAATAACTAAGAAATATATAGATGGTACTTAGGAAACTTCTCGCTATTCTTACTATTTATAAAGGAAACTAATAACAAACTTACTTATTTCCAACATCTTCTCCAGATACCCGGTTCCCATCAACAATTGTGAAAGAGCCAATACCTTATGAAGGAGAACGAATACTATGCACAATTAGGAAGTGTGAACTGTGAAAAATTATTAAGTAATTAGAGAAGTGGGGTTTGTTTTTTCACCTGGTAGCACTAAATTCTTGAGTATTTCAGTTCCTGTGGCTGTTGCGTTTATCACACAAACATGAGCAGATTCTAAAGCTTCCTGTCCATGATCACCCCACAACCTAGGAGGGAATGGAAACAGAAATACTCAGAAACCACTACATTTCAGAAGGTAAAGGCTATACAAAAACAACCACCACACACACAAAAGGCTCTAAAAAACTGAAAACACAGATTGGCAGAGTGTGTGTGTTCACTGTTAAGTACAGTGAGTTAGTGCTTGCCACAATAAGCCTTCATTGCAAAGACCTACTGTGATGAACCCAGAGCCTTTTAAAGAACTACCCCCTTTTACAGAGGCTTGATTTTCTCCAGTTTTATACTTTATGCCATATGAAAACATTTTCCCCCTACTTTAATATACTTTACTTTTTAAAATTGATATAGATCAAAACAACCCTTCCCCAAAGTTTTCCCTGAAAACATCTTAGGCCTCTTCTACAGAGGCATTAATGTAAATGATTCTCGGTTCCAGTCAGGGCCACCAGACGCTACAGGGCAGCGTTACGAGCGGCCCGGGCAGCCGGATGATGAACCCCGCTCAGCTGGGCCGGGGGGCAGCGCGTTCAAAGCGCCGGTCGGGGGCGACCTGCGGCTGACGCGGTGGCGGCTGCACCGCAAAGCACTGCGCCGCGCCGGCCCCGCTGCCCCCTCGCTCCGCACAGGGACGAGCGGCCCCGGCCCCGAGGCGGCCAAGCAGCCGCCAGGCTCCCGGGCGTGCAGCCCAGGCCGCCCTTCTCCCGCGGCGCCCGCGAGGGACCGCCCGGCTGCGGCGGGCAGCGGGCGAGGCCGCGCGGCCGCCCCGCGCTCGGGCCGCCTCCCGCAGGCGGCTCCCCGAGCACGGGCTGCTCAGGCCTCCCGCGAGGGAGGCGCTCGGCAGGGCCGGCCCGGCTGCGGCCGCGGCGCTACCTGAGCTGCCGGTCGTATCTCTGCTCCTTGAGGCTGCCCGGGCCCTGCTGCGCCATGGCCGCAGCTCCCCGGCCGCTGCGCAGGCGCGCGCAGGGCGGCGGGGGCGGCGCCGCGCGGGCCGGGCCGGGCCGGGTCCCGCCGCCTCAGGGCGCTGCGAGTGCCGCTGCCCGAGGCTGCGCGCCCCTCGCTCCTTCCCCTCCACCGCTTTCCCCTGCAGAATCTCTGGCGTCCGCGGGAGGCGCCCGCGCTGCCGCAGGGAATTTATCGGCTCGGGCCGGCTGTGAGAGGAGCTGCCGGGAACGGCGGTGAAAGGCGGCCGAGGCGGAGGCAGCCCCTTCCCCTAGCAGCGCCTCTCTAGAAAGAGGCGGTCGTCTGGGGACTTTGGTCCTCCTCGTGGGTGTTTCTTTTCAGCTCTCAGTCTAGTCTTGGATGAGTTTTGAGGATTTTGTAACCACCTGAGCTGGCCGCCCTTCCAGCACCTTCGTTCAGACCCCTCAGCTCCTTAGGGGCTAGGGCGCTGTCCCCATTGGCCCCTTCGGAAATCACTGTTGGGCCCAAGTTTCTCTGCTCTGAGCACCTTTTCACATCTTTTCAAAGTAAAGCTTGCAAAAGAGAAAGCTCCTGTGCTGTTACCAATTTCAACCAAGATTTTTGTCAATAAATTTAAACAGACCCTTAAGCCACTTCATCATTCCAGCTGATCTGCAACCACATTAAAGTTATTACGTTATCCCTTTAATCTACTTCCATTTAGAAAACCCATTTTGCTATATATCTACTGGAATAAAATATATAGCAGTTCAATTAAAATTTAGTGCTTTATGATGTACAGAGAACATTGCAAGATAGTATGGTACTTCCTCCTTTCTCTTTCCCATATCCACTATCTCCTCCAAGATTCATTTTTCTCAGGCTTTGTGTTTGCTGTCTCACAGTAAATCTTTCCTTCCACTGAAATTTCAGTGACTGTTAAAATATTTAGTAGGAATATTCTGTTTACCAATGTCAAAAGCCAGGTCATTCCATTCTTGCTATCTGTTACAATTACATGTTTTTTACTGGTCGAACCATAAATTATAACCACTTTTTCAGACTTAGTTCCAAAATATTGTGCCTATTTCTCACACAAAGCAATCAAATGTGATTGTTTTTAAAGTCAAAGACTAGTTATAACAAATAGCACATGAAGGTCAGGAAGCTCCCAGGACACAAGGCACCCAGTTGGCTCTCCCACCTCTGCCACACTTTACCCAAAACATTCCTAACAAATTCCTGCTTTCTCTTGGCCTTCTCTGTTCTTTGTTAATATTTTATTCGTGTTTGTTGTCTTGCAAAATTATTTGCTCATTTTATGCATATCTTTTCCTTTTTAATACCTTCTTTACTTTGGGACCTTCTTTTTTTTTTCTCTCTCTCTCTTTTTTTTTTCCAGCTACTCCTCTATGCCAGGAAGAGACACCCAGTAAATAGATGTCAGGGCCTTTCCCCTGAAATCTCATGAAACTCAGGCTACAGCTGTAGGGGAAGGGTTAGCACTTAAGAGGCTCCTGCACTTATACAAGATGCATGAGAAACTCAGAGTGTTTTTTTTTCTTTGTAAACACACACACAAAAAAAAACCTTGAGAAGACAAAATTTAAGTTTTATACTGTCAAACATGTGAAGATAGTCCTTTTTTTTTAAATAAACATCAAAGTATTTTTTCCCTCTTTCTCTGAGTTTTTGTATTTGGTGTTGGCAGCACTCTTGCTCATATATACATTGTACACTATTTTTGTACAATTTGGGGATTGATTAGAAATTCTTTTAAGTCTCAACAAAAAAAAAAGAAAAAAAAAAAAAAAAGGTGTCACCCTAGTATAACTTCCATTTAGAAACTGCCAGAATTAGTAATTGCAATATAAGAGGAGAGATGAGCTGTCTGGATAAAGCAGATACTCTTTCAACAACCTGAGGTGTAGGCAAGCTCTGGAGTGATTAATGTTTTAACATTTAATCTGCTTCTATCTATTGTTCTTCAGATGTTCTACAGTGTGCAGCCTGTATCCAAACTAACTGTATTTTGCCATATTTTGTTAATAGGCAATGACACATTAAATATGTTCATATGCATTAAATAAAGTAAGCCCATAACACTTTGTTCAAATGGTCCTCTACAGCGATGTACTACTATATACATATAAATTTATTATCCCCAGACAACATTGTTGCCTAGTGGAAATATCTCTAAATGACCCCAGCTGTGGAGGACAGAGCACACTTGCCTTACAGATTCAGAAATCCTGTTTTTGTAAACTTGGCACAGCCTGATATGTTGAACTTTTATTTACCAATTCCAATCTTGTTTGGAGCTCCCTGAAAATAAAGGCTAGTTCTTACATAGCATTTTTAATAGACAGACATCAAATTAAATTGTAAATAAAATTATTCCTTATACATCAGTGGGAACACTGAGGCATTTCTCACTTGTTCGGTATCACAACATAGTGACAGGTTCAGAAAAACAACCCGTATATTTGTCCTAGGCTGTTGGTCTGTTAACTCATTGTTGCTATAAAAGAAGAATCAAAAACGTGAACTTGTGTATGGTTCTGTTTGGTCGCATAGACATATATGCAGTATCAGTGTATCATTTACCATTTAGCACAAGTAAAATGAGAAGTTGTTTTGAGTAAATCATTGTAAAATTGCTCTGTGAACATCCTAACAGCAGTTTACACACTTTATTCAGTGGTTTCGCTTGGTATGTATCAAGGGTTCTGCATCTGACTCCTGTAGAAAGCTTATGAAAAATAATTTCTGCTAAGATAGCACAAAAATATAAAAGTTGCTTAAAATGGTTTAATTGATTTTTGCTTCTTTCATTTTCCTGGTTGCATATTAGGACTTTCCCTAACTGTGTGTGTTACTGTCTTTAGGAAAATCAATAATGCATCTATAAAATGTAGTCTTGGCAGATTGCATTCCCCCAATCTAATAAAAGTACTGCTAAGAAGTCATTCCTTTTGCCACAATGATGTCTTAGAGCTTTTATATCTGCAGAGTGGATAACTCATTTTAGCTTCTTCACGAATTTAGCAGGACGCTGGCAACTACAGGAGCATACCAGGCCATCAAGACTTCATAAACCGGCTTCGTTCTCTAGAGTCTCCGTGTCCTGTTCCCTAATTTAATTTAGGGTTTTTTTTTAGACCAATTTCTCAATTTCTTGATCTTTTCAAAACCTTTCTTTAGATTTACACTGAAAAATAAAAATAGTCGATTTATCCTTAATAAGGCAGCACAAATAAATATTTCTGAGGTAAGAATGTTCTCCATTTCTTCTAAGCATTGATTCTGAAGTTGAATTGCAAATCAAGCAGTAACAACACTACTTTTTTTTTTTTTTTGCAGCTGGAGAGAGAATGTAAGAAGAGAGAGGGCAACAGCGAGATGTTCTTTTACTGCATTTGATCCCTGTGTGCAAGAACTTTGCCGGTTGGCACCCAGACAGCTTTGGCTCCTAAGTTCTAGGACATCAGGTACCTGTTTTGCATTTGCCTTTTCCTGAGTGAGGATACAGGGTGAGCAGCTGCTGCTGCTGCTGCTGCTGCTGCTGCTGCTGCTGCTGCTGCTGCTGCTGCTGCTGCTGCTGCTGCATTGGGAGCAGAAGTTGCCCAAGCACCTCTCGGGTTGCTCTGCTCCTTTAAGAGGCTGACCCGCTCCCTCGGGAGCCTTTATAAAGGCAGGTAGGCAGCAGTGCCCTCCTCAAGGAGCTGGGAGCCAGGCAGGGCTCGGGTCTCCGGCATGACTGGTCCCCACGGTTGGGGCTATGGGCAGGATGATGGTAGGTCATGTCCTTTCCATGCTGCATCTCTTTATCTTCCCCCCTGCTGCTTCGTTTTCTTTTTAGTCCTGCTGCCTGAGCCCTGCAGAGCTGCCTGAATTTCATTTTCTGCAATTATTGAATACATACAGCTGGGAATTAACTGCTTTCTTGATGGTAAATAGCACCCTGAAACTCCCACCAGAAGAGGCATGAACTTCTGCCTGCTGCTCTGGGTTGTTGCAGTGTAATTGATATTCTGCAATCAAGCAGTGCTGCAGACCCTAAAGATGTGTCCTGTTCCAAACAGATGCTGTGGAAGTGACTAACTGCCTCTCTCTCTAAAAGCAATTCTTCTGGGTAAAGAAACCATAGAAGAGCAGTAACAGATCTCCTGACCCTGTGGAGCTGTTGCAAGATGATATTTAGGCTTCCATGGTAGAATGTTATATACTTTCAGATATCCATGAATTGTAGGGATCAGCATCAAAGGTGTCTTTTACTGAAGAAACTTCACTTAACAATTTGACAGTGTTTTTAGTTTATTCCCCCTTTCTATTTTTCTTCTCCAATGTGTGTCAGAAAGTGAGAAAACTTATGAAGCTGCTGGAAACTTTCTCCAATCATGTTGTCCAGCACCTGTATCCTTTGCAGAGTGAGGGATAAATGATTGATGTCACCTGACAAGATGGATATTTGTGCAGCTTTCAGGAGCCAGTCTCCTCTTTTGTCCCTGACAACAATTTTTTTAGCTACTGCATATCCCAAAAGAAGCTTGAGCACTTAATGGAGCTGGATATTTCTGATAGTGTTATGTGTTTAGGCACTAAAAGTCATATACTAAAGCAAAGCTTAGGAAAAGACAACTTATTGTCTAAGCTTGCGTGTCAAAACTTAAACAACAAATATGCTTTGTAAGTAGGTTGAGAAGAGGAAAGATACCATTTCATATGCTTAACTTTTCAGTACATACCCAAGATAAGCAAGAAGGTAATAATCTGTTTAAATTTAATGTGTGCTTGGTTGAAAAAAGTACCATTGTGCAAGTGAGACTGCTACAGCTAAACGTGCTTGTTGTGAACTTTAAAGTGAAATTGCTATTGTTAAACTTTGACCAGTAACAGCAGAAAAAAAAATGAATTTACTTTTGCAGCACAGTATAAAAGTAGAACGAGAGAAGAGGTCAGAATAAGTAATTCTCTGAAACAGATATAGTTTTGTTATCTCTAACTGCATGTGAAAGTTCCAGCTCTGGCAAGAAAGATATATCACTAAATTGGTCTTTCACCCCACTCTATTGCAGTCCTGCAGTCCAAAAGTGTCAATAATCACATTGCTTTGATCTTGCAGGGTAGAAAGATACCGTAAGGGGCATGAGTGAAGGATGAAGCTGCCTCAAAGATTTACTGCAGTCATAAAATGGATTTAAAAATAACTACATAATCAGTAGCTGAAAGATTGAGTCATCTGCATCTAATTTGAATCACTGGAGCTTTTACACTCTTATCCAGGAAGCAGTAACACTCTTTCTGTGGGTGTATGCGTGTGTATGCCCATGCAGGTGTTTATACATACACATACATCTTAGAAGGTATTTGAAGTCCTTCCAGTGTAATTACCAACTTGACACGAAAATCAGTGACACGAGTAACTAAAGATGTGGTGGTCCGTAGATTTGCTGTAATTTCCTCAGTGTGTCTTCTAAAACCTACCCAAATCTTTCATCCAGTTGCTGTCTGTGCTACTAAAAACTATCTATAGAATTTAGTCAACTCATCAGAAGCCAAACTTCTAAGCAGTTCCTGCTCAGCAACCTACACTTCATGCCTTGTGAAAACTTGTAATTATTTCTTGTACAGCAGGAAGAAAATAACAGCAGTTTCTTTCTTTGGTTTTGAAGGACCCTCTGAGTGGTACAAATCTTATCCTGTTGCCCAAGGGAACCGTCAATCACCTATTGATATAGTTTCTGCAAAAGCAGTTTATGACCCTGGTCTGAAGCCACTTAATATCTCCTACGAGTCATGTACTTCTCTCAACATCTCCAACAATGGCCATTCAGTTATGGTCGAGTTTGAAGATGCCGATGACAAGACAGGTGAGACTAGCACGCATGGACAACTAACCCAGCATACTGTTTTGTGGCTTAGTGAGGGGGAGTTTAGTATCTCTTGTGAAGCACATCTTGTACTATGTGCTTTTTAACTTAGGGCAAAGTGTGTTACCAGAGCCCTTCATTTTATTGAGTCTGCTGTTTTCATGATTTGAAATTGAAATACCAACATTGAAATACCAACACACACTCCAGCTCTCTCTGGTTCACTGCCCAGGTGAAAAGAATCAGCAAATATCAGATCATTTGTCATAATCATACTCTGCCAGGTCTATTTGTATCTAGATGGTTCCCTGATTTTCTTGCCCTGTTTTCTTTCTTTACTGCCCCACAGCAGTTCAGCATCTTCAGAAGTTAGTCTTCAGTTGATTTTGATTTGGTAGCAGCTTGTATATGTGGCACTATCTGCAGTTATATTACTCTAGCCTTTTTTTAGCTTATGGCAGAGTGAATAAAAATGTCTTAAGTGATTGATCCTATTATTGTTAACTCATGACGATTTTGCTTTTACCTGCATAGTAAAAAAAAGCATTAAGATAAAGAGGCGATTATAAAAACGAGTAGCTGATAAATGGAAGAGTGCATTTAAAACAGGACTCTCAAGAGTTTTTAATCTCCAAGTTGCCAAGGCTGAGGGTTAAGATTCTCTTCATTTGGTTCTAAAATCTCTCTTCTTGAATGAACTCAAAGAGCCTGAATGAATGATGAGTCTTCATGGGCAATTCCTGAATTAGAAATGAAGACCGTTGATGTGCATTTCTCAAGTTTACTGCGTAAGATTCACAAGAATGACATCCTACAAAATCTGTAAAGCACATCTGCAAATATTTGCTTGTTTACTACCTCAGTTACTACAGCTGGTCTGCAGCTGGAAAACAATGAACAGTTTTAGGTATTTAAGAGCACTGCATGTAACTCCTCTGGACCAAGGCAATGGAGCAAAAGCAGGTGGACTTGGACCATGGGCAGGAATGAAGAGCTGCACCCTTCCTGCACTGGAGAAGCCTCGTGATGCTTGCAAGGAAGAAGACTGCTAGGAGTATAAAGCTGCATTTAAGTGTTTTTAGTTTTATTGAAATAGATCTAGTGACTCACAGCTTTGCATACATTATACAACAGACTTCTGATAATATCCCCATTATAGCTAGATATTTTTAAAGTTTTGTGACACTGTCAGTATTAACAAAATTAAGCAACCTCTGATATACACTGCTGGGCTGCAGGCTTGTTTTGGCAAGACTGTTTCTTTCACAAAAGCCAGCTGCAGCTCTGCATGTGTGGTCGTACAGTGCATGCCCCAGGTTTATAGGTAGAATATTACAGCCTGCACAGAGGATAGAGAAGGGCTTTACCAAGGCTGTGTTCACTTTGAAACTTTTTTTAAAGATATAGATGATCAGGTTTTCATGTCTCAGCAGAACTTTATCAATTTGATGTCCTGTAGAAGTATAGGAGAATTACCAATATGCTGATAAAATAGCTTCTATAGGTGATACCTTAAGCATTAACCCGCTCCTGCTAAAGGTGTTGTTTTTAAATGATATGTAAACTTTCTGTAGAATTTTCCCATCATTAGAAGGTGATTTGAGACTCCCCAGTGTCAAGAGATTTTTTTTCTCTTGTAGGAGCAGGTAACGAAAGAAAAAGGAATATAGAGAACTTCTAATATAAGGAAAGAACTCTAAAGAAATATAAATATAAAATTCTCTATTAGTAGCTAGTCAATGTGCCTTTTTTTTTCTCTCCTCTACAAATTTGGGTGTTTTCTATGATGAAAGTTTGTACTTCTAAATGTCTGGATGACGCATCCTGTTCTATTGACAATGGGAAAACGCTGCTCTTTTTCACTGTTGCACCATCTAGTTCTTAGTAGCAGGAAGGTAAAGCCAGAAATACATGATCTTTTTCTTCATTTCTGCTTAGCAATCAGTGGTGGCCCCTTTGAGAACCCCTTTCGGCTAAAGCAGTTCCACTTCCACTGGGGGACAAAGCCGAGCCAGGGATCGGAGCACACAGTGGATGGCAAACCCTTTCCTTCCGAGGTAACTGTGCGGGTGGAGACGGGGCTAATCAGCACCAAGGCTGTTGGCAAAATGCCTTTGTCTGTCGGGGGAATTGGAAGCACACTAGGATTCTGATTGCCCTGACCTAACTATGCTCAAAGACTTGAGTAAGGGTTTTCCTTCAACCACTGAAGCTTTCGCATCCGTTAATGACAGTGTTCTGTCATTAGGCAAACTTCTCTCCCTTGCACAGCCCTTTCTCCAAAGATCTCAGCTCATTCTGGTCAGCGAGAGCCAGCTAGTCCCAGAGCGCAGCTGCTCTGCTCCCAAACGGAGCTGCTTCTGCATGGAGCAGCCTCCGCTACCTCGGGAAGGCGCTGAGCTCCAGCTGGCTCTCTCTGTTCTTCATGTAGGTGGGAAGGACATTCAGACACACAGTGCTGAGAAGCACTTACCTGACAGTTAAATTGGTGATTGCAACCCAAAATAGCCATGCTGCTGCCAAGGAGCTTAGGAATGGCTTCATTGGGAGGCTCTTGAGAATTTCCTGCAAAGCTAGGACCAAATACAGCTGCTTCCCAGAAAGGCCCATCCCAAATCATACAGCAGGAGACCATGGAGTGATCACAGGAGCATAGAGCTTCATGGATGAAGGTCCCTTCAGGGAATCTTTCTAGGTTACAGCATTATTTCTTAAGCTTAACTTGAAACAAGTCATTTGTTAATTTATAGGAGCTCTTTGCTGTGTCCATGCCTACCGACTGATCCAAAAGACTGATTTGGAACTTGCTGATCTTTCCAAAGATATCTTATAAGCAAAGCCTACTCTGTTACCAATTCTGTTACCAATCGTGCTACTGCCTGCTTACACATGATGCAACCTATGTTGAAAAAAATTATCTTTAATTTGTATTTATTTTTTCTTTATATTAATTTAAATTTGTATTTCTAACTTCCTTCTAAAGCTCCACTTAGTTCACTGGAATGCCAGAAAATATGCAACATTTGGAGAAGCAGCAGCAGCTCCAGATGGCTTGGCAGTAATTGGTGTTTTCTTGGAGGTAAGAATTGCAAAAATAGCATGTTTACATGATGAAAAGCATCATACTGTCAAATGTTTGAGAACCAAGCCCCATATTTAAGAGGTGCGTAGGGAAAACAGATGACTTGATTGAAGAAGTAACTTTTTGCAAATTGCTGGTAAGTCTGCTTTAGTAGGAATTTTGAGATTTGGATAATTCAAAGCATAATTATAGTCATTCTTAACCTGTGCATTGCTATTTTAGATTGGGAATGAACATGCCAATATGAACAGACTCACTGATGCTTTTTACATGGTAAAATTTAAAGTAAGTTTCAAACTCTTTAACTTGCTCTGGAATATCCTTTACATATTAAGCTCATGTATGTGTCTAAGACAAACAGTAAAAATAGAAAACTGCTCACCCCAAACCCTCCCATCATTAGCATGTTACTGAAACTATATTTTTCCTGTCCAATGCCTTCACTCCCTTCCCCACAAAATTTGGCTGATTGGCCTATCCTCAAATGCTTCTCAATGCTCCACTGAGCCCATTTAGTTATCTATAGAGTTTACCCTTCCTGGGTTATCTAAAATCAAAAGCTTCATAACCCTTCAGGTTCAGGTCTTAGTCATGAAAGCAACCTGTTTCCATCAAGCGTAGTCTTGAGCAACCCCTTGATTGTAGAGATGGAAGCTCTTTCAGTTTCCCATTGGGGATGATCTGCTCATTCACTTCCTTATGAGCAATTCTAGACATCTAGAAAGTGGTCTTAATGTGAATAAGCTTTCACATACTTCTGAATACAACCATAGGTCGAAAAACGTGGCTCTGAGCTGTGGTAGTGCTGCAGGTAACCACATCTGCAGAGCCAGCACCTGTCCAAGCAATATTTGCACTCCCTCTTTTTTGTCTTTTCTGACTGATTTCTCGTTCTGCTTTAGACATTGATATTCTATTTTAAAACCAATATTTGTCCCAGCATACAATGACTCTCTTGGGCTAAGTTTTTCATCATTTCAGACCACTTCCTGAAGTAGATGGAAGACAGAAAACTGTAAGTAACAAATCAGCCCTGCCATTCTTTAAATTGGGTTATACACTATTACCTATTTCATGCACTATTCTTGGTCTTTTTGGAACAAAAGCTGAGCTCTAGTACAGGTGATTGGGTAAGAGCTCAAATCCTAGGAACCCAACAGTAGAGGTCATGCTTGCCACACGACAGTGAATGTTTTCCTGAGTCTATTTTCATGCTTCTCTCAGATATCAGTTGTCATGAGGCAGTCAAACCACCATAGGTCTATTTTCTTCCCCCCATCGCACCTGCTGTTTTTTCAGGTTCCTTTAAATTCAATTTGAAATAGGAAGAAAATTAAACTATCATTTTTTTTCCAGGGGACAAAAGCTCAGTTTAGAAGCTTCAACCCCAAATGTCTCCTGCCTTTGAGTCTAGATTATTGGACGTATCCTGGTTCCTTGACAACACCGCCTCTTAATGAGAGTGTAACATGGATAGTGCTGAAGGAATCCGTCAAGATTTCTGAGAAACAGGTAAAGTTCCAATATTCTCGCAGTTTCTATAGGATTCAACCTTGGATTAAAGGCAGTGACTACCTTCTTTTGTGGAGGGGCAAGTCAGGTTGTGAATAATAGTCACAGTGCTTCTACTTTTATTAATATTCTCTAGGATCTTTGCTTTAATTTGTCCTACTGACATTGTAAAGTACCAAATATTTTGGCCCTTTTTCTGACATCAATACCTATTTCTCCTTTAAGCAATTAATTATTTTACATAAAATTACAGCTGGAGAAATTCCGAACTCTCCTCTTCACCAGTGAGGAAGACCAGAGGATCCAAATGGTCAATAATTTCCGCCCTCCTCAGCCTCTTAGGGGGAGAGTAGTTCGAGCTTCCTTCAAGGCCTGAAGAAAACTGGTCCTGATTTCCACCCCCCCACACACCCCCCCCTCTGTCGTGGTTTAAGTGACTGAGACCCTAGGAGAGCAGAAGGTGCCCGGCCGCGCTGAGGGTGAAGAGAGTGCTGAAGGAGCGGCTGGGTGCAGNAAATATGGCCCTGAAAGAGCCAAGAGCTTCCACATGTGAGACCGAAACAAAACTCTGGTCTATAGAGCTCCACATCATGCAGCACACAAGATGTGAACACTCTGTGCTTGAAAGGGGGCAAATCATCTCCTTATTTTATATTTTGTTTGAATAGCACTTTTTGGAAGCCTTGTTAAATATAAAAGACAGATGAGTAATCTGGAGTGTTCTCCAGGTTCTGAAACTAAAATAATAAGATAAAAATTTAAATCTCATTTAATATAAAATCAGAAATTGATCTACCACATTTTGTAACTAAATAGGAAATTGGTTATCTTTTAGTACTGATTACCACAGCTTCTAATTATCTAATTTAATACATGATTAAATAATAATCAAGAACTTTGGACAAATAAGGCTTAAATTTTCCTGCTGACTTTTCATAGATATTTTACTTGTTACCATCTCTAATTTGCTGAGTATCCTTGACTTAGGTTTCTTTCACATATTCTTGCTGTCTTTTTGACACTTCTCTAGTAGCACTAGAAAAATGGTTGTTCTTTACCTCCAATAAGCACTGACACAAAAGTGGCATACTTATGTTAAAGTTACTGTTCTATGATACTACAATCGGTTAGAAATGCTGAGAATATTCATATTTATTGTAAGCAGCCCATTTTGTTGCACAGTATTGTTTGAACATTGTTAGCCCATGCAACATGCATAATTATAATGCTCCCTTTTAGTCTAAAAGGACATCTACAGGAATTCAGCCATGTAGTTTGTAGCTACAAATTCTTTTTTTTGTAGCTACAAATTTTCAAATTCTACCTTGGTTACAGGCTTTACCCTGCAATATAGACTCTTTTTTTTTTCTCCCCCTAAATGCTGTGGATCTACCCTTTTGCTTTAGGGGCCTGACATGCGTAGACACTGGCAGCACTGAATGGGCGCTGCTGTGCAAATGAGCTATGGCAGCAGCTCAGAGCCTCTTGTCAGTTCTTTTATGTCCTCAAAAGAAAGATGGCTTAGAAAAGCCAGACTGTTATTACTGCTTCTGCTGCTTTGGTGACACTTCTTCAGACTTTCGTCTTGCCCTGAAAGAGAGTTGTTAGCTGTAACTATTCTCAATCTATTTCCAGTTGTGTTAATTCTGGACTTCAAATGTTTCATTTACTCTGTATAACTTAAAATAGAATTGCTGATATGTAATCGGCTTTTTTCAACAGTGGAGATTACTGTCCCTCAAAACAGTATTATTTAAAAAAGTAGAAAAAAATAAAAGAAATGGAAGCTCTTATGGGCAAATTCTTGCAGGAAAGGAGAAGATACTTTGAAGCATAGTACTAGAAATAGAAGGTGAGGATTCTAGACCCATCTCTTCTGTAGTTTTCTTGTTATGCTGTGTTAAACTTCACCATTCCTCAGTTTATGCTGCTGTAAAATTGGGGAACCTCATGGGGTGTCAAGCTAATTCAGCACTGTTTAGACTTGATTCTTGCACACAGAATGTTACAGGAAATGGAAAAATCACTACAAAATGGAGTGTTTTTAATAATGTTATCAAGCTAATGAATATTGTAAAAAAAATTGTATCTTAATTTCTTTAACAAATGAAATAAATAAGACTTTTAAAATCAAGCATGTATCTTTTCCCTCTTTATTTTGAACCAACCTACTTTCAAACTAAATGGAGGGAGAGGGGAAAGGAAGAGGCCACTTTCCATAGCAGTTTTAGTGTGTGTTTCTCTCTTTCTCTCTGAGCTCTTAATAGAAAAACTTTCTGTAGTGTCTTCAGTAAATAGGATTTCAGGAAGTCACCAGTGCCTCTGTCTCGGATGAAGGAATGAGTTGATGTCTTTTCTCCAGCATCATAAGAACCCAGGTATGCTATGGCATAATAGTTTAAATACAGATGAGATTTATTCCTCAAGTAAGAATTAAAACACTATCATGGTTGTAACTTAAGCTATATATACACTAAACCACTGTGAATTTATCATGTGTATATGTAGTATATGATTATATAAATCAGCTTCAGGGTGCAGTAAGATTCAATCAAGCCATCACTATCAGTGCTGTAGCGGTGCGTACACTGCCACAGCAGGTCACTTCAGTGTCTTCCACCTGCCCCTTGCCCTAAACATAAATTAGGATTTTTCTCCTTCAGGGTGTTTCAAGGAGTTAAAGCCCAATTCATAGAATCACAGGGTGAAGGGGCTGTTTGGATTCCTTTCCTTATCTCACAGTGAAGAAGGACTTCCACATCAACATCTTACCCCACTCTTTTCCTCCTACAATCACTTGGTCTAATCTTACTGCCTCACAGAATTTGTCTATTTGTCTTGACCACACTACTAAGCTTTAAGTGTGGTCTGCCCATTAACAAAAGCTCACAAGGTTATTGTAAAAGCTTACGAGGACTGGGAAACACGTGGCCTTCTGTTTAGGTTAGGGACTGAGCAAACAGTTGGGAATCTAGACTGAAAATGCCCTCTGCTGGTCTGTCTCCCTTTCTTATTCAAATGCATAAAACTCCTTAGTTGCACCTAGAGCCAGCACAGGAATTTCCATTACAGTTACTCATACCTTAAAAAAAAAGTTAGCTTGCTTTTTTTTATCTGCTGTATTTTAACTGAACTATCCTTAAAAAAAAAGTACAATCTTAGAGTACAATCCCTGAGTCTGCTTTCTCATCTAAATTAGGCTTAGAAAAACAAAATAATTTGCAATTTATTATCTCTTATCACTGGTAGACTAAAGATGTCCTCTGATAAACTACTCAGACTGTTAACTTTAATTTCTAACCTTTCCAGGCCCAGTTTAACTTAGTGTTTATTTATTTTTTTTTCTCAACCTTATGCAAACAGGGTAGTTTTCAAGTAATTTCAGGATTTTAGGGAGGCAGGTGATACAGCTTAGCAGTCATTTATGAGGGAGAGTTTCATAACTGGTGTAAAGTAATCCAAACTTCACTGGAATGGGTTTGCGAAGTGTCTTACAAGATGCCAATTTTGATGGTGTTCAAAGGTCAGAAAGAAAAGGGAGCATTTCAATAAGTATGAAAAAAAAAAGGCAATCTAAACAGGAGGAACTCCAGGCTGTGAACAGCAATAATGCAAACTATCATTAATTCATTTTAATGTTTACTGTATAGCAGCTATTCAGGAGAGAATATAGCTGTCCTACTGTTGGAGAGGAAGAAGGAAAGGATTTCTTTTGTTGTTTGTTTGGGTTTTTTTGTTTGATTTTTTTTTTTTTTTTGGTGTTTTGTTTTCTATCTAAGTGCTCTGGGCCAAGCCAGGAAAATTGCCTGCATTTGTAAACCCTCCCAAAAAATTTAATGTGACTTCTATAGGGGCCCAGAATGTAAAGTGAGCATGTGCTTCAGTGCAAGCCTGGCTTTCACTTTTGCCTGAAATGGCTCATAAGCAGCTTCAGGTTAAAAACCCCAAGACCTGGCATGATTTGTCTGCTCAGAAACCGCTGAGATAGGAACTTGATATCGCAAGCGAATCATGTGCTTCAGCGACCTGACCCCAACCTGTTCCAGGCAATAGCCTGTGGGACTGACCTTCCAGGCTCAAATAATCAGATCACTTTATCTCAAACCTTTTGAAGTCTGTTGAAACTGCAGTTTACTGGGAGATGGATCATGGCCTAAATAACCAACATAGGAATGAGCAAAAAAAGTATTCACAAACGAATCAGAGTTGCTGGCTGTACAAGTCAAAAGATATAATTATACCTTGAAAATCTAAATATAGCATTCGCTACATTTACCTATCCTTGCACTTTAATACAATGCCCTTGGAATTACATTCATTCCTCTTGGACTGTTGGCAAGATCTCTTTCCCGTAGATGCTCAAAACGGAACTGCAGCTCACTTCTAAAGAGCAAGGGCAAAACCAAAGCTCGGCTTTAGAGGGACTAGAGTCGTGATTTTTTTCAATCAAGAAGATCGTAGTAAGACAGAGTTTTAAGGCAATCAAGACCTTACCGAGTGGCTTGAAAGAAATTTGCCATCGCTGACTAGATACTTTAGAAGGTAAAAATACTGCAAGTCTGAGCAATAAAGTTTTTGTCTCCTCAAATTATATCAAGGGTTAGCATTACCCCTTTTTTTTATACTAAAGTTTTTTATATTAATTGTATATCATATTGGTCCATAACATCAGCATCTGCAAACACTGAAAAAGCAGGATCTGAATCTCAGTTCAACTTAGTATCCTGTCCTGTCAAGAACTAACACTGGAAACACCTGAGTTTCTTAAAAACCTACATATTCTTCTAGGTATTTGGTTTTTATAGAATGAAAGCAGCATCTCGGCTTTCTTTGTAGGACTGTTAATAGTTTCACTTTCATGTATGCATTTACTAAACCATTAAATGTATGCATATGACTTTTTAATACAAATTACCACTGCATTTACTGAAATTACTGCTTTGAGCTGAAGAGAACTTGAGCATTTTTCACACATTCCCTGCAGCCCAGGAAGCTCAGAGCTGGCAAGGCCGTTTTCAGGCTGCTGCACAAGGTTTCACCACGATTGTAAACGGTGCAAAAGCCCAAACGTGGCAGCTCCGAGCATGGAATGCCTGGGGAGCTGGGAGCTGTGGCGGGACTGTGGAGCAAAGCACGGAGGTGGAGGGGAGGGCTGCTGCAGTTGACCTCCTTCTGTTCAACAGCTTCCTCACACAAGCACAAAAACTATATGTATTTCAGATAACTGGTTTCCACGTGTGCCAAAACAACGTCCTAAAGTTTTCCTCTAAGTTGACCTTCCATTTTGTTTGGTCTTCCATTTGACATAAAAACAAGTGTCATTGTGTTAACAAAGAAACAAATAAACATTCAGACTCACAAATATTATCACTCATTTTGCCAGATTGTCTGGGAATGCAGTTATCTCATCTAGGGAACCTAGAATACATTATTTAGATTAAAAATGCCTCCATGTAAGAAGTCAGTGCAATAAGATATGCGCTGATCCTATCATGCCTCTCCAGACTGGTGAGCCTCTGCTATTGCAAAATCATCATTACATATTAATGTAATGACTACTAAGTAACCACTATGGAGCAAACAATAACTACTTATTAACCATTGTGTGTTTTGGGTCCATTCCTTATTACACTGCATAAACCCAGACAATGGAAATATTAGCGAAGACGAGCAGACCCTGGAAACTAAAACCAGCAACCTTTAAGCTTCATAATGTATATTGTGCATCGTTTTCAAAAAGTTTGTGGTTTTGATGCTGGCCCTAGCTTTGAGGGGTGTAAAATTATATTTTTAAAAAGGGGTTCCACTTCCCCCTCCCTTCCAAAAAACAGAAACCTCTCCCAATAGAACACGTTAATCTTTTTTTGACCTTCGTTAGGACAGTAAAAATGACTCCGCTGATGCTTTTCTTTATCAGCTCATCTGAGTGCTTTTATTGCGTATGATTTCAAACAGGGGCAGAATGCGACAGGGACAGGTCTGCGGCTGGAAGGCGGGCTCAGGTGGCGCAGGGCACCAGAACGCTGCGGGTATCGGGCGGCTCGAGGGCGCGAGCGGTGCCCGGGCCGCGGCTGTTCCGAGAGCAGCTCCGGGCCCGAGGGCCGCCGCGCCGCGCGGGGAACATGGCGGGCGGCGGGGCCGGGCGGCGCCCCGGCCTGACAGGCGCCCGCGCCGCCCCTGGCGCGGCTGCTGCGGGGGGCGGGGCGACGAGGGCGGCTCCTGCGTGGGCGCAGCCGATTGGGCGGCGCGGCTGCCGCTCAGTGCCATCGCCCCGCCCCCGGCAGCCCGGAACTGGGGTGGCCGGGCCCGCGTGGCGGAGCAGGGTGGATCGGATCGGGAGTGGAGGTGCGTGCGGGGTCGGGGCGCTGCCTGATACCGGTACCGGCACCACGGCCGGGTGGAGCGAGCCCGCCCGCAGAGGGCTGCGCTGTCGTCCCCGGCGGGACAGGACACGGGGACGGGGCGCGCCCTGCCGCGCCGCGGGGGCGGGATGGCTGCCGGCTCGGGGAGCCCTTCCCGCGCGGCGCCGGCCCGGCCGAGCGGAGCGGAGCCGGTACCGGGTGCGGCGGCGGTGTGGGGACCGTGGGCGGGTGCGCGGGCGCCGGGCTGTGCCTGCGGGGCCGCGCTCTGCGGCTCGGGGCTCGGCCGCGGGGTCCCGTGTCCCCGGTCCGCGGCGGCGGCTCCTGCGCCAGCCCCGTGGGCGCAGCTCGTTTCCAGTGGCCGTGGCTCGTTCAGCCGGGTGGGAAGCTGCAGGGCAGCTGTGCCGTGCCAGGAAACGCCGAGCTTTATGTAAGCGGCGCTTACATAATGGTTCTTAGCGCCCGGCCTGTATTAGCGCCTTCCTCTTGCCCGGGGTTGTGCAGGAGCAGCGAACGCCCCGCAGGGATTCCTTCCTTCCTTCCTCCCACCCCTCCTCCCTGCCAGCAGGCACGAGTCCGCGTGGGAACACGCCGAGCCCGTGGGCACGGTACCCGGTACCTGTGGGCATTGAGCGCAGCAGCGGCTCGGGAATGTGCCCCAGGGCTCGGCTGCACCAGCCGGCTCTGCCGCTGGACGAAGCGCCTGGTGTCTGCCACGGCGTGCGAGCCGCGCAGGGCGCCTCGGAGCAGCGGGTCTTTGAGCTCAGAAGGTGTGAATCAGTGTCCCAATCCCACCTGGGGGAGAAGTGAGGGAGGAGAAAGAAGGTGGGGAGCGATCCGGGAGATGGGGACAAACGAGAGGGCTTGTCCTGCAAGGCCAGAGCTTTTGGGGTTTAGCTGGCACTGGGGTTTGCAGCAGGGACTGGCAGCCCCTCAGCTCGTTGGGGCAGTCTCTGCACCGTGTCTGGTCGTGTGGGGGGCCCCAAACCGTGAACTCTGCTCCTGTCTGTCCGGACACCCGCAGTGAAATTACCCTGTGTCTCGGCCTCTCCTCACAGGGTCTCCGGGAGCGATTCTGGCGGCGCCCGTTGCAGAATAGCTTGTCCAGCCTTTATCTCGGTAAGCGTGGCTGCTGCCATTTGGATATCCCTTGTATACACTATACACCGCATTGCTTTTGTTTTCCGAGTGGGATTGCAGTGAAGTCCTTGGGTTGTATCAGCATGCCTTTTGCTTAGACTTGTTGAGGTTTGTTTTTAGCTTTTTCTCATTTTTCCTTTTAAACAATTTTTATGCAACTGGCTTGAGCTTATGTTTGTGTGTTCCCCCCACTAAAAAGCCAATACTGCAGTAGGATGTAGCCAGTTTGAGCTGAAGTGGACAGTGCTACAGGCAGCTGGGAAGTGGGGGTTCATACAAAGCTGAACTGTTCTGATGGGTTGCTGGTTTGACTTTGAATTTACAGCACTGCAAATGTTGTAATTTTTTTAAACCTTAAGTCAAAATTTTGTTCTGAAATGAGCACCTAGTTGTGTTTCTGTTCTAGCACTTAGTTTCTCCTCGTCAGAACAGCTGAAGAACTTGATGTTGGCTGCCCCCAAGCTCCAGCACTGTTGTCTAGCTGGCAGCAGAGCTCTTGGCAGGGTTCATGGCTCCTTTTTGTTCTTATTGTGCTTCAGATAAAAATGCCCTACCGAAAGACTGTAGAAGTCATCAATGCAGCTGCTGTAGCTTTCACCAGAGCACGATGCTTTGCAATAAATACGTTAACCAGCTGTAGAATCTCACATTGGTTGTGTAAAAATCTTACCTGACTAAAGGTAGGCTAAGATCTTGAAGGTACGTCAGGCTCAAGCTTGTAAGCTGGAATGGAATTGGAAAGGAAGGCTGGCTTGCTGTAGATGGGAGTGAGGATTGTTGCAATTTATACAAATCATTAACTTGTCTACCATGTCTTTTTCTCTAGAGTTTTGAGTACTAAGTTTTACAACATGGAAAAGCAGACCTGAGGATTTATTTTTTTTATTTTTTTTTATTTTTTTTTTTTGGAATTTACTCAGACTGCTTGTTTTGTGTCTTGAGATGGGGTTTTCTACAGAAGAGTTGGCAATTGCATTTCGTGTGATGTTGGAACTTCTTAGCTTTGCTAAGGAAAAATATGAGGAAAAAGAAGCTTGACAAATACAAGTCAGCTCTTCTGATGAGTGAACTGGGGAGAGACAATCGTATTGTAAGTTAAATTCATCACAGTCACAACTAAATGATGGAAATTGTGTCCTTTTTATAATGCCCTTACCCAAGCATTCTCTTACAGAAAAAGCTATAAACATTTCTGTGAGCTATTGAGTTGCTTTTGCATTGCTAAACTTCTTGTGAATTCTTTAAGTTTTACACCTTTCCTATTTTCATGTTTCAGGTTGTAAGGGCATTCTGCACTACTGAAAGAAGTTACTCCTGTTTGTGGAGTGACTTATGATGTCAAGAACTGTATCGTCCTGGATTCTGAGCTCAGCAAGGAGCAGCATTGTCCTACAAGGCAAGGGACGTTTGTACTCCAGATGCATCACAGCTAGAAACGAGACAAAATGGAAGCTTGTTTTCTGTGGAACACGCCAATTCCCTACTGGAAGCTGGAGCTTAGATAATGCTCTCTTCTTGAGAAAAGCTTTCAGACACACTTCCACCGAAGAAGAACAATTCTCCTTTCAGTTGTCTCCATCACAAATTAATGAGGTACTCAGGGCAGGGGAATTATCCCACAAAATACTGGGCTTGCATGGTAAAAATGCGAGCTCTGTGCTGAAGTTTGAAAGTAACCAGCTGGCGTCGAACACGCCAATTGAAGACCGCAGAAGCGCAGCCACCTGCTTGCAGAGCAGGGGGATGATGTTCGGGGTGTTTGACGGTCACGCGGGCTCCGCGTGCGCGCAGGCCGTGAGCGAGAGGCTGCTCCACTACATCGCCGTCTCTCTCCTCTCTCGGCAAACCTTGGAGGAGATGGAGCTTGCTGTGGAGAGCATGAAACCCATTCTGCCTGTGCTGCAGCTACACAAGCACCCAAATGATGTCGAGTATCGTGAAATAACTTCACAATATTTTGAGAGCCTCCGGGTTTACTGGCAACATTTGCTGGACCTAGACACTGAGCCAGGGTTTAGTTTAGAAGAAGCCATGATATGTGCCTTCAAAAGGCTGGACTCAGACATATCGCTAGAAGTTCAGGCTCCCCAGGAAAGTGAATTGATGAGAAATATTGCCCTTCAAGTGGCTTTCTCTGGTGCCACAGCCTGTGTGGCTCACATAGATGGAGTTCACTTACATGTTGCGAATGCTGGTGATTGCAGAGCAATTTTAGGAGTATGTGAAGAAGATGGAACGTGGTCTACTCTTCCTTTAACTCGAGACCACAATGCCTATGATGAATCTGAAATTAAAAGATTGAAGAGAGAACATCCAAAGTCTGAGGAGAAAACTCTACTTGTGAATGACAGATTACTGGGGATTCTCATGCCCTCCAGAGCTTTTGGAGATGTCCAATTAAAATGGAGTAAAGAATTGCAACAGAGTGTTCTGGAGAATAGCTGTGATGCTGAGGCTCTGAATATTTATCAGTATGTTCCTCCAAACTACCACACACCCCCTTATTTAACTGCAGAGCCTGAAGTCACATATCACAAATTAAGAGGCAAGGATAAGTTTCTGGTTATTGCTTCAGATGGACTATGGGAGATGCTAAGCAATGAGATGGTCGTAAAGCTTGTTGCTGGACACCTTGCAGAGTTTAACATGCAGAAACCGCAGCTAGCTTTTGAGAAACCGATTAATTTGGGTTATATGCACAACTTGCTGCTTCAGAGGAAAAGCAGAGGCACTGGCTCGCTTGACCAGAACATAGCTACTCACTTAATACGCCATGCAATTGGAAGTAATGAGTACGGAGAGGTGGACCAAGAGAAGCTTGCTGCAATGCTGGCGCTGCCTGAAGACCTTGCAAGAATGTACAGAGATGATATCACAGTAACTGTGGTGTATTTTAATTCAGACACAATTGAAAATTATTACAAAAACAGTGAATAGAGACTTGCACTACTGCAGTTCTATAACACTGGCTAAATTTGATGCTGGATATCATTGCTGTTTGTTTTCCCTGATCTTTCCCGGGTCAGTCAGTCAGGCTGGTGCCAGTGTCATTGTTCAGAAGTTACAGACCAGTCTTGATAACAGATTTCTAGAAGTCACTTTGGTGAAAGTTCCATGGGTTTCCAGGTCTGTTCATACTGAGGAGAAAATGTTTTGATAAAAGTTCACTGAAATACAATTGAAATAAAGATTACCAACCCAGTACTCATTCCATGGGAGTGACTAGTAAAACTTTCCAAGAGAACAAATGGGAGACAAATTTCGCTGGAACTGGTACAATTTGGCAGGGAGATGGATAGTAGCTGCCGCTGCCTCAAGTACAAGAAACGCTTTGCTCTTGTGCAAAATGAGTAGCCTGCTATTGAAACACTGTAACTGAAATTGAAAAATAAATAATTTCCCAAACTACTATTTGACAGTGTCAGATACTTCAAAAAATTGCTTTGGGTATGTGAAGCTTAACTAAAGAAGGCTCTTGAGACAGCCTTGGGACTTGTCAAACGCTTTCTCCTAGTGTCATATTCTACAGCTGCTGTAGAAACAAAAGCATATTTTGAGGAACTCTTTTTGAAAGTATGAATGCACGTTCTCTTAATTGTGTGTGTGTTTGGACATGTATGACAATTTATAGGTCAAAGGAACTTGACGACCTTCACAGTTCCTTCTTTAGAAGTATCTGTTCCTAATATAGTAAATACCTAATGCCATCAATCAAGAATAGTTGACTTCGAGCATCTAACTTGTTTAAAGAACATAGGCTTTAAGTACTGGCTTGTGAACTGTTGCACATCAAATCTGTCAACTTTCACTTTAAAAATGCTTTACATACCCAGGACTGCATTAAGTGTAAATGCAGTAATACATAGGGCACCTTTGTCCCTGGCTTTCACTTTCAAGGGATAATTGGTAGAGCTGGTATTTCACCAAAATGCTTCATCCTTTTTGCCTTTACTCTTTGCTTTTGGACATGAGCTTGCCTCTATAGGTTTGGATAGTTATTTTCTGCAGTTCTAATCCCAGAAAATGTACTTGTTGGTATTTTAAGTGTTGTTTTGTTTTGTACTTGGCTTTCTAGAGTGCCTATCAAGAGCTTGGAGATGAGCTGTTTTCTGAAGTTTCTCGTGCAGTGTTGCCGTGTTCTCCAGTGACTCTTTTCCTTGTTTGTGCACAGCAGTAATTGTTGCCCATAAGAGTGTGTGTACTGGGAATAGAGGCCTGTTTACAGCTGTTGCTACCAAGTAAGCACCTGTGTGGGTGAAGCAAAGCTGCTATATGTAAGATGACTTTGCTCTGAATTCCACTTTTTTTTAATGCATTCTGTCATTCAGCTAATGGAAAAAGTACTTCAATTTCCATTATAATATTTTTTAAGAATTTGAGATCTTAGGCCTAAGGGCCTGAACCAGTAGTACTTCTGGGCTTGGGGCTTTTTGTATACTTCCCCCTGATAAAGCTCTTGGTGCTTTTTCAAGCATTTAAATAATCATGCATTTGACTACGCAGAATATTTCTTTAATTCAGTGTTAAACCTATGATCACCCCATGCATCGTTACGTACTTTGTCCTTTTCCATTTCTCCCATTGCAACATCTGTAAATTCAAAAGTAACTTTGAGCAATGGAAAAGCCTTTGCATGAGAAAGCGTTCTACTCCATAAGACAGCTCTACTAGGTGCTCCGTACAGTGCTGGTAGGTTGCTCTGCTGCAGCCTGCTCCAGTGTGTGCTAAGGGCAGGTAGCACTGTGCTTTCAGGCTGGATCCATACCCACGGATAACAGCCAAATGGAGGAGCCCAGTAGTGAAGCCTCTGTTGTCTTTGGAAAGAGTCACTATTGCTCTAAGTTATGCCTACATACACTGTTATATTTACACTGTTATTGTAACTGCAAATTGATAATGATTGTTTAAAGGAATGTATTTGACAGTAAGAAGTGTACTGCTAATTCCCAGTTTTGCTCAGTTTAACATGCAGCACCATAATTAGCCTACTGTGGAAAGAGATAACATTAAACTAATTACTGTGTTTTAAAAAAGAACACAAATCACGGATTTAGCTCCCTGACATTTCGTTGCAGGCCGGCAGTGATCTGTCCTTACTTATGGTTATAATGATTCTGTCCGGTTGAATCGGATCATAAGACTTTCTCATCTGTAATGGCAAAAACAGCCGGTGGGCATTACCAGCCTAGCAAGCTTAGAGTGCTGTGACTTGAAGCTGCAAGAACAACATTTAAATGAGTGAACTTAATATGTTAATTTGCTCCTGTAAATGTACAATATAAAGATCTGATAGCACTTTTAGATGTAAATCCTGTGAAATCCTAAGTACTTGTTCCAATGAGTCAGTCTTTCCTTCCTGCTGTCCGTCCTCCCTTCCCCCCCAATATTGGAGAAACTGCAATCAAAAAGTCACCCCTGTCTCCCAAATGTGAGTGCTAAGTAGCCCCAGATGTGCCTCAACTCTAAGCAGAAAATTTGAGGTTAAGTGTTGGTGTAGGTTCTACAAAAATACCATTTTCTTCCTTAATATTTAATTCTTGGGTTGAGCTACAACTTTGTCACTTTGTTTTTTTTCCAGGACTCTTGTTTCATGTTCCTAAATGGTTATATTTATTTGTACTTAAGTCTTCAGCCTTCATTTTGTATTTATTTTTTCTAATTTTGTTGCAAGTAATGAAGGGGATCATTGTTTTGTAAACAAAAAATATTCATTCTATACTTAATAAAAATAATTCTTAAAATTTAAAAGAATTGAAGTATTAATGATCCAGTTACTATACTAGAATCTATGGTATTTACCTGTGAACATTTCTCTGCTGATTAATAAACATTTCTGGAGGAGGACTGTAGATATTCAAGTTGGGATAAAACTAAATAAATTGAGTAGGCAGTTTGTTTAAATTTGCTTCTTCAGTTTTACCATCGTGGAAATATTTTTTTTAATTGTAGAAGTTGGGGCATTTTGATGCTATTGTGTTTCCAGGAAACTAACTGGTCAGCAGAGGGAGCAGGAGTTCAGTGTCCAGACTATCCAGATTGTGCTTCCGTTAATTTGACAATTTACCTACATAAACATTTCCCTTTGGGCGTATATATAGAGAGAGGTGTTCACTTGTGACAGAAAAACCTCCCTCTTACATAACATGTGTGCTCCTGTTATGACCTAAAAACATGTAAGTGAACTAGAAATATGCTATCTGTATGAACACTGAAAAAAATAATTATAACAGACCAGCAGCAGAAGTGTTCATAGGCTCAGTCTTCAAAATTTAACTTCTTTTCCATTGTTTCCAATTGTTGGTGTTTCTTTTTAGTAAAGACAAAAGAGGATAATGGGGGGCAGTTTCCTCATTTCTCTCTCCTGATCCCTTTTGGATAATTTTTATGGATAACAAAATATTTGCCTAAAATTTGAGGAGGATTTTTGACGTTTTAATGTCTGTATGGGAGTTCTGTGTTCAGAACAGTAACTATGCTGAGAAGAACTGACAGAAAACCTGCACAGTCCTGCTGTTGCTGTCGGTATCGGTTGGTTCCTGGTCACACCAGTGTTATCTACTGTCTACTTCAGTAGAAAGTATAGAAAAATGCAAGCATGTCTGTCTGAATTTTTGCTAAATTCTTGTCTCTTGAATCTGGGAGAACCAGTTCAAAATATTTCCAAATTTTTCAAGCTATCAGGTAAGAATTGTTCCTGTTACTGTATTAGTTAATGACCTTTGGGGGATTTTTTGCAGCCAGTTGGCCTGCATTAGTCTAAAGCAGAGTATGGTTTCTATTCAGATGGAGTAAAGAAACTTCTTAGTAGGATGCTTGGCATTTCTGTAAGAGAGGGAAAAAGAAACAAAGCTTTTTTTGTGTGCCTTTTGGTGAAATTTTCTGAATTAGATACCGTGCAGAGGGGAAAGATGATGGCAACTAGCAATGCTTACAAGGGCACTGGAACCATATGCAGCAAAGTGGATCATAAAGCAAGCTCTGACAATCCAGCCTATATGTGGCTTTGGTGAGGTTTCTCCAATTCGCATAGACTAATTCCTGGGATAGATACATATCCATGGAGGTAGAAATCTCTAGTCTGACTGCATTAAAATTACATTCTAAATATGCATTAGGGTACGGTCACCGGGGGAAACTGAGCTCTGATTTTGCATGTTTTGTTCTGTTGATGCTAAGTCTGCTTTGCTTTTTGTTCTCCAAGGTGATCTTTGCTATAGAGTGCCAGTTGCATTACTATTCCATACTTCACAGTTGTGAAGCCTTTTTCTTAAGATATCTTAATTCTTTCTCTTTCTTCAATTTCAGTGCTTTGGTTTCATACCTGCAGAACTGAGGTTGGCCAGAAGATGTCAGTTGTATTTTGCAAAAGGAAAGCTGTGCTGCTGTGTTACTTCCATCTCTGACTATCAGGTTCATATTCATAATGCATGAATTTCAGGTGCTGTTATACAAATGAAAAACGAAAATCCAAAATACATTCTAAAACTACTTCATTCTAATACTACTTCAGATGTATGAATTGGGTAGTCCGAGCAGGAGTTTGATAGTCTGAGTCTTGTCAAAAACAGGTTTTAATGGCCCGAAGTACCCAAACTGGCTAAATTTTGAGGAAAACGGTTTCCTTGTCCTGGCACTGCAGAATGCAAGAATGTGAAATAGAGTTCAAGGCACCTGCCAAATCTCCTGGAGAGCCTCAACAGCCCAAGCAGGGGAAGGGCCTCCTGAGCCTAGGGGAGCTTCGCTCCATCCGGATCCGTGCGTCTCGCTCCTGCTGTCATGCAGCTCAGCAGCTGCAGGTGGCCAGAGCTCTGGCTTTGGTTGCTTTGCTGTGAACAGACCTACACCCTGGAAATTACTTTGATGGGTATCTTGAAGAGTCTGCTGCCGCAGGGAGATGGAGACCTCCTGTTCAGTATAGTTATTCCCATAGAGATATCTTGAGCTTTTTGTGACACACTGGCTGGCTGGAATTCTGAAGTATTCTGAGGGTTTGTGAAATTTTTGTTTTGGTTTGGTTTTATTGTTCAGTTCTTTATTCTGGCCATAACTGCCTGCAACTGATGCTCCTGTGACTGTCAGAGCTTGCATTTCTTATGTATTTATTCTGTTGTTCTTCCCTCTTGCTCGCTTTGCCCCCTCACTGCCTGCTCTCCCCCTTACTCCGTGGTTGGTTTTCTGTTTCTTGTTCCAGGCAAATGTTTGAGGGGGATGTGGCCGTCTTTAGAAGGCAGGAGGTGAGGGAATTTGAGGATGTGCTTGCAGCTAGATGTGCACACAAGTTTTTCCCCAGAGTTAAAGAAAAACCTGCTGTGATATCCACCAAGTGGACTTAACATAGACACGTGAGATCACAGCCTGCATCCCTGCAGCCTCTGCTCTTATCCTCCTGACTTACTGCCTACAGGAGTCGCAGTGAATCCCCACCGGACGGACGGCCAGAATGCCGATCAGTAATGCAGAAGTTGCTTCCCTTTTGGCTCTGGATTTGGCACCTCTTTGGCAGCTGTTACCTTTGACAGCAATGCCATAGAGCTCAGCAAATAGCAAAGCACTGAAGTGTTAATATAGTTGCTTTGTTCTCTGCATTATCACAGATAAAAGAAATATATAGCCTTTTGGTAGACCAACTTTACATTCTGTATTATCCCAAATTTGAGTCAGAGTCACGGTTGAGGCTCTGTTCTAACCTTTTAACCTTGAAAATAAAGCATTTGGGCAATACTGGAACTGGACTAAAAGATTAAACTGTGGACAGCAGTGGGGTTGACTATGATTGCTACGTTTTTCTGCTGCCATTTTGTAGAACAGAGTGTATGATCTCCTACAAAATCTGCAAAAACTGTCTTGTAGTGCCACATTGCTGCCTTTAACCAAATGTGCTACTAAAAGAAAAAGAAGGTTCGACTTCATTTTGACTAGAATTTATGTGCTTTTTTTCTAATGACGCAATATGAAGGAAAATGTCTTGAGTTATCTTCATTTCCTTTTCTGGAGAGTTAGTTAATTTTTTAAGTGTTTTTTTCCTCTCTCTCTTTTTATTTTTTTTTCCAACCAGGCTTTTAGAGGCATTCTAGTGTCATTTTCACTGAATGCTAGTAATAAATATTTCTGCCTATTCACCTGCCAACTCATCTTTTATTCATCCTGCTGATGTAAACAATCTCCCATGGAACTTAATGTTGCTGAAAGAATGCAATAACTGTCCCATTACAAAAGTAATATATCCTATTTCAGCCTAATGTAAGAATTCTCTATTACTTTGATATATTTTTTTAAGAAGTTTCAAATTTTAAGGTACTGACTTTAATTAAAGCAATGGAGAGAGGGCAATCCAATAAACGCCGCAACAGGTGAATCTGCACTTCCTTTATGTTCTTATTGCAAATTACCAGTGTTTGTATAAAATCAAATGACTGCCCCTATATTTCTTTCTAGATTTGCATAGCTGTACCTGAAATCCTTACTCCTCAAATGTTGTATTATCTTGTTATTACAGCAGTTGCACCATATATGCAGGAGAATGGCTACTCGTATGGTTTTATTTCTTGAGGATGAGAGCTGAGAATAAAATTCTTGGTGATATGCGGTCAGAGTGAGAAGTGAACACCCATGATACTATACTCTATTTTTCTTTTTTTTTTTCCAGTTTTTAATACATTATACAAATGTGTATGCTTTTTTTGAATATAGTTTGTGTTTTTGCAATATAAAAATGTGATTTTTATGTTATAAAAATAGAGAGGAGACAGGAAGCATTTATGTATAACAATTCAAATTTATTTTCACCTAAAGAGGTTTTCTGCAGTTCTTTAGTAGATGAAAACTTAGTGCCTTTGAGAGCTTTCCTGTGAACTTCCTTAGAGCATGATTTAATGTTTCTGATGCATTCGTTAGGAACATGTCAATGTCTGGTTCTGATTTTCCATATGGTCTTCACTGGAAAGAACATGTCAGTGATTCAGGTGTTGCCTCACAAGTCAGACCTCTTCAGGGACTTGGTTAATACTATTATTATCCCATTACACTGTGGCAGAGGGGGAAGTTGGCAGAGTAGAAACTGAACAAATGGCCTGGGATTTTTGGTTCCCTGGACTGGATTAGAAAATGGACTATTCTCTTTTTCCTTGAGATCACATGATATTTCCCTGGCCTAGCAACCTGGGACTGAGTCCAGAACCAATTGACCTCTCCTTGAAAGACTTGGAAGAAGTAAGAGCATGCAACTCCTGAATGTGAATATTATATCTGCAAATGAAAATGCAGTTTTGGATGTGCAGTAGTGATTTTGGTTCTATATTCCTGTGGCTACACAAGAATATTTTAATTATTAGCTGGTAGGGTGTATTTGTTGTTTTAGAACTTATGTTTCGGGAGGGGGTTTGTTTTAGTAGCAGAAACTGTTTAGATCAATAATCTATTAATAACCTATTCAGGCCTGAAACTTCAATTCAGCCCCGCTCTCTAAAGAAGAGACATTCCCATTGTTCTTTGTTATATGCCTCTTCCATTTTAACTCTGAACTCATAAATCATAAATGAGCCTGAAGTATTAATTTCCCTCTTTCAGCACTACCTTTATCTAGTATTTGCTGACACGGCTCATTATAACTTATTTTGAGCACAGTCAGACCTTGTTTTCTGAACAGCTGAATTCATTGTTGAAAAGGATTTTATAAATAGAACTTAGGAGCCACCAAAATGAGAAATTCTAGCTCATTAGGATCTCAGCGGAAAGAATGTGATTTGATATACAGAAATTTTGAGTTGATGAAATGAGGCAAAGCCTTAGCTAATTGGTTCTAAACAATTAAATTACAAATGTACTATTTCTGTATTGCGGCTAAGGATGATAGAAACTATTTGGCGAAGAGATTCAAGCTGCATGTATTGGAAGATAGATAAAGGAGAAAAAGCTAGACTAGCTAATATGTTTCCTCTATCAATGTTTTGTGTTGAAGTGGTAAAGTAAATCTATGGACATGTGACTACTTCAATATCTCAAGTAGATTACTTAAGGATTAGTAGGATTACTAATGGAAAATGCAGAAATCCTCTAAACTATCTAGTCTAATGGAAGACTAAAGTCTTACAGCATCAGCCCAAAAATATTTCCCCAGGAACAATGTGAGTATTTATGTAAAAGTTGTGCATTGAATAAGTTTCTGGCACATGGTACCTTCCAGAAGTCAAAACTCCTGGGGCATACGTGAAGGCTTCAGCCCCACTCATCTCTTACCAGCAGCCTTCAAAAATGGATGCCCAAATAAGTCAAAACATTATTTCATGGCAGTAAAACTAACTAATATGAATCATCTTTGATTTCTCTTTCCTCACTGAGAGACAAAGCATACTGCACAGGGAGAAGACTCTCTAATCTTGAGACACAGTAAGTAACTGAGCATTTGGAACCCAAAAGAAGGAAAACTAAGGCTTAAACTTCACTGTCCTCCTTTTCTTATACCTTAGTACAATTTTCTATTCACTTCTCCAAAAACTCTAAAAATATAACAAACCAAAAACCAGAAAATCACTAGTAAGTAATATTAAATTGGAATTGTTTAATAGGATAACTTCAATGGTATTTCTGGACTTCTTAGGCTTCTGAATTAATGAAATAATAAGCATCACCAAAACATATCTACAGTGCTCATGGTCACTCTAATTGAAGTTGCTAATCACCATAGTCACCATATATTCACTGGCCAGTTCTATGTATAGATGTTGACCTGACTTATTAGTCATCAGCAGACAATATAGTATGTTACAATCTGACTCATAGCACATTTAATTGGATACTGATGGATGACTGAATTTTTTCAGATAAAATAAGAAGCTCCTTACAAATGTCATTGTGTTAAACTAGACCTTTTCTCTTGGTGAAAATATCTTTTTAAAACGTATGACTTTCTATGGTCTAGGTGAGGGCACAGTATTTTTCCAATGTGCTACAAGGACTGCTGTCCTTAGGAGTTTGCTGATACCACACAGTACTGTGTCTCAAAGCCACACCAAAGCAATTTTGATGCAGATCAGACAAGTACTCAGGTTAGATCAGTGATTCAAAATTCCATTTTTTTTGTTAACCCATCTCTGGTCATGCAGTTGCTAATATGGGTAAGTTAGGGATAAGACCTTAAGAAGCTATTAGATTTTGTTGTCTTGAATCTTTTAAAGATGGCTATTCACAATCTTTATTCGTTAATGCGCATCTGATTTATCATTGGTTACAGTGAGGAATAGAATTTTGTACTGTGGTATAGTAGTTCATACTGCTTTATAAAGACTGTGCAGTTATTTCTGTGCAGTTATTATTAATGACTATTTGGAAGGTTTATAGCTTGTCTGTAAAACAACTTGCCTAGCTGCACCATTAGAGCAGTCTTGGTGTGGATTTAAAATGGTCATTTTTAATTTAGGAAAAGATTGTTTTTCAAAAAAGAAGTTTCAAAGCATTTACAAGCTTGCTGTAGAGTATATAATTCTAATTAAAGAAAAGGAAAAGAAAAACAGAGCTATCTTCTGCCGATTTGGTGAAACTGAAATATTTCAAAGATGCACGTTGCTGAAAAACATTTTTGTATGATAAAAACTGGAATAGCTGAATTTAATCAAACTCCCTTCCTGTTGCTTTCAGATCCAGAAAGAAGATGCTCTTCTCTCATCTTCATTTATGTTGTTACATGCTTGTCTGAGTTTGACTTTCAATTCTTATTTGTGGTATATTTTAAAAAATTGTGTATTAGTAACCTATATATTTTTTGTTTTGTGTTTTCTCATGTCTTTACTCAGCCTATGTTCTGAATTCAACTCTCTCAGCTAATCAAAAAACATTTCTCACTGACTTGGTCTTTATTCAGAACCGTTAACTCAGCTCATGACAAACTCCTTTGCATCATGCTGCTTTGTACAATCTCCAGGCCACTGTTATTAGTGATCTGTCACGTGTTGTCAGTTCTATCTTTTACTTCTTTCTCTCAATATTACTGCTGTTTTTCTCTGCTGCTTTTATACCTTACTGTCTTATCTCAGCCTCCAGGTTTGCCTTCCACGTCAGCTTAAGCCTTGCTATGTGGAACTTTTCCAGGAAAAAACCCATGTCGTTAGGGTTCTAATTTCACTGCTGATGTCTTCCTACTTCTTCAACCAAAATAAAACTCCATAATCTTAACTGTCTTCTCACCATCTTCAAATTAAAAACACAAAAACCAGTTCTAGTTTGCATTCTTTGCTATGAGTGTACAGGGCTTCACTTATAGGACCCTTTTGATGTGCAGTATAGGAAAACATGGAAGGAGCCCTAATGGGAATTTGTACCAGGAATGTCTCTAGTGCATCCATTTCTCAGCATAGATTTTTAGACTTCCATAGTTTTTGACTATGGAGATTCTTTAAATCGGACAAGCTTACTGTGGTTTCAGTCTGGATCCTGTGCACATGGAAATCTGCATTACCCTCTGCCAAAAAGTCTATTTATTTACATCTCTTTCTGGAAAGGGAGTGTCCCTCCTTTGTGAGCTAAGAGGTGAATACACGACTGCCTGGACAGAGAATCCCCCCAGCTCTGCTGGCAGCTGCTGCACATATTACACAGATGAATAGAACTAATCAGTTCTCAGTAAACCGCCTCCTGGCTACTTCTCTGTCTCTTGCTTGCCAAATGCTAATTACACCAATGTCTGTCTCTGTCAAGTGTGTATGATGGGATGGTGGAGTATCTGACTAAATGTTTGATGTGTACTTTATCAGTCATCTGTCCTGCTGTCAGCAGAGTCTTCATTTCCACCTAGCGCATCAAACTGGGCATAGGAGATTATGCGCTTGACAGGTTGCCTGTGTACTTGAACAATAATACTCACTTTTGACATCAAGCTTTAAAAAAAGGCTTGGAAATAAACTGACCATCCTTATCTGTAGAGATAACATTGTTTTAACAACTACAGGAGTTATTTCATTGGGGTCACCAAGTCCACACAAGTGCAATGCACATCAGAGAGGTGGGTACCCAAGCCTGGGTATTTATAATGTATCACAAAGTTCCCCATAGCAGGTTATAACTATCATCCTTTAAAGTGGGTGAGTATGTAAGCTGATAAGCCTATAGTAAGATGAGTAGTACATTGAACCAGGGCTTGTTTACAAAGGAAAATGCTGCACCTTAACAATATGAATTTAGTTGGTTAGGTATTTTGTGGTAACTATGTGCCTTCTTAAAAAGAGCTCCATAATGAAATTCCGTGTATTCTGTGAAGTTTCATTTGCTAAACAACCTAGCTGCTCCAGCATGGCACTGAAGAGGAGTGAGCAACTCTGATTCCAAAGATGGCAAGGAGTTTTTGGGGTGTAGTGCTGCTCCTTACATAACGAACTGTTGGTAGGACCTTGTGTACAGTGATGTGCTGGTGACTGCTTCATTTTGGTTCTGGTCACAGCTTGCTGCAGGATATCTGGACCATCTTCCATTTTATGGGGAGACACCCTCAGTTTGAAGAAAGCATCTTTGTGCAGGTGGGTTGATGTCTTTTTTTGAAGTGTATGTACACAGGAAATAGTGGAAAATAGATAACACACAGTATTTCCTTACCCTGGCTTAATGGTGTTGCTGCAGACAAGCCTGTTAGTCACTCAGCAAAGATCTGGCTTACTCTGTGCAGCAAAAAAGCTTTCTTCTGTTATAATCTTTCATATTTTATAAAAAGAATAAAATATCTATTTTATGACAATGCAGCTTCTATCTCATTGTGACTGCATTGTAACTTAAACTTTGATACTTAGCAGTATTTTAATATTTTTACCAACAAGTGTCAGGTTTACAAATCACTGCTCAATTTCTAAGGTAAAGGAGAGAATTTTCTCCCACACTCCCCTGTGCTGCAAGAGTTGATTGTTACACCTATTCTCGTTCACAATGTACATTACGACTCATTATTATTTTTAGTATAGCCTGTTTTTTGTTGTTTTCTAAACCAAATCACTTACTGCCAGATACAGTGCAACATGATATATACAGAGGCCCAGTTTTCTGTGGGGCTGCTCTGCAGGCATATCTGACTGTGGAGGCCTGGTAAAGAAAATGTTAAAATCTCCTAAAGCATAAAGATTGGCACGCACACAGGTGTATTTATTATATACATTGTGTATATAGCACTCACTTTTCACTTAATTTATCCAGCAAGGAAAAGAAGATTATGGGTTTTTTTTCCAATCCTTTATCTTTGTTCCTCTCATTTCAATGTTTACAGGAAAAGCTCTCCATGGGAGTTTATCGACTCTCTTTAAGTGCTTGAAATGGTCAAATACCAAAAAGAGAGGGAGATTATGTACAGGGGGAGAGGAACAATTTACTAGTTGGATTAACATCCACAAATAAATTCATTACACAATGCATCTTAGAGGGCAAGTCTAGAGGAAGGAATTTTGATTTAATGACCAGTAGATAATAACATTAGGGAGCAGCTAAAATAAGTAGGTATATGAAGTCCTGTGTTCAGCTGTAGCAATTGGTACCCAGGCTTTGAAATTAATCTGGTCAGATTTTCAATCCTTTCGGAGTAATTGTGAAATGAATTGCATTCATTAGTCTTAGGAAGTATTCCTTGAGGTCTCCTGAAATAGAACGAGTGGGAATCATCCTACTTTCAGCCTTAAGCAGCCTTAATGCACTGGTATTTAGGACTGTATTTATTTACAGAAGAAACAAGGTCCTATTGACAGGCTGCTTGTTAATGTCACTTTAAAACATATTTTAAATACTGGTATTTCAAATACTGTACTAGACACAACAGTGCTCTGGTAGTGATTTTTCATTTGCAGGATCATATTATAGCTCTACTGTTAATTTATATTTATTACAAGGGGTACATGAACAAGTACCTCTAAGGGAAAAAGGATTAAACTTGGTGGTGGAGATCAGAATTCCGGGTTTTTCTGAGCATCAGCCATGGATTTCACCTTGTCAGTACTTTCTTACCGCTTCTGTCCTGCATAGTATCGTTGAACTATTATGGTTTCTAAGGCAAAGGTTGGTTTGATTTTTCTAGACTAGTGTTCAATCAGCTACTAATGGCATTATCATCACAAAAATGATTATCTTCGTTTAAGAAAGCTAACTAGTGATATTGGGAGGTACAAGGATCAGAAAATAAACTAACTCCTCTCTTCCATAGTGATCTTTCTGTATTCTGTACTGATTATCATAAATCAGGTCTAATCTTGCAAATATTTTTCTGCTATCAAATATTTAGCAGCAATACAGATTTCTTTGAAGCTTGACACAATGCTAAACATCAGAAACGTAATTCCCTAGAACACTGACAGCAATGACTACATCAGGTGGAGCTGCCAAAATTTTACTGCTTTGCTATCCAGTTGTACTGAGCTGATGTGGGGCAAAATAGCAAGTAATAGCAATGCACAACAGCTTCTAGTGTTGTTTGTGGCTGGCAGAGTTGTGTTAAGGCTCGAATAAGGACATGTACAGCCTGTTCTATGAATAAAAAGTGAAATTCTATTTGTCAGAGGGTGAATTTGGCATCTGCCCATAGTACCATATTTTTTTCAAGAAAAAAAAAATCCCTGCAGGTTCTTAAGTGGGGAAATACATCCAAGTCATCTCTGGTGACATTTAACTAATAATTCAACTCAAAATTTTTCTCTTCAATTACATTAAGCACCAAACCATGAAACCTTTTACAACCTCTTGAAGAGACAAGTCCTTAATATCCCAGCAGACAATGTGAAAAAATCTACTCTGATAGTATAGTCTCCATTTTCTAGGTCAGCCGTTCCTCTAGTAAGTAAAAATATCCACTAGAATAAACATATTTCACTATCTTTAACAGAAGCCACATCACTGTGACAGAACCTAAGCAGTGTGCAAATCTGGTCATGTAGGCTACAGATCATGAAAGTTTCCCCCAGTCTTTGTGCCAAAAATAGCAGATGTTTGGTATCTAAAATCAAAGAGTTGCTATAAAAAGATGACTCTAAGCCTGTGGAGTATCCATGTCATTAGTCAGGAGGGTTTATTTTTGGTCTGAGCGTTGACACTGCCACTTACAATCAAGGCAGATAGAAAGTTACTGAACCGTGAGCTCCAAGAGCAAAGCTGTGCGAAGAACAGAGCGACTCTCATGTGAGTAAAGCCAGAGCACACAGCCATCTGAGGGAACTGTGTCTTAGCGGAGAAATGAGAATTATATAACACAAAACTGTACTGCTGTTGGTGATGTCTTCTGAGATCTCTTTGTTTCCCAGCACTACTCAAAAGTCCTGCATGTGACAACCCTGCTTTTAGGCCGCAAGGGCAAGATGCTGCATTGTTTATCAGCCACCAGTGGTTGTTTAAGTGTCATTAGACGTGTTCATTGCCCACGAGCAGAGTTTGAATGCTCTGAGCTATCACAGCCTTTCCTGACCCCCACACTTGAACTCTGGTGCAGTTGGGGCGTTTTGATAGTTGAAGCAGAAAGCTCTGCTTCCAAAAAAAGCCCGTATCTGCCCACTTTCCCAGTCCTCAGTAGTAGATGCAGTCATCTGAGGGCTTTGCAGTCTTACCCTTGAGCACCCCTGCAAATGTTTTCAGGCAAGATACTGAGGCACAGGCAGGGTAATTACTCATTCGAAATCACACAAGAAATCTCTAATGGAGTGGGATGGAATGTAAATTCCCTAAGTGGGGCTGTCCCCTGCAAGACTGCCAGCCTCTGGCAAAGGGAGTCTTTGGTAGGTTTTACCATGAGGGATAGGCTGAGTCAATTGATTTTGCTGTGCTTGCAAAGCGGAGCTCCCCATGCAGGCTTCTGGCTAGAACTTGCTGCGAAAGGCAAGCTGCCATTCCCACGTGTGGGGGAGTGGGAGAGGAGAGCAGAGCAGAGCGCAGTGCAGGGTGGCACCCACATTGTCTGTGTACATATATATATACACACACACACACACACACACAGATACATATATATGTATACATATGCATATATATACAAAGTATATACACAAATATATATATTTTCAGGATGTGCAGTTCAGTATATTTGCTATGTTTCATAACTTACTTTTAGACACTTCTCACATCTGAATCCCCTCAATCATGATTATACCTGGAGGCTATGTTCAGCCTTTGGGGATGGTAACTCTGCTGCTGCTCTTCTTTTTTTCTCCTCTTAATAATATTTGGTTTTGTTTTGTTTTTAAAAAGACTTTCCTGAAATAAGGCTTCCTCTCCTTACAATTCTCCGATCCTCAGGAGCGCAGGAGAGCACACCTTTTTCCACTAGATAAACTTCGGCCTTTATTACTTAATACGTCTTAGCTGGATAGGCAGCTTGGTTTACCGTGGCAGTAGAATGTGAAGATCAGAGTCTTACATAGACTGTCTGTAGGGCTGCAAAAATGGTAAACAGTTGCTGGAGTTCAATCTCTACCTCACTGTACCTGGCAACATTGCCACGACACCCAGTGACTTTATGCTAGAGGCCATTTTGAGAAAAATGTGGAAAAATTACAAGCAACAAAAGGTGCGACTTCTGTCTTTCCCACAGATTATTAGATGTGGCTCTCTGATTAAGTCCTCCTTTCTTTAGGGTTCTGTTTTATTTTATAGTTACACTTCTCTCCTGTCTTTGCTGCATAACATAAAATACTTTTACAATGCAGAAAAGATTTGCAGCCACTTCTTGCATGTATTTATCTGCATTTGCCTCCAGCCTTGAGGTTATCTTCTGTATGTAAAATGTTTGGCTTTCCATGCTGTCTATTCTTCCTTGTGAAATGATTAAATAGACCCAATAAATATCAGTAATTTTAATATAACCTGCTTCTTCTTCATTTGTGCTAGTGTGAATATGAAATGAGCCTAGTGAAGTTAGTGAATTTAATGGATTCCACATCAATGTACACAAAGCAAAATCGGACACCGAATTCTGACAACAAATTCTGTTTTACTGGGTAGTAGTACAAATTTTGTTTTCTGCACAAGCACTTAAAAATTTAAATAGACCAATACCATTGACTTGCTCCTGAATTCTTGTAAAAAGAACCCCCTGCCAAGTTTCCAGGGAATGTGTTTGATAAGGACTGGGCATCCTTGTGACCTTACTAAATACTGTCCTAGTGTGGGAATACATCTTACACATTGTGCAGAGTAAGAATAGTAACATTGCTAACTTTGTAACAGATAGCTAAAAACAGACTACTTCACACCTTGTGTAAGTTATTCCAGTATCTAGTGGATGATGTGCTAAAACCAACATGTGAGCATGGAGGTTCGATTTAAAAATGAAAGGTTATGAAAAGGTGGTTCAAATGATGACTCTGGTAATTAAAACTGTCTAATCTGGCTTCTTTCTAAAGTTACGCATGCAGGTTTACATTGCAGCTCAGTCCATTAATGATGAATAATCGGACAGACTACTGAGGCGCTCACATCACCTTTTCCATAGTTTGTTAATGGAAAAATACTGCCCTGGAGATTAAAATACCAGTGACATGAAAAGTGTAGGTGTACTACTAAATAAAAATTCTCCATGGATGAGGAAAAGGCAGGAAATGTTTTATATATGTGGTGTGTTTGAAAACACACTGACATTAAAAAATATAGGTACATTCAGTTACATTTGTGATCTGGTTTTAAAACTGCATTTCTCTTCTGCTGCATTGCTTTACTTCAGGCTACAGAACTTCTTATGTATTACTGTAATTTTTAAATCACAGTTGAAACAATCTTACTGTTTGGTATTCTCAAAATAAAATCTAAGAAATTTGTTATATTTGTATCACAAAACAAATCAGTTTCACTGAAAGATCCTATCCCATTCCTGAATGGATAGCAGGGAATTATATTTTGCCACAATTGTATTTTAAGATGATATTGATATTAAAGACTTACCATTCTAATATTTTTATGTTCTAAATGACTCATATTCTAAAGCATTAATTTGCATGTTTCATATACAATTCCTGTTTTGCTTTTCCAAAATACACTATTTATCAAAATTTATTAAACAAAATAAAACAATTTGTAAATTTTCTTCATTATATTGTGATATCTTTCTAAATTTATCTCTTCACTAGAAATACTTGCAAAGTGCTTATTCTGCTATAAATGGGATTTTAAAATATTGCTCGATATACTCCACGCTATGCATATATAATTTTGAACTAGAGTTTGCAGTGTTCTGGGAATCCTTGCATAATCTAGAATGTGCTATAAATAGAACATGCACTCAGTGAAAGGAAAGAGTGATTTATTTTGTAACTATATGCTTGCCACGGATCCAGCTTCCATGCAAAGTCAAATTGTTCTTGTCAGGGCTGCCAAGCTGTCAGTCAGGCAGGGGAAGCTCTTACAATGTGCAAGGTGACTCCTCAGATGAAAGAGAGAGGGGGAGGACTGAGGTTTCCCTTTTGCTGACTAACTCATTTCAGTTCTTTGTACTCAGGTGCTTACGTTTTCAATCTGTGATGCTCTCCCTCAGTGAGATCAAACTGACTGTTCAATAACGCTTGCAAGGCACTGTCCTGGCTCATGATCTCTGTTGTGTCCCTGTTGGTATCAGCAGATCTCCATGGAGAAGACCTGAGCCTTTGTGCCCGTGTAGACTCATGAGGCTACAGTCAATGAGGAAACCTACTTTCCCCTGTTTTTCTGTGCCATTCACAACTGTTCATTTGACAGGATAAGTTGTTAAGGCCTTCCACAGGAATGGACTGTGTGGGGAGCACCATGACCCTCTTAAACTGCAGTTCCTAAAGGGAGCGAGGGGCAGCACCCAGCAAGGACAACACTGTTCCTTGCTAAGCTTCTCATGAGAGTCCTGCCTCCTCTCCCTGCTCCTGCCACCGGCTCTGGCAGCAGCAATGCAAGAACCTGTGACAGACTTTTTATTTGTTCAGTTTGGTTGCTTCTTTACTTTTTATTCTTGCATGCCAAGGTTGATGGCAATGAGCGGCATTTTGGAGGCAGAACGTGACTGTTTTTCATTTTTTTCAAATCTGCAATGTCATCATATTTTGTGTCTCCCTTAGGTATGCTTTCCTGAATCTTACTGACTCCACATGAACAACCTGCTTTTGTTGTCATTATGGGAAGCTCTGAAATACAAATCTATTATGTGTCTTTCTACTAACTTTGTCTCTGAAAATGTATTGCTTCACCTCTTTCTTTGTGGTTTCACTCCTTCAGCAGTTCTGCGAATGCTCCTCAGTCAGCATCTCAAAATAATTTCAAAGACTTAATTCCCAATAAGCCAAAAAGGACTGAAGGAATCAGTCTTTCTTATCTAATTTTCCCTAAACCACAAATTACCAAGGGACCAAGTCTTAAAAAGGACTAAAATATAAATGAAAAATGGATTATAGGGGAGAGGACGAACAAAAAGACATTGCTGTATCCTGGCTTTCTGAATGTGCAACCTGAACTACTGAACTTTGAAAGTAAAAAGAACAGAGATCACCACAGCAGAGTGAATCCTTGTTAGTTTGAATTTTATACAGCATCTCCAGTACATCCCCTTTCTTTTTTGTATGGCTGTACTTCTTAACTAATTCTATTTTTAATTTGCCTCTTGAGTTTACTGGCAGCTGGTATTACCGAAAGCAGACTTCCTGCTGCATCCTCCCCTTGGGTACATTCAGGCACATATCCAGCTCAGGGGGGAATATAAGACCTCTTCTGCAAAACTGTTCAGACCTGATGATGACATTGTGGAGCAAAGTTACAAGATATGTGTCAACTCCAGAAACGCATTTGGAAACAGTTTCTGGACTCATGGCTGCTATTTGGAAATGTAGGTATTTTTCACAGATCCTAGCTAGATCTGGATCCCTAGCTAGGGATCAGACTATCAGAAAAAAATTCTTCTTCTATCCATCATTAAAATCTTCTCCCTGTAATCAAATATATATGCTAATTGAAAACATTTGTTCTACTAAGTAATGTCTAGGCAGAAATACTGCAAAGATGCTGGAATTTCACTGATGCTTTGACTCTTAGCAATAATCAAGCAATAAAATGGAAAGCTACTTCTGAAAATTTGACTCAGAAGTTTATTCTCGGTAATTCAGCTTTTACTTTGATAAAGTACATACACACATACTGAAGTACATACTAGCAATAAAGAGATGCTTAAGTACCTCATTGAAGTATATTCAAATGACATCCAAGGCACTTCCAATATTCTATTCACAGAACAGCTAGTGTTTGGAATTGCTACAATTTTATTCAAGTAGCCTTAAAATAACATATTTTTAAGACCAGCTAGAAAACCTTAAATCTTTATAAAGTTACCAAAAGTTGTATCCCTGACAGAATCTAAATCTGAGCTTGACTTACAGTATTGGAAGCGTTGCTCCCAAAATAGCACAGGCCTGACAGCCAGCTGATATCTAACTAGAACATAGTCTTTTCCATTTTATCACGTATATGATTTTTCAAGGTGAGTCGGTTGTTCTAACTGCACAAGAGAGATCTACTGCACATCTTAGGAGGATTTGCCTGCATATAGCCATTAGTGCTAAAATGAAATAGGTAACCAGGATTATTGAAATTAAATCTCATTACAGTGGCTTTATAATGTTGTTCAAACCATCTTTGAAAGTTTTCAGCACATTTGCCATGTACTGAGGCTTTTTGTACTTTGCCTAGGAGAAGTACACTCTTTAGTAACGATGACAGCAAGGATTGTCTGTCCTTTATCATCTGTTCAGCTGAGCTCAGATTGTAGGTCACTCGGGTTATATTTTTAAACTAGCCCAGTCCAGTGTAATATTTTGTTTTTATTTTATTTGATGATCTGCGGTTCTCAGGAAGGCACTGTTTGTTTCAGAATTATTGTTTGAGCAGTATTTCGGAAAAAAAGGCCAGATCCTTGATAGCAGCATATTTCTTCTGATGTTTACATGAATACATTACAACAAATCTTTACATACAATAAATACATTTAATTATATGTTCTTCTGGTTACAGATAAAGACAATCTTTCTGAGAAAACAAGAATAGAGAAATCAGGAGATTATCTTTGCAGAGATCACAAATTTAATCAAAGGATTTCTCACAAGAGCACAGATGCTTGAGTAAGAGTCATGAGGAGGATGGAAACGTACTCTAAGCTAATGGCATCTTTAATAGCTGTCCTTACTTACAAACAAAATTGAATCAGTGGAGAGGATTACAATTTAGTTGCAGTTTATACAGTGAACAAATCTTCATCCTATTTTGTCTATTTTAACAAGATAAGCTCCTAGCTACACTATGAGCTGCAATTATGCTCTATCTGGGACAGTGGAGGACTGAACTGGAACCAAGTCCTTCTTTATATGCAATATTATGTGTTCTTAGTATATGAGTGATCAAAGAAATGCAGGTTAGCATTGCTAGAAGGCAGGAACTGCAGTGTTAATTTCCCTTTAGAGACTGGAAGCTGAGCAGTGTGCATGTCAAAGCATAACTCATGATACTCTTTATTCAGATATTCTGGAAGAGCTTGAACCTACATGGAATTACAATCTTCAAGGTCAGATTCTGTAAAAGATCCATGCCTAAAGCTTAGGCACTTTATTGCAGGAGCAGAATTCACAATCTGTTGTCACAGGAGAATTTGTGGGAGACACTGAAGTAATTTTGGCACTTTACAAGATCACCCTCAGAGTGCCAAGGCTGAGGACAGAAATATGTGTTTTTCCTATCTGACTCTGTATTACAATTTTTTTTTCAGTGTGTTATATGAGAATACCCTGTGTCTGGAACTTGACTATTTCTGTGTACCTTGGCTTAGTCTGCGCTACTTGTTCTCTTTTGAGTTGTTTATATGCTGTTCTCTCCTCGCTGCTGTTGGGCAAATGCTAAAAATAAGAATTTGCTTATCTAATTTGTATGGATCTTCACAGTGTATGTGATTTCACTGTCTCACTTCCCCTCAAGCAGTGGACAGATTTTCCAGACCTTATGACTATGGACTATGCATTCATTGCTGTCATAAGACAGAGGATTTTTCCTTCCTCTACTGAAATGTCAAATTAAGACCCCTCCCCTCGTTTTCTCAACAGAGAAATTGAAATTTTGAATAGGGAATTGAATAGAGATCACATTTCCTGCCTGCTCTGATAGGCCTATGATCCTACTAACACTGATCTAATTATATTTATTTCCAGTCCTGGAAATCTAGTTAGCACCTTGTAAAATTGTTTATGGTAAGCGTACTTAATAATGTGCTAATACCTATAAACTGTCTTTTTGCTCTCTCTAAAATAGATTGTAAAATAGTACTTCGTATTAAATTAATAACTGGTATGACAGGAGAAGAAGTAGCGTAAGCTTTCTCCAGCTGTTAGTCCCTATGGTAAAAGATTGCCACCTTGAAGAACAAATAAGTCATTCTGCCTCCAAGATTGTCCTGTCCCTGGCTGCTCTACAAAAACAGCTCAGTACAAGCTTCTGTTTGTCAGCAGCAATGTTGTTTCTGGAAATTGGTCAAAGATCACCTCAGTACAAGTGTCACCAAATGGGCTTTTTCTGGTATGCTATGGATTTGGTCAGAATAGGTAATAATTCTGCTTCTTTTCTCTACCAGAAATCAGTAACTAGTTCTAAAGTGTTCAAGTGTCAGAGAGGCAGTCTGAGACAGAGTCAGTTGTTCAAAGTTAGGCAGGCACAACCCCTGCTGCCCCCCTGCATGTACCTAGCAATGCAGGCAGTCTAATTCCCACTTCAAAAGGTCTAATGCAAAATATTTTTTCACTTCAGGAGGCATCTTAGTCAACAGTGTGCTTATCATGCAGAGCATAGGTCTTAGGGGTTTATATATCTTAAGTTATGCATGCAGAAAGAAGAGAAAGTTCATTTTTAATCTTCCCTACCATGTATAAGCTTCTAAGGGTATAAAATGCTTTTTTACTAATTTAATAAGTAAAGATATATTTTTTTTCCAGCTGAACTGAGCAAATAATGTTGAAAAATAACAGAGCAGTAAATCATGTTGTGACTGTTTGGAAGTTCTATATGTCCTGGCTTGGGATCTGCCATTGTTTTATCATTATGCGCCTCAAGCATATGTGAAGCCAGGGCTCCCATGAGACAGTGGAAGACTAGTTAATTTTGCTGACTCTAGGTCATGTGGAAGCATCCTAAGATAACAAGAGTACTAAAGTCTAAGGAAACTAGTAAGCAGAGCTATCAAAAAAAGAGTTGTGAGCAATGCAAGAGCCCCAGAAACAGGGCAAAGCAGAGCAAAGAGAACTGTCAGTTTATAGCACTGGCTTTCAAAGCTTGCAAAATCTGGGGACAACTGAAACATGGGAAGGATGGGAAGGACCAGAAATGGTCTGTGTTAACAGAAAAAGAGTATCTGGGAGACTAGTCAAGGATGAACGGTATGGGTTGCACAAGAGAAAGATGTAAATTGTGATACGGAGAAGATAAGAAGGGTTGAGGGAAGAGAGGCATCTTCAGAATCCTTTTTGAATCTGTGAGATAAGAGTCATAGTCTATTCACAGGCTCATAGAGACAGTGAGAATAGTTATTACAGGGAAGATACATCGAGTCAAAAGACAGCCCCAAAAAGAGATGGCCTGGGCCTCACCCTGCCCTGCACGTACAGGGGCAAACCCTCTCCGAAGGCCTGAGAGCTCCTTGCTGAGGCAGCCATCTTCTCCTCTCCATGAGGTGGCCATCTTCCCTACCCTGCCCTCCCTGTCTCCCCCACTGCAGCACCCAGCCCTGGGGAGGCCACCACCAAGGCCTGTGATTGCCCCAGCGTGGCAGCTGCTGGGCCCTGGAGGTGATAAAAGGATCTCATGGGGTTCAGCTGAGGCCTTCCTACAGGTACTCCCTCAGCTTGGCCCCTGCTGACCATGTTGCTGTGTTTCAGGGCTGCTTCCTGGCCGCAGCCATCTCCACTCAGCCCTAGGAGGGCTAGAAGATGGACTGTGACTCTTGGCAGCAAGACAGCAGCCCCTGCACCCAGGGCCCGGCCCAGGCGGGACGGGTTGACCACGCAGAGGAGCCAGCTGGGCACCGTCTGTCATGGAGGCTCCAAGCTTGAGGCAGTGGGAAGCAACGTGAACCGCGTGGGGATGTCAGAGCAGCCAGTACAGCGAGGCGGTGAGTGGACATGTACCTCTGGTACCTGAAACTTGACATCCTGCCTCTGCGAGGGCTGGTTAGTGCCGCTGTCAGCGTTTTCCCTCTCAGGAAGGCTATTTATATAGTGATGTTGTATGATGCTGTCATGCTGAAAGGTTTTAGAAAAAGGAGAGAGCAGAAAGGCAAGATATGAACTAATCTGACCCTCGGTTGTCATTTTGCATCCATTCCAGTGCAGTTCTCATTTTCTTTGTGAGGGCAGCAGGGAGCTCTGAGCAGCAGGAAGGGAGTCTCATGGTGACCCCTCCAAGGCCTTCCCAGTTGGGCATCCTTGCCCTTGGCATGTGTGCTCTGCTTGCCCTTGGCCAACGGACAGGGCAAAGAAAGGGAATAAAGCAACACTCACTGATCTCTCTGCTAGCATTTTTTTCCCTATGAGATTGCTTTTTTCTCTTAAAAAGAGAAAATCGGGTCAAACTAGTTGATGAACTAATTCTATAGGCACACTTAAGGGGTAACTTTAAATCTGGATCTAAACTTTACTGCAGTCTCTGAGGATTTTTCCTAGTTTGGATGCTGAAGTGCGTTCCAGCTTTCTGCTCCTGTAGCAGAGGCACTATTGAGTGTGTATAAAAACTTGAATGTACAAGTGTGGAGGCTTTGATTTTTATACTCATCTGTCATGAGGGTGGTGTTACACAAAAGTGCCCACAGTGCATCTTATGGACCATGTGCATGAGCAGCTCTTGTGGCTGCATCTTTGTTTGAAGTACGGGAGTGTTGTTGCTAGCTACAGATATAAACACTGGAAGCAAATTCTTTACTAAGTCTGGCTTTAGTATTTAGCTTAATGGAAAGGATATACTTTTAAATCTGATGAAATTAAATCTTTATTACATAGGATACTAGAATGCTAAATTTTGAAGCTGCTGGAGTATCTTAAGGCTTTGACCATGTCTTAATCTTACTGGATTTTGCTAGAAAAGACCTTGCTAAAAAAAGTAACTCTGCCTCTGCTTTGGTTTGTATAAAATATTTGCATGGTTACCTTTCCTCCTAAATATTTGAAATATTCTCTGTAAAAAAGTGTTCTCATAAAGGCTTTTTCAGACTATTGACAAGCTACAAAGCTCAGTGACTAGATGGAGATTGACTGATTTTTACCAGTTAGGTTTATATTAGCTAAATGATGTTAAACTAATACTTTGGCTGAGTGTTTTGTTTTTGTTTTTCTCAAAATGTTAAAAAACCATAGTACTTTAGTGAGGATGTACTATTTTGGAGAAAGTCAGGGTCAGAAGAGGAGTTGTACTCCTCATTCCTACCCTGTGTTCTGTTGGTGCTGTGGTACCAGTTATGACCCCAGCTTTGATCCAAGATTCCTGCTGTGTTAGGCACAGAACAGGAAAGTGTTCCCAGACTCAGAGTCCAAAGAAGCTTATTGACTTTCGTGTTTCATATCAGCTTATTACTAGCTTTGTCTTTTTGAGGGGTATTTTTCCTCTCTTAATCTTTCTATGTCTGTTTGGATTACTAAAATGAGACTGTTACTAATATTTTCATCAGAAAATTCCTGAGTTCTGATTCCATGTGTGATATTGTCTCACTGCAGGCAGAGCTAGTGATATACTCACTATATACTTAATCTAGGGAAACGTTTCATCTTTAAAAACTTGTTAATTGTCACTGTTGTGGACAACAGTAAAGGAGTCCTTTGGAATAAACTGTGACCATGTAAACCACTTAAACATTTATCTGCAACATTCTTTTAAGACTGATAAATTCCCTGATGCTGTTCACATAGATGTTCTGGTGCTATGGGAAGGCAGCTGGGAATGGGAACTGTTCAATGTGGCAATATTTCTAAGAGAATGACACAGGGAACCTAATTAGGGTATATTGGCTATATTAGGACGCTGAAAGTGGTTTGCTCTGTTTAAAAAAGGCAAATTGGAATAGGTGATTGAAACTAGTGAAAAGGGAGGATGCCTGATGGGCAGGATTAAAAGGCTTCAAAAAAATATATATAAATATTAAATCTAAATGAGGAAGGTCCTTTCCCTGAGGCAGACTGAAAAAATACTGTTGCTAATCTTGTTCACTGCTTGTCTGCATGAATGCTTGCTCTGGCACAGGAAAGCAGAGCTATTTGGATGATGATCTGCTCTTTCAGTGACAGTTCCAGTTAATGGTAATCTCAAATGATTGTGAAACTACAAGTGTAGGATGCCCATCGTGAGTACAGTTATTTCACTGAGATCAAAAGTGAGTTCTCTTTGTCTTCAGATAAACCAGGCTTTGTTACCTACAAAAGTTCCTCCTTCCCAGGCATAAGCTATGCAGATGACATTAATACGGACTTATACTTGGAGGAAAACATTAAACTGAGCAAAAAGTAGTGTACATCATCTTAAAACCTTCAAGAAAAACAAATAGTGCTACTTTCACTGGAAAGATTTAATCAAGTTTGGTTGTCTGTAGATTTGCTTCCTGCACTTTATTGACTTTAAGCGAACTATAGAAGGCTAAAATCTGATCTGAATTTTTATTTGTGTTAGGAAAAGTTGAATATGCAATTAGAAAACCTTTAACTAGAATGGCTTGCATAACTACACATCAAAATCTAGAGGGAGGTAAAGTTCTTTGGTGCTGATATAAGAGAGAATTCTGACCTTTCCATATCACTCATATCTATATGCATATAGTTACGAGAATAAATGGTGATATCTTTGTGAAATCTGACCTCGAATATGTTTATTTTCATGGGTATATATAAAATGGACATATATATCAATGTGGATGTGTATTTTGATCTCTGTAATCAATAATCATCTCTGTTTTACTGAACAGGCTAGACTGATACAAAATTTTGTCAAAATAGATATGTCTGTATATGAATTGAAGATCAAGATAGTACTTGTGAACTTCTGTTTCTAATCTAGAGCAAATATTTGCCTTACTTAAGGTGTTACACCATTCTGGGGATGGAAAAAAGTTTAAAAATACACTTCATGTTTACATTCCTTGTACACTAGTGGCTCTATTCTCATTTTTGATTCATTTGTTTAATCATGCATTGCTCATTTTTAAGCTTCTTTTGGTCTGGAAACTGGTCTCATTTGGCCCTTTCTTAACTGTTGTTATTTCTGGATGTGAGTAACCATCACACATTTCCACTGTGAAAGCAAAAATTATGTACGAGAGATGGAGAGAACTGTCAAAATCATTAGCATGTCACTGTAAACATCTGACATTTGAATTTTCTGGCTTTACATTTTAACAAAGTGCAGTTTCAGCTCCCCTAACTGCTTGCTGCTGAATGCTGAGGTAAATTCTAGCAGAATATGCTTTCTGAACTGCTAAAAATAGGAAGTTCCTCTTAATGACTTCAGCGAAATGCTAATGTCCTGAAGATGGTGGTAAAGAAGTTTAGACAACGCTGTTGTGTTTGAATTAAAAACACCTGACTGCACAAGGAAATATTTATAGGACTAATTAGGAGGCTTTGCTTAAGTCTAGAGCCATGATAATTTTCATTAGATGGTATCAACCTTATTTCAGCGGAAATTCATCTGTTGATGCAATGTGGTTCTGTTTTAGAAAGGATCCTATTTTGGGAAGACGTGAACAAAAAATGCATTCTTATCTATGACTTATTTCTGATGCTTTGTGACAGGTTGGACTGTTGCTCTCTGCCTGTGTAATCCAAAAATTTCATAATAAATGCTATTTTCCTTTTTTTATTGTGACAACTAAATATGCTGTTATATTTGCAGTGATCTTCCTTGCAAGATTGCAAAGCTTGTGAGGATACCTTGGAAACAAGCATTCATTTTTCTCAGATGATATCTAAACAAAATTGTATTCTCTAAAGTGCTCCAATCTAAAGTACGTGCCAAACTTGGATGAGCTCATTCATAAGGATTTTTTTTAGGGAAATTAATACTCATAATAAAAAGAGAATCCTAGTTCTTATGGAGGGTGTTTTAATATTTGTAGTGGGAAGTTTTATCCAAAAGCATCAAAGCTATTGATTGTTGTGTTAGCAATAACTTGTCTAGAAAATATTTCTTTTCTGGAGCAAAAGTAAAAAAAAATTGCAGGTAGCTATGCAGATTGTTGACAAACTGCCTGCCGCCTAGCATGATCCGTGTGCTCTATAAAAGATGCAGTATATTTTCTGAATTCTCATGATTAATGTTCTAAAACTGGAGCATTCGTAAATGTTGCTTCTCCCACCCCATTTGCAATTTTCCTCCCGTTCTTTTTTGCTGGCTGCTCCTAAGCATTCCTCTTTCCTCACCACAAAAATAAAAAAAGCAGAGGAGAGCAAGATGAGATACAAACTCTGCGTCCAAAGTCATTTGGTTCCAAATAACTGCATTATTGTTCATCCGTACAGAATATCAGTCACTGACACAGATGCTGGCACACAGATGTATTGCACCTCAGCTTGGCCAAGTTCGTAAGAGTCTGACTGTCACCCTACCCCTACTGTGTGTGTTTATTCTATATAGCAAGAAATGATGGGGACTTTGGAGTAGACATAGGAATGTGTGTGTCTGTCTGAGCCATGAAGAAAGCTTGTTTTAAACTTCAGAAAGGTGAAGAATACAGGGCTGTAGTCCTTTCCCAAACTAGGAATCCTGGAAATGGATGATGAGTGACTGCCTCCAGGTAAGAGGCAAGCTTAAGAGGTAGCAGGTTTGGAGGGGCAGAAAAATGGTTTGTAGGGTATCAAATGAAGTCAGAATAGCCATAGTTATGTAGTTCAAGTTGAGTAAAACTAATCCCCCCTCAGTTTACCAGCCAGCTTTGCTGCCGAGGTGTGCCTCTTTGCAATTTGACTTTTTTCCCAACTAACTTGCATTTTAATGGAAATAGGAATAGCTGGATGAAAAGAAATCAAAGATTACGGAAGTGGGGAAAAAAGCTCATAGTGAAATATACACTAAAATGACTTTTAAATCTTTAAAAAAAAGGTCATAAATGAGATAAAACTGGGCCAACTGTCTTTCAAAAAGTAAGAATCTCTGGCTAGTGTGGAAGAGCTTCCCTTGCTCAGTGTTTGATTTAAATTGATCATTTTTGCAGTGCAGATCTCTCAGTAACCAAAATGTAAATTTCAGCCAAACTTTCTACTCTCTGTGGTTCTTCTTTGCAGAACACTTTATAAAATTAGAGATGTTAGTTCCTACTTCCTATGCTTCCACAGGTTTATGAAATTGCCTTTCGCTGTATTTCTATTTGATTTCAATAACTTGAACTGTTTTTTATAGATATTTTTGCTTTTCAAAAGCAAACTGAGATTCTCCTTTTCCCTTTATTGGCTCTTTGGCATTTGTGCTATTTTTTTTAGCAGAGTTCAGTCTGAGGCCCAAACAGAACATGCTGTGCTGTATGCCCCTGAGTACACTTCCACTGTCACCCTGTTCTATCGGTTGCTGTAAGACAGCTTTATTTCCAGGTAACAGTTACTGCAAGTACAACCAAACAGACACATGGTAGATAGAATTATTTTACAAGTTCAAAACTATGAAGTCGGCCTCAGTTTTGTCAGAGAGACAAAGCGTCTCCTCCCTCATTACAAAATGAAGGAAATTATATGAAATGTCCATCCTTGTTACAAACTTACCAAAACACTCTGATCTGCTCAGGCTGGTATTATGAATTATAAATCAGAGGTCTATATGGGCAAAAGCCATTTCAACTGATTGGCTCTATTTGAGTTCCCAGAGATGATTGTTCGTGTAGCAACCCAGTCAGAGACTGAAGTTTCATCCTATCGGTTGAAAGTGCGACTGCAAGTGTATGCTGAACTTATTCAAGGTAACTTCCGTCACCTTCCATTTATTTGAGGGAACTTCATGCCCAAATGTATGGGTAGTGTCTTTACAAAAAGCTGTTGATTACTGTCGACTGGAAGATCATCTGATGAGAAGATGCTTACTGCTACCAAGAAAAAGATAGGTGCCCAAAGTTTGGTTTAACTTGAGATTGGCTCTCACTGTTCATTTCCCATTTGTATTGTGCATGTATAATGCCAATTTCTAGCCCAGAATCCGCTTCTTTCTAACTATAATCATGCAAAACACTTGTACTTAAATGTTTTAATTGGATATGACCCCAGTAAATTCACATTTTCTTGCTTATTGGTCTGTTTCCTCCATTCTGAGATCTGAAATAAGCAGTAATGCTATTGCTTTAACTTCATATGATGCATATTCGTTGTCCAACATGCCATGGATACAATTAGAGGTAACTAGATAAATAGTTTAGTGAGAACATTATAAGAAATATAAATAATATAAATATAGTGCTTTAATACAGTTCTTTATAAAGAAAGTGTTCTCATTTACCACTTGAACTGAACTTTGGACCATAAAGAATAGAGGAGTGTTTTTAAGTTTTGATCCTGTCAGTTGATAACAAGGAGCAAGAAGCAAGGTGATAGTGAAGAAAAACTCCTATCTAAAGGACAAAACAAGGACAAAAAATGGCATTTTTGTCATAATCTAATAGTTGTTTAAAAACGCAGCCATACAATGGAGAAATACAGTGAATTATCCTCAGACAACGTGATCAGGATGTTCTGTTGTGCTGCCACACACAGTAACTCTGCTTTTTTTTTTTCTCCCCAGCAAGGCACTGGACTACTTTCTAATAATAGGCACCTTTTGTGGGTAAAGAGGGGGAACAAAATCTACCTAATTAGGAAGGCTGCCATGGAGACCAGGCTAACTTTTGCTTTGTGCTTTTCTCCCTGACCTTTCATCCATGTCCAGAGGAGTCTTACATTTGACTTAAATGGGAGCAGAGTGAAACGTTCTATTTTTTGTACTTTGTGGGATCTGACCCTTAAAAAGGATTGGCATTTCTTTTACTGAAAATGGTGTGAATTGGGACAGTAAGATTCTGGCTTTTCCTAGCTATTCCCTACCTACAGCCAGCTCAATTTTTTCAACTAGAATGACAAGTAGATTACATTTTTTTGTTTAAGGAGATTTCCGTAGTTAAATATATCTAACTTGCTTTGAGTTTGCCTGTGCTAATAACAGGTCTTCATCTATTGAAAGTAATATGACAATGTTTTGCTGGTCTGTCCATTGACAAGTGTCTTGTAAAATATAAGCCATGTCATCATTTGTCTGAAACTTGCTCTTGTGCATCATGTCATGAGCTATATTTTTCAAATTTCTTCTTGGGAAAGCCAAACAAACAAAGATAATAAGTGCAAAAGCCTGTTGGAGGTAGAGGGGAATGGGAAACATTGTCTTAAGGCAAATGTTTTTAAACATCAGAATGCTCTGCAAAGTAGTCCTTTTATGTAAACATTTTTTAGAAAATTATTGCTAAAGAAGCAACAGGAAAATAAACAGTTTGTGAAGTAGAGATTATTAACCATAAATTGTTTCTAGCTATAAAAAAATACAGATGTTTCTGATGGAAAAGTAGATCTCATTTTATTTTGTTTTCATGAGCAAATTCATCTCTGTAGTTTCCGTGGCGCTTAGTGCAGAAGTGGCTGTAGGCTTGTCCTCCATGCGCTCAACTCCTCGTCCGTGCCGTCTTTCCTTGGCTCACTCTTTCCTTGGCTCACATGAGACCAAGTCCCTGAGACCAAGAAAGGGAAGGCAGCACTGATTTCTCCAAAGCATAGGGAAGTCTATTGATAATAAAATTTCTAAACAGGGCATAAGACTGGATCTCCTCATTTGAAAGCAAGTTCTTGTCTGAAAATCTGTTCTGTTTCTGCAATGAAACTGAGTAGCAGGCTGCTCTTTGCAGCTCCAGCTCTCAACAGGAGCAGGTCCTGCTTGAGGATGTCTGTTAACATTGACCAAAATTTCCTGGCTGATTTTTGGCCAGTATTAACGTACAAAAGATAGCTACTTATACCACCTCCCTTTTCACCAGTTCTTGGGATAGGGAAGACAAAAGTGTGGAAGTGTTTCCTAATATTCCAAGAAATTGCACTGGCAGCTGAGCTTGGTTGTGCTTTTGTAGCAAATTTTTGCAACTTGAAAAACAATTTAAAACTGAAGTGAGTAAGAACTGAGCACAAAGTCTGAGTATTCATAGCTCGGATTGGGTAAGATTCTGAAGAATTGGTAAGGCTAGATGGAGTTGTACAGTAGGGGGAAGGAGGAAAGATGTAGCTCTGATTGTCAGTCCAGTGAGTCAGGTGTATCTTCCACTATCAGGGGACATTTAATCTGTAGACCTTTCTAAGCAGGAAGACCTTTCTTAGCTTCTGTAGACATTTATTGGCAAGGTAAGAGTTTGTTTATTTTCAGTTTAAACTTCATGGATTATTTCTGCCCATGTTCCTTCACCCTGTCATGTTCCTAGTCATGTAGCATGTCAGCTGTAGAAACCTGCAACCATTTCCCTCTGCCTGCCCCTCAGGGAAAAGGAAAAAATGTATCTCGTATTTCACCTGTGACCAGCAATGTGACAGGGAGAGAGATTGCCAGAAAAAAAGTTCCTTACTGTTAAAATATTTTTACTAACATCTTTACCAATAACAACTTTCTATCCCCACTTCACACAGCTGTATAAACTAACATTTTTAAAGTAGGAACTTGGATGAGGCTCAAGTCTATACTTAGCAGCCAAGTCTCACTCCTCAGAATCAAGGCTTAACCCTCTTATGGGATACTCCATGGTGCTGGTTGCTACCAGTGACCAGTAGGTCACTAGGGGAACCATTTCCAACAAAATTAGAGGGTATTTGTGTGTATGTTTTTCAGTGTATTGCCTACAAGTTTGTGCTATTAAGACCTTGTCATTCAAAATAGTTTGGCAAATGTGTTGTGTAAACGTAGCTCCATTAAACTCATCAAAAGCTATAGGGGGAAAAAATGAACATATATGCTGAGTTTAAGCATATGTAGAGCCCTTCAGAATTCAGTGAGACACATTAGGCTGAAAGTTGAATATTTGTGTATAAATTCACAAGTGCACTGAGATTGCACAATCCAGGAACTGCATATGCAGGGAGCTGCAGCTGCCCTGGGAGCAGGAGGGAGAGGTTGGTAGAGCTGAAGCTCCTGCTGAAAGTCCCGCTGAAGCCACTTCAGCTGGAGCTAGGGCTGAAGCAAGAGCACAGGCACTGGGCTGAAGGTAGAAGAGTCTTTCCCTTGTGGTCCTCCATTCTGATTTCAGCACTGGTAAATGTGCTAGTATTCTGCCTCTGAAGTCATTCTCTTGAAATCATCACCCGTGTTAACAAGTTGATTACAGCTGCATTTTATTGCTCAATTTCTTTCTGCTATCTCTTTAAAAAGAAAAGGCCCTGTAGGATAGCGATCTCAGTATACATGACTGAGAAGCAGTAAAATAGCATAGCATAAATATTAAATGTTTCTATTTATCTTTACAGAGTGTTCACACTTAAGATGTTCCACTTAGAGACCCTTAAAATAACCACTCCTTTCAAACAAAGGAGAAATGCATGCTAATGAATCATGGTAGTGATTTTTAATACAAGCATCAAAACATTATGAGGAATGCTGAACCTATCCATACGCAGAGACCTGAGCTTTTGAGAAGTGCCTATTGACATTATGAGATATAATTGGGCTTTTGAAATATCATAGGGATTCAGCCAAAACATTGCAGTGTGCTAGCTATTAAAAATAAACTGGAGAATCATATATTAGACCCTGATTGTGCAGCTGTAGTTGGTCCCCGTTTTCCTAGACTCCAGGAACAGAACATCAATGTAGAAGTTGGAGTTGCTGAAATACTGTGCTAGATACTGCAGCCCAGGCACCACAGTGTCCAGGGATGATCCAGAAAACTTTCCCAAATTTTCTTTTCTCTTTTTATAATGCTGCTCCTTAACATTTTCTCTTTTCCAAAGTTGTCATCCACTTGAGGTGGTAGAAAAACAGCGATGCCCCAAATTCATGACATTTTGGATTCTCTTCACTTGTTCTTACTGAGCTTCCAAATGTTGGAAAGCAACTTTTTGCTCGTAAGTACTTGTCTTAGGGATGTTTTTAAAAACAAAGATTTTTAAGTGTGTGGGATATAGTAAAGAAAATCTTAAAATATTTTAAAATTTTGAAATCATATTAATATGATTTTATATTAATCATATTTAAAAAGTCCCTATTTTGGCATGCAGCCAAAATCAGGAATCACTGTGGCAGGAATCACTGTGTAGTTCAGTTCCATCTTGATGCCAATGACAAATATTCCTACTCGTGTTACTGAGGGCAGGAACTAGGTCATTGACTCCCGTTAAAATCAGTGAAGCAGCAGAACTGGCTCCCAAACCATCTGTAAGAAGGAATATATTAATGCTGGCTTAATTAACTTAATAAGGATAGTACACATGCTTTCAAAAATGCCTAATGCAGAGAATTTTAGGAGTAGGAAACTTTTGAAATGTAAAATAAATATGGAGAAGTTGATTTTGACATCTCTGAAATGTTTTAATGAACTGTAATGCAAGAGCATTTTACCAGATACAGTTACAGCAGACGTCTCTTTGAAGCTGATTTCAGCTTTAAATGTGAAAAGCTTCCCATTCCCCTAAAATAAGCATTATTTGGACTTTTCATTGATCACACTGATTCTCCAGTTCCTCTGAAGCATGAGCAAAACTAAATGGGAGGTTGTTCTTTGCTGTGTCACGGTGAAAGGCTTGCACCAATGAACCTTGCTCTGTATTCTGGGGAGTTGCAATTCTGAGTAGTCTCCTAGCAAGTAAAGAGAGTTGTCATTGACAGCCAGAATGTGAATTACTGTATCAGCTCTCTCTGGCACTGATGGGCTAACTAGAGAAAGAAAGAAAAAAGGATCAGATGAACATTTCATACATCCTTGTAGGTTCTTGTTTCTGTCTGAGTCATTCTGTCTTAGAAGACAATAATAATGGAGGGAAGCTGTGTATCTTTACTATGTAGAGTATATGGAATTTCATGTAGATTCTCTGGTTTTGAAGATATTCAAAATCCAATGAGATAAGCCCCTGGCAACCTGATATAACTGAAGTAGCCTTGCTTTGAGCAGAGGATTGGATCTGGCCACAAAGTAACGTCCTGAGGGACCCTCTAATTCTATCGAGTTATTCTATAGCTTTCCTTGCAGGGAATCGGTGCAGACTTTCCAAAACTATATTTTTCAACTACTCTCTAAATATTTAAAGCTGTAGATCATGTCCATGCAAAGCAAATTTGGAAATAGTCTTTACAGAGTGTTCTGTTTGCAGGCTCATTTGCGCATGGAAATGTCCAACCGATCTTTTGTAAGATTGGATTTAGGGGCAGCAGCTGAAAATACCTCTGCTTTCCAAGTATAACATTACTGAAAAATCTTATTGTCCGTGACTTATGTCTCAAGTGATATGATGTGATGTCTGGGAAACAGATTCTGAAGTAAAGCTATATAATGCTGTTTTGTGTTGAGCTGATTTAACTTAAAGGAATACTCATGGTTTTAACTGACCACAAAAACTTCAATAAATCAGAGAGACAAGGACTGAGAAAGGATCACCAGAGCTTTACAAGAGAAGACTCAGCTGTATCAGTTCATAAATTGAGTGGATTACTGTATATCTTTTTAATAAAACAAAATGATTTTATGTTTATATATAAATTATGAAGTGATATATTGGTGAAATGCCTTCTAAAACTAATTGACAGAAATTCAGTGCCTCAGAGGGATTCATACCGCTTACCTCAGTGTCTCAGAGTTAATGTTTTTCAAGCAAACAGTAGTGTTTTGTTTGTTTTAAAGTCAACTTTGTATTTGGCCTATTCACATAATAATATTGTTGGCATTCCCAATTCTCTGGCCATGTGCAGATTCCGAGGGCTAGGAATGTAGCCCCTCCGACACTGGTGAACATGAAGGTAAGGTATTAAAGCCTGATTATAGAAACTATTGAATTTCTTTTTTGAGAGGCTGAACTTCTTGTTCTGATTTTAAAATCATTCAGGATTTGGAGTGCTTGGTACTATTTATATGTAGGAATGAATCATCCTATTTGCTTCCCGCCGTAATCATCTATAAAGAATTGTGATCACAGTCATCTAGTTGACCTTGCCCTCTGCAACACACTCGGTGATTTACCATTCAGCAGTGCTGCTGGCTGAAGGCAATTGAAGCCCCAAACCTCTCTCCTCTGCAGCCAGCTCCCTGCAGTCTGGTATGACACAGAAGATTTTTTAAAATTACAGCTCTTTCACATATGGTCCTTTCATTCAAGATGAGAACAGCAAATTGCCCGTGTGCTGCCGACGCCAGGTGTGATTCAGCAGGGGCTGCCGGAGCGGCCTCCTGGCAGCGGTGGCTGCAGGGCTCGCTAGGTAGCTGCGGTGGTGACGTTGCCGCCGTGTGAATCACTGCGGGGAGCAGCCCGAAACGGCCCCAAACGGATCCTGCCGTGGCAGCTGTGCCAGAATTAATAGCTCTGCTTGTTAGGAGCAGCCTGCCTTTGAATTTATTTAGGTTACAATTACTTTACTTTCCGGTGTCTACTGGTTTCAAAGTAGTACTGAAGAAAAAGGCAAATGAAGTTTTGTCTTATGGTCAGTTTAAGCTATCTAGTAGCCAGCCCCCTTGACCCACAACTTTTCAGTTTAGTTGGTTCAGTAAGGCTGCCATGAACCTGCTTTGGAAGCTTCCTTGCTATGAGGGTTTTAAGAATAGTAGGAACTATATAACTTTTCTTTAGATGCCTTCACATCATTAGTGATTTTTAACGATTTTAGTTTGGGTTTCTTAAACAGCAATCATGCTGCAACCAAGGTGCATTTGCTGTGGTTCCAGCAACAAAACAAAATGTGGTAGTCCTTGAAACTTTTGCGCAGCAAAATGCTCACAGATCAGCAAGGAGAAATGGCACCGTGTCCTGCTCTGCCTACTGTTTCCTTGCCCCTTATCCATGGGTTTCCCCAGCTGCTCTGGCTCTGCTACAGAAGTGAAGACATTGCAGAGCGTGGCAGTCTCTGCTTACCTGGAGCAGCTTGCAGAGGGACACAGGAACAAGATTTTCTTATTGCATTCTCACCATAGTAACCTTTATGAAAAATATATTTTGAATTTAGCTGTATTTTTCTCTATTTTTCTTTCTATAATGCTGAAATTTTCCTGGAATTTATAGAATAGCTCTATAACTTTGACTAGTAATATTAATAAGTAATCTAAAGCTAAAAATTTTCAGTCAGCATGCACTTCAGTTACATAAAAGAAAATGTGATTGCTGATAAACCTGCAACAAAAATGGAACAGCTTTCAGTTTTATAATTTCATTTTCTAAACTTGAGGATCAACACCCAAGCCTTGTTTTTTTTTGCTTTGGGTTTGATCAGCTGATCAGCTTCAACTTCTGTGGTGGTGGGTGGGTTTTTTTGTTTGTTTGGTTTGTTTTCTTAATGCTAGGTGGTTTTTGGTTAAGCTTTATAGCTGAAATCTAGTGAGGCTCTAGTTCTCTTGGCCAGTCCACACTCCTTTTTAAATCCATCCATCTTAGTGCCCTCTTTTGTTTTGCCTCTTGATATCTGCTGTTTTTAGTATTTTTAAAATTTTCTGTAGTCCATGCTTTTATGCATATAACGGGAATCACTGTTGTTTCTTGTACTTTAGCTGCCGAATACTCTATTTTGTATGGATCTCCTGTTACATTACAAGCAATTCTCTTTAAGATGTCCATAGTGGGCCAGCAGGCGCAGCTCAGATTTATATGCAAGATTTCCCCAGGAGTGGAAACCTCCTTTCTTCCCTGTTTGGCTGTGGCGCCGTTCCCAGGGCATTCTGCACAAATGTGTGCACCGCTTTCCCCTGCTGAGAACCTAATTTGTTCTGTAAATAGTGAAGTGAGCCTGCGGAGGCTTTGGCATGTGGCCTCAGCAATAGTGGAGGTATGACTGAATTATTGAAAGCAAGATAGACTTGGACAACAGAATCTCTCAAGTGAAAATGCAGGCGCTTGATTGTGCTTCCCTCATTCCCGAGAAAAAGAACCTGGGAGCCATGAGGTGAGATGAACAGACAGAATTATCTTCATTTCCCAGCAGGGAAAAACTGGAGCAGAATAAGCTGCATATTACAGTGAATAATCAGTGTTACGGTTCTATTAGTTACCTTAAACCCCTTCACTCTCTACATCTTGCCTCCATCTTCCCCAGATATTTTTCTTTGAAGGGGATAAACTATCGGAAAGCGATTGGATGCATAGGTCCCGGCTAAGAAAAGCTCTGACTAGAAATGAAGGATACAAATCAAAAAATAAGGATGAGTTCTGTGAATATCACAGTAATTTGAAGTACCCTTAAATTTCCAACTGTCTTGAAGGCAGTGAGGTACTACCAGATATGTCTGGTTTTTAGCAAGATGCAATACATAAACTGTCTCTCCTCAGAGGGTTTTCAGAGGTTAACATGTCCCTCAAACCTAATTTTGCCATAGTCCTCTTGTTTTGGCCCTGTATACTTCTTGGGGTTTCTGCTAGGGAAAAATAGGTTGTGGGTTATTTAGTAAGGGCAAAATGTATTTTAGATGGTAATGCCAAACTCCTCTTTCTTTATTAATCAGAAAATTGGACAATGAACTATTTGAACATCCCCTACTTAAACTAATAATTTAAAAGTCTATTCTGAATTAACATTTTACATCTTTTTTCAGGCAGTTTGTACCAGATCTGCCCATACTAGTTTACTGTCTGTGAAGCCACTTTGAATTCTTGTGTTACCTTGTGTCACTAGCTTCAGTCAAGAGCTAGAATGTCCTTCTAGATGACATGCAGTGACTAAAAAGCCCTGCTGTTTTAGTTGACCTCACTGAGAGGATATTATCACTTCCATGACTGTCTGTTTAAAAAGCATTAGCACTTTCACTGCTGACACTGAAAAGCCCAAGTTTTCCCTTTGCTGACGTCAGTAGCAAGGCAAGGCTGGTTTACTCAGAAATAAACCAATAAGGATGTACTGCATTATGCAATTACTAAAAGGTAATCTCTTCTTTTAAGAGGGAACAATAGATATGATTAAAACAGTGTGATTTTGTCCTGAGACTGCATGAGTCACTAATAAATAAAAGTAATGAAGAAAAGAGTTTTTCTTGTTCCCTGAAGAAAAGTGGCTATAGATGATTCTTTTTACAGCTATTGCCAAGCAGGAATCCCACCAGAGTGGGGAAGAGGTTAGCCTAAGAAGTGCACAATCCCAGCTTTTCCAAATGGAGATAACTGTAGAAATAATTCATGTTGCCTTTGCAAGTAAAATGACTTAATTATTTACTTATTCTGCAGTGTTTCTTGCCACTTCAATTGCAGTGAAATTGCCTTGTTAAAGGCGAGAGAAAATCTGAACAGTAATTTCCAGGAGCTTAGGGTTATATATTTGGAAGGAAACAATTCTGTTTTTTTAAATGGCTGTATTTTCCTTTTCTTCTGTAGCTTTATGTTATATCATGCTAGGCCTTTCCACATGAGACAAGGGAAATGACAGTTTTTCCTAGGAAGGATGAGGTAGCTGGAAATTGGTTTGCAATAAACTTATCTTTTCTTTAATTTTCATGCTGTTTCAGCTCTGTGGGAAGTTCTAATGGCTGACGATGGTGCCTAGTGATTAATACTCATGTTGCAAGCAGTATTAGTAAATGCAGAGTGCCAGTTCAGAACTGTGACCAGTTCTTATCTCTGTATTATAAGAATCCATTTGGTTACAGTATTGATTTCCCTTACAATAAGGCAAAGTTACTAATAGGGTAAGTTCCATGGGGCAGGGACCCTTTGTCCCTTTCTGTCCTTGCAGAGCACTGGTGTAACAATGTCCCGTCTGAGCAGTGGATTCCAGGTGCTAATATACTGCAAGTCATAGCTAATAAACTAGTACCTGCCCTGTGACAATGAGAGTTTTGTAAATAATTATTTACAGAAAAAATAGGCAAGAACAACTTGAGTTCTTGTAACTGCTTTTCCTTTGCCAATACTCTACTGTCCATTTGTTTTGTTATTTTTGTAGACTCACGTCTGACAGAAGTAGAAAACTATAGGGAAAAGATTATAAAAAGTGATGGGTTTTGTATCTGCTTTTCAGATGTTTCTTTTGGCACACTAGAAAAACATGGCATATAACCTTTTGAAAACGCAGGACAGATATAAAACTCTAGGGCTTAGATTTCATGGCTTAAAATTAGTTCCGTATGGTGATGTAATTACACGGGAGCTAAATATGGGGTGAGAAACAGAAAGGGGAGTTCTGCTGAGAGGGAAGCATAACACAGTATGCCCAGCTGGGAGCACGGTGCTCACCTAGGTTCACGTGCTTTGCACCGAGACTGATGTATCTTTCTTCCTCCCCACCTTTTTTTTTTCCTGAATTTTTTTCACAAACCTAGTTGGTTTACCCTAAACATTCAAAATAAACGTGGTTGATACTGAATTCTGAATAATTCAGAATAATGTGGTTGACACTGAATATGATAAAATCTGACAAATTCTAAATGATATTTCCAGGTATTTGTCAGTTTATGGAATATTTTGTCCGCTCTTGCCTTTTTATAATGCAAGATTTAATGGCATTTAGAAACAGTCTTGTTAGGTCTGACCTTTAAATCCAAAAATCATATTCAGTATCAGCCACATTTACTACCTGACATGGTGCCACAACAGAGGAAAACAGAGGTAAATGAGAAAAAAGTATTACTTTTTTTTAATCACACTGAAGTTACCATTGGTTCTCCATGTGTGTGCTGTTAGAAATGGTACTTCTGTCTTTGCAGTGTGTATTTGGGACTGCTCCGATTCTTGTGGTTTTTTAGCAGATTTCATTTGGTGACTAAGCTCAACACACGGATAATGAGGTTTTGTTCTTAGTTCCAAAAGTCCAGAATTACTCTACAAACTGTAACACATTTACTCTGAATTATTTTTTTATGTAACTTATATAGCTACCTCTTAGTGTACCTATTTGCTGTAGGTAATTATTTGCTGTAATTTTAGCAAAAAAAGGACACACTGTATTGGAAAAAAAATAGAAAAATCAGTAGCTTTTACTGTACTTTTGTATCTTGAAATGTTACCTTTTGAAAAGGAAAAGAGATTGTTACAAGTATTATAATTGCTACTTATATAGAGTAATTATATATCATGCTTAGAAGTCATATTTTTCTGCCCTCATTAGCACAGAATTGTTTAATTTAGTATACTCTGTTAGCAGCATTACTGTAATCTCTAGTGAGCTAAATAGTCATGGTCCAGCTGTACTACGAATTTTATAAATGTGTAGAGTTATTACTCATGTTTCAGTAATCCTAGAGTCATGATTTAGGATAAACTTACCAAAGGAATTTAAGAAAAAAAAAGGAGAGTAGGGAGAGGAGGAGAAGATAGCATAGCATAAATACATTTTGCATAGAAAAAGGGTATCTGAGAATAATAAGTATACCGTTCCAGCGTTGTTTACATGAATGTAATTAGGTTTCAAAAAAAAAAAAAAACTAATCTTTGTGACAAAGTATCAGACTACAGTTAGTCTGATTTTGCTGCTATTGAAATTAATGAAAATTTTATCACCGACTTCAGTGGGAACAAAGTTAGGTCTGCGCTGAACCTTTGGCACGTCTGTCCACGTGTGGAGGTGGTTGAGCGGCAGCGTAACGGAGCGTTACAGTCGGTGCTCCCGGGTGCAGCTCCGTAAGATGTCAACACTCCTTCGCCAGCTGCCTATCGGAGTAAAGTTTCCAAGTCTGCTGTGTTAATCTCCAAATTCTGTCCCTGCTGAGATCAAACATTGCACCTTCTATAATAAGAGTGACAACATCTTAATGGGCCAGATAGTTATCGAGGATGCTTGGAGTCACATCCATGTTTTGTGCTGTGTTTGTCTTGCCTCTAAGCCCTTGCATAGCATTTTAAAAACAAGATTACAAATAAATACTGTTAATCTTATTGATTGAGGCTGTATTTATTTTATCAGAACATTTTTCTGAAGCAAAGCATGGCTTCAAAAAATAAGGTTGTTCTAAGAGAAAGGGACCTTGTCAAACCTGGTGCAGTAGGTCGAAACTCTGACAAACTGTAAAAGCTTGAGAAGCCTCTTGGTGTTTTTGAGACATCTTAAAGGTGTGTAGACACGCAGGCTAGGACACCCAGTGCTCATGCTCTCGTGGCAAATGTTCTGACAGGTGCGACTTTAATTATAAGTTTTGTTCCTGAAGGCAGGGTAGACATGAGACCTGGCTGAAGAGCAGAGATTTTAAGGCTTTTTCCCACCCCCCATTTCTCATATATAATGTGTACATGCACATGCATGTGTGTGGTACTTAGAGTAGCTGAATGAGCTGGGATATTTTTTACATCTTGAGTGGGTTAATGATTCTGGAATTCAGTGGGTGAGTGAACAACTGATACAAATAGACTCTTCACTACTCATCAGATACAGGTTTAGGAAGGAGTAGGTAAATCTTCATGCCTACCTACACAGATGGCTCATGCACACTCCCCGAAGCAGTGTCAGTAGATGCTGTCATGCCCCTACCTCTCTGAAGAAATTTGCTCCAGCGCAGACCTAAAGATAGAGGCAGCTATGAGCCTGGTGCCTGTGTTGCCCATGTGCAGAAAGCACAGAATCACAGAATGGTTGAGGTTGGAAGGGATCTCTAGAGATCATCTAGTCCAACCCCCTGCTCCAGCAGGGACGCCCAGGGCACAGGGTCACATCCTGGTGAGTTTTGAAGACCTCCAGAGAAGGAGACTCTACAGCCTCTCTGGGCAGCCCGTTCCAGGGCTCTGTCACCCTCATCGTTCCTCTATGCAACCTCACACAGGTGAGACATCAACCCATCTGCTGACAGAAAGAGGTATTAGCTCATGAAAGCGGCTTGTTGTTCTTATTGATTTGTATCCCTGTGGCTTTCTTTGTTTGGAGTATTAAACCATACATGCCCAGGCTTCATGCGCAGAACAGAGACAAGGGCAGGGTACGGTTGCAAGGCTTCGTGGCTGGTGCTAATGTGAGTTTGTGCAAAAAAAGTACCAGGCAGCTCATACTGGAAACTATCTGTTGTCAGGGGCAGGAATTCAGTAGCAGTAGAATAGAGGTTATCTGTCATTTGTGAGAGAATAAGAGTTATTTAAATACACAACTTTAAGGAAAATGGTACAAGAGCTGAGATCTGGCAATGAAGAATGAGGTATGTTTGGGGGATGTTTAAGGCTTCTTGATCCCAAGTATTTGATGCAGAAGCAAGTGTCCTTTAACAGGGTGCTGTTGATCCTAGTGCTCTGCCTCAGGGCCTGTGATACAATATATTGACATATTGATAATATATTGACAGGAGTGACACATTGTGATAATTTCATGCTATTTACAAGTAGATCACCATGGTTTTTAAAACACTGGTTGTTTTAGATGAGATTTTCCCACTATTGCAGTTGTTGCTCATAATAAATCCTTGAGAAGGGTCCCAAGTCTCTTGGACGACTCAGCTCCCCTCCTGCCAGCAAGGGCTGCTGCTCCAGCAAGACGGTGGTGACGCTTCCCAGCGCCGGCCTTGGCTCCGACTCTGGCAAGGTTGGCATAAGGATGTGTCACCTTATGGGGAACCTCCTGTGACTGAGTTCTGAGTCCAGCTGTACAGGCTACTTGTAACTGCCCTGTGGTATAAAAATTCTCTGCAAGATTTTTGAATAATTCACACAAGCCTAGTCCTTTATTAGCAGAACTGATGAAAGCATGAAGAGGAGACTGTAGCACCGGATAGCAGTGTTTAAAACGTCCTCATTTTCCTACTGTTGCAGACAATGTGGTGATCCATATGAGATTAACCCTTGTGCCACCGTGCTGCTTCCGCACGGTGTCGGGGGATGCTCTAACCTGCTGAACTGCCATCCTATCACCTTTGAAAAAAAGCATTACCAAAACATATTAGTATTCAGTTCTGTCCAAACGCTGAGAATTTCTACTGTGAACTAGTCTTTTCTGAGCTAGCAATTTCTGGGCTACAAGACAGAGCTAAAATTACTTTCTATTTATAAACTTCTTTGACAAGTATTGATCACATTTCAAGCACCAGGATTTCAAATGAAAGCTTATTTCTCTAGAGATCTTCAAACCTAACTAAATTGTATGCACTATTCTTAGCTTTATGTATCCAGAGGAAAAAAAAATCTAAAGCCTGAAGGTAAAATGTGTAACACTGATGACAGAAAATAAACTTTAGAATACCAGATGGCAGCTTGCAGGCTTTCCTAATATATGGAAGTCCCAGGGCTTTTTCTATAAATATCTATGACCATATGTTCCTATAACACTGAAACATCAGTTAGCTCTGCCCTGTTACCTCCTCTTGCAAAAGTGTGACAGTAGCATCTTGTAAGGATATCTTCTAAAAATGTAAAATAGGGTAGAAAAGGTTCCTGTTATGAGTCTATCGAACATTTGGCACAGTATTTCTCCTTCATTGTGCCTGTTTTGGGCTAATGGATTCTGGAATCACATTCAGGAACACGCGAAAGAGCATTTCCAGTGAGGATTTACCTTCCAACAGAGCTGCCTCCAGGCCTCCTTGCTCCCTGGGCTCCCCATTCCTTCTGAGGCCCTTGTCAGTGCACTCGAGCTCCAGATCTGTTTCTGTCCTCCTCCCTGAGACACAGGCTGGGGACTTCAGTTCTTTATTAATTATTCTTTTTAGAGAGAGAGCAGACCACAGGAGAAAAAAAATGAAGAAAATAGCATTCCTCTCATCTAGCTGCAGTTTAGCATCTGCTTTTAAAGCAGTTTGAAGACCATGTTAATGTGCTTTGCTATAAGAGGCTTCTTAAACAATTTATATTATCTAAAAATGTTGAGATATGGTCTGCTAACTATAGCAGGCATCTGGGAATCCAGAAAAGCCAGGCTGGAGCCTCGTTAAATGTATCAGTGCACAGGCTATTTATGACCCCAAAGTTAACCAGTTGCTATTGACTTTAACTGAGTTTGTGGGTGAACATCTAAATATGAAGCTGTCAGTAATCCCTATCTCAGTTACTGTAAAATAGATGTATTAATTTTTGGCTGTCTCCTGCAATATTGCAAGGCTAATGTAAGTAATTTTTATGATCTATTTTGAGGTCCTTTGGTGAAATATATAGTATACTAATGTTGTTATTGAGATTGCTGATGAGATATTGTAAGCCTCTGCTACTGCAACCAGCACCACAAAGAGCACCACTTTCCATCAATTAAATTCAAAAGGATAATAATGAAATTGAAATGAAATGATGAATTCTTCTAGAACTTTGAGACATTTCCTTTTTGTTACATAGTTTAATCTTTCCATCATCACAAGCCAGAGCTTTGCCTGACATCCTTTGGCAGGCTAAAAGCTAAAATCATTTTCAGGTTGATTTAAAAATGAAATTAAATTACCAGAGCTAAAAATACATCTGCACTATTGCACTGGTGAAAAGCAATAGACAATTTTATGCCAAATAGTCTCAGGAAGAATGGACAGCAAACTCTGAGAAAATTATAACCTTTTTTTGCTATTACCATGGAAATGTAGCTACAAACACTTGTGTTTAGACTGTGCAGCCTTCATGAAATACAGCTTGTCAGTTGTTTTTATAAGACACGAACCCTTTTAGCTCCATATGTGCAGAACAGCTCCTAACAAGGACAAAGTGGAAGGTGACTGTTATAAATGGGATGTGTGCAGTACCTCATCAGGCCTCAAAATAACAAGAAGAAGCCATTATGGAGGCCTCATTCTAATTTAAACATTGATTTGTTTATGTTAACACTAATGTGTTTCTTGAGTGACTTTGTTCAGACCCTGTGCCTCTTAACCCATATGACGGTGTTCCCAAACTATGTGGATTCAGTCATATGATTGAAAACTCCCTTGTTGTGTGACTTGATTCGCTTGCTGCAAGGAAAGGACTGTGCAGTCTGCAAGCCATATTTAAAATAAGATTGTTATTTTAAGCAACTCTTTCCTACTCTGTCTTCACATTCCTGAGGGATTCCCTTTGGAGCTCCAATAAATAGAACAATGGCAGTTGTTCCCTGAGCATTAGACAGCCCGGCCTTTCTGTTATTGCTAAAACAGCCAGGGCTGTACAGGCTTTTAGAGAACAAGAAAGAATCTGGGAAAATGCTGCATTGATCCTAGAAAACCATTTCCAAGAATGTATGAGTAAGAATGCAAAAACTGTGTCATGACTTATTTTTTTGAGAGAAAAAATAAGTAGGAACTTTAGTCCAAAACCCAGGAGTGTCTGTTGTTTTAAACACTTTCATGTGAATGGGACACATGTTCATTAATCATCACCTGAAGATCATAGACCTGTGATCCATTCCTGGCTTTCATTATTAGAACTGGCCCACTGCCACACACGTTTCCCTTTTGCTTTCCAACATTCAACAGCAAGCCCACCTTTCATAATGAAGCATTATGAATGCCTTGTGGCAGCTTTGCTGCAAAGGCACAATGGGAATTTTGAAAAGCTGAATTTAATGGCGTTATTCATATGCCTTATTTAATCACAGGGGCTTGTAGAATCAATGCCTATGTTTCTAATCCAAAGGAATTCTCTTGATCCAAAAGCAATTTATATTCAGGAGTTCTGGAAGGCAATGGAATTTGGAGCTACCCAGATTTTTTCCCCCGATTCTTACCAATTTTTACCATTGCCAAGGCATGGTATCCTACAAACTGATTTCCTAAATCTTTGACATGCACAATTAGATGATAATTGCTGACCTGGGATTTGTCTAGCATAGAGCTACCTACAAGGAGGAGAATTCTATCAAAGACATTTATAATCCTTTTGCAAAAGCATGACAGCTGGTCTGGGCACGTGAACGTAAGCTCCTCTTCTTGCTAAATGTTGCTAAATAATCAGACCGGCTACTTCGATGCAGGGAGTTTTCTGTATTGTTGATTTTGTTACTTATCCGTATTCAGTGGTGTCTCAGTTCAGCTTTTGCTCCTGCCAAGCATAGGGACAGATGAAGTATGCAGCTAAATGAGGGAGGAGAGCATGGATAGCATGCTGATTTTGTTCCAGACTCTGCTGTGACTTGCATTCCTTTTACTTGCTGGAAATGGCATTTATTTTCATAACAAGAATACTGTCCTGTGTGTGGCGCAGGGCATGAAAGACCCTTTGTGCCATTGCAGGTAGCCAGGAGGAGGGGCTTTCAGGAGTTACCTTAGGAAAGTTCTCCTTTCCCCTTTCCAATGGGAGAGCTCATTCTGATTGTGCTAGCCCATCTACAGCAGCTCCTAAACCTTTAGACAACAGGCATCCTCGTCTGGCTGGCGTGCCGGTGTGATGTGCCCTGCTCACTCTCCAAAGCTGGACAGATGCGATGTCAAGCTGATTCATGACGACCAACCTTTCCTCCATCATGACAGCCTTGAACTCTTGTGAACTCCAGCATTTTGTCACCAAATTGCAGGGCTGACTGAGCTGCGTAGCAGACCTCATCCCACCCCTTGCGCTGGCTGTATGCCCTGACCAGAAGGCAGCCATTCCTGCTAACTACTGTGCATAGACCTTGCCTCTGGTTCCAGAGTTTGTTGGATTATCTTAGTGCTTCCTCAACATGAGTAATCTCATTGACTGGAGTTGCAGAAATGTCAGGAGTGGGAAGGTCTTGGAGTTTAAACTTGTATTAAAGGAGCTGGGGGGGGAAAGTGGGGAGGTAGATTTGTCCTTAAAAGTTCTTCTTTCCTATGCGTCTGTTGAGCTGGTGATGCAGCCTAAACTCTGAAGTCACTCTGTAATGACTAATACCTGAAAGCCGTAGAAATTGAACTCTTGAATGAGGGAAGATGTACTCTTCTGTAGTCACAAGAGAGACAGAAAAGGTACTTTGTGTTATACAAGAAGCTGAGAATTATCTCAGGTTGCTGTGTCAGGACAAAAATAATAGCAACCAGGAGGAATAAGATGGGAAAGCCTGTTGTTTTTCAATCTGTTTCCCCCAAAGAGGCATATGAATCATGTGCTTCACTGTTAAACTGTTTCTGGAACAAAGGAAATCAGCTAAATGACAGCTGTATTTTAGTCATTTGAGAAGTAATATTAGATTAAAACACTTGAAAAAGCCTGATTTCATTCTTTTGTATTTGTTGCTGAGTTTGAGACATATCTTGAGGGAGAGATTAGTTAAAACAGCCTTTATGCAATCAAAGAAACAAACTTTTCAGTTTGGTCGTTGTTCCTCACTGTTCTTCTGGCATCTGCCTCAGGTGAGTATCAAATTCTGCATCAAACTCCAGATCATTTTTCCATGGACCTCCTGAACTGCAGTGGCATGAAAACATTTACGATTATTGTCTCTGTCTTGAATTTGCTTTTAAGTGCATTTCGCACACAGTAGACAGCCTTCCCTAGAATTTGCAAATGTAAAAATAGAATTACTAAATACACTGAGGTGCAATTTACAGACTTGAAATTTTTGTTTCATTATTAAATAAAAGGCATTTGCATATGCAGGGATGATCAGAAAGCACAGAATCACAAATCACAGAATAGTCCATTTGGAAGGGTCCTCTGGAGATCTAGTTCAACCCCCCTGCTCAAACAGGGTGACCTAGACCATGAAAATTGAAATGCACCACTACATGCAGTTACAACACAGTGCAATGACACACATTTAAGCAAAGCTCTGTAATGTGTGTTAGCTTTTTCAACTGTGGCCTTATTCTCCATTTCCATTTCAATCCATTATTACTCTTGAGTTGCCATATTCTATCAGCAGGTAAAATCAGCAGTATCATCTGCTGATAGGGAATGCAATCTAGTAGAAAGCTTTCTGCCTGGAGTGGTAGAAAATCTCAGCTTTGCAGAGGTCATGATAAAGTGACACTCAGAGTGAATAATACCAAGGGATTAAATTTCCAGTGCTTAAATAATTAAACTCTAGTGGAGAACTTTCCATCAGATATTAATTTTTTTCATATTAAAAAGGGCTTCCACAATGTCACAGCTGCTGAATTCTCTATTATGCAAGGATTGGATATTCAGAGTTTTCTTGCTGGTGTAGGATGTTCAATACTTTTCTGGTAACGGCACCTGAACGGCTATGTTTTACCTCTAAAAGAGAATGCACCCCTGTTTACTTGCTTGCTCTATACATGTGCTCAAAATGAATAACAGACCTCTGTTTCCATAGGCTTAAGGTCTATGCTTATGTAAATCCCAGTAAAGAACAAAGGAGAACTACATAGCTGTATCTCACTGTGTGCAAGTAAAGAAATAGCCCTGTCCTTGAAGCCCTCTGGAAATGTGCTCCAAAGGGTGGCTTGGAGCCTTAATTCCGTAACAGCGTTTGGTGTGGAGGGCTCATCCAAGCCAGTGGTGGGTGAAGGATACTCCTGATATAGAGGCTGCAAACTGGAGGTGTTGATACACTAATTTGTCTAAAACAGCGAAAATTGACATGGAACATGCTTTTTATAGACAGTATTTTTACTAGTAAACATGAAAACATTAAGATGCTTTGTATTTAAAGGTATTGTCATTAAAATGAAAGCCAGGGAAGGGTTAATATCTGGGACAGTAATAACATTCAGAAAAATAGCAGCGTCAGAGCAGTGCTCTTGGGTTAAATGTCAGTAATGTAGCGCTATAGACTGCAGCACTGCATTTCTCTACCTATTTTTCCTCCAAGTTTTTGTGACAAATTGAAGTAAATGACAAGTACCCATTAAAACTCATTTAGCCTTCACACTGTGAAGCCTTCTGCTGCTGTGGCATGAGGGAACTTTTGCCTCTCCTACAAACATATGGAAATAAATGCACAGCAAACCTTTTATAATGTCTACAATACAACAAATGCTGCTGTTAAAAGCTACCTCCTGAGACGTGACGCAAAGCAGCATGACCAATGCAAGCCAAATGAATAAATTGAGGAAGCCATCGTGCTGAAGCCAGCTAAGTAGTTCAGACAGAAAAGAACTTTTCATGATTAATCAAGGATCTTATTCTCTTTTGGCTTACGCTCATTTTCATCAATATAATAAGCCAGAGTTCAGTGGAGTTGCTCCTGATTTATAACAATGTGAGAGGAAAATAGTCCCAAAAAGGTCACATTCTCTGCTGTTTTTTGCCCTGCATCATGACTGCCTGACATCTGTGTTAGCATTGAAATACTTCCTGTTTTATTTAGGAGCTCTTTATACCTTGTTTGTACTGGCTTTGTAAAGAAGGAGAAAATTAATTGCTGTCTAAATTCCATCCCTTTGAAATGCATTTAAATATGACTAAGAGGACTTCTAAAAATGTCAGCTAATGCTTTAAAGAAAAGCATTTTAATAAATGTCTGCAGGTAAGGGTGATCTCTAGATTGTACCTTTACAGAATCACTGCAAGAAAGTAGCACATGGGTTTGACTGTCACCATTCCAGTCTTTGATGCTGTCCCTCATAACCTGTTACTAAAGTGGCCTAAACTCACTTTTCTTTTATGCTCTGGTCCAGACATACTCTCCTTCACTGTAGAACTCGTTGAAAAGTAAACTGAGGTGGAGACTACCCTTAATTTTGATTCCCATGACCCTGGTAGAACAGATACAAATGGGTAATTTAATAAACATTTTGTTTACTGTTTGCTTTGCAGATCTCTCTAGTTTAATGGTCAGTGTCATGTCCCTTGAATAGCTTGAAGCTTTAGAAGCATCGAAACTGTACTGAAACAGTAGGCACCTCATCAGGTGCCTCATCAGGTACCACAAGAAGTCCCAAATGATGAAATATCAAAACAATTCCTTGAGAAAAATGGGCAATTGCTGATACCTGTATGAGTAGAATTTGACCTTTACTTACCATACTCAGTTGAAGATAGCCCATTTTCTTGCTATTCCTGACTTTTAAGAGTAAATCTTCAGGAAAAAAATGGTTTACCCTATTTTTCTGACAACAGAGCCACCTTCATATCATGACTTAAACAATGGTTTGACACAATTAAACTAACTTACCCTACTTCCATATTAAAATAATGTCTCATGACTTTTACATTCAGCTAGGCAACAGCATTTGATGTTCAAAAATATGTTGGGAAGTTTATCTATAGAACTAATGTTAGAACAGTCCATGCTTCTAAGATAGTCTTCTTTTAGCCTGCTTATCTCTTCTCTGACATTTCCCTACTGAGCATCGTTGAGCAGGCAGCTTTGTACTGTCATCTGAAGGGAACTCCACAACAGAGTGTGCAGAAGGCTTGTTATGGAACAAGCAGTCACATGGTTTCTATATTTTATGCCTTGTTTACAGTGTTCAGAATGCCAAATGGCAAATTAGAAGAGTGCCCTAATCCCAAAGAGCAATGCACTTTATTTCTGCTCTCCACACATATGGTCCTCTTGGAGGAGGGATTTTATACTTGCTGCCTTGATATTCTGTTCTAGTTTTCTCTGTAGGAGACAGATAATACCTGAACTATTTCTAGTATTGACACAATATAATTTATATAAATTGGATGATCTTAATGGATTAAATTTACCAAGATGAGCACATGTGATCTGTAAAACCTTTAGCATTCAGTAGTAGGAGGAGGCAAGTGAAAAAGAAATGTGTCTATAGAAAGGAGCTGGTGAGGTCAACGATACCTTGCTTTGTCCCTTTGCTGGGCGCTGCAGAGAGGACATCCTCTGGCACGCTGCTGTTCGCATCTTTTGCTGCTATTCTGGTGGCTGTGGAATCCAATCCTGGATACATCACTTCCACAATTGCCTGTTTTTAAAACAGCTTGTTTTATAACACACTTTAGGTCATTGGAGCTGTAGAAAAAGCCCTACTAGTTGTTAGCAGTTAAGGACCTGTAATGTTAGATTTGCTATGTATAATGCAGAGGAAAGAAATAAACTGAGGTGTCGATACAAGCACCTTTCTCTGTGCCTTCTCTTGCCCACTGGAAAGGCCAGAGGGAAAACAAAAGATGGGCCCCTGCTGAAATCTCCAAGTTTTGCCATTGCTGCTAATAATTTAATGATCATAAGTTTGTAGCTGTAATCAACCAGCATGTTGGAGAATTTACTGTATCTGTGAAGATCTTGAGTGGTCCCAAATTTGGCTTCAGTGGCCTTCTAGTGCATGAACCCAGATTAGTCCATATTCTAATCTGCAAATTCTTATTGGGTAAGGTAACGTGAGCTTAATTCTTAAAGAATGATGTATTTGATCTTTGTTTCTCTAATTGTTCACTGCTATTTTTTTAAGGCGCTCAATTGTCAACAGGTGGTCAAGTAGTCTCTATAAAATCAAGCCTTTTTCATTCACCAATGTCTAGGTGCCATGCTTAAGATCTGACCTGAAAAGCGAGCAGAAGGTGATGCGTAATTATTAAACATTCATTTTTGCAGAATAGTACAGTTGTACCAAATTGTCTGCACTGTGTGAATTTAGGAAGTTTTAGGTATGGAAAGCAATATTAGTGCTCAAAATAAAGTTCTAGCATGAGTTTCACAAGCCTGGGCTGATATGATCAGCATTGCCTTTAAGGGTGGCACGAAGCGCAGCAGCAATAAAACAGCAGTGTCTGTTCAAAGTCAATTTAAGTACGGAATAATGAGTCACTGAAAACACTTATTAAATGGCAGATGGTGCTTATGACTGGGAAGGAGAATGACTATATTTGTTATTCTAACAGAGCACAGTTACTCTGAAGTCAAGCAGGTTGTTATGAACTAGAATACAAAACCTAGTATTGCTGACACGTGCTTTGTTTTGGTTGCAGGCTCAGCTCTGTGGTAAGTGAGTAGCAGCGTTGTACGTTTGTTAAAATGACCTTGGCTTTGCTTTCTTAAATAGTTATAATGCTTTCTCCAAAATCTCCCCGTGCCTTGTGAGATGCCAAGATAAAGAGAGGTACAAAGTATAGATTGTTTTCAGTGTGTGTTTTAACTGAGTGATTCTGGCAGACAACACCAATACTTACAAAGTTAAGGTGTAATTTTTGTTTTGCATCATTTATTGTGTAAAGATTATCAGTATAATAACTGTAAAACACTAAACTGTAAGGTAAATCTTTTTAAATAATCATTTCAAATGAAGATGTTGGCTTTGTATTTACCTGATCCTGGTAAATATGGGAACAGGTCTCTAATAGCTCTGCTGTCCTCTGCGAGCTGCCTTCTCCATGGCCCTGCGTTTCAAACCGCTGATGTGCAGAGGCCGGGGCCTCTGAAGGGAGAGGGGAGGGAAGACGTCGGCACATAGAGGATGCACCCGGCCCTGTTGCAGAGCCCAGCTCACACAGTAGAACAGGGCAGGAGCTGTCACTCCTTGCAGTTACCATGGCAACTTTTGCAAACCTGAATTTTGAGGACCTTCTTTTGAAATTGAAATGAGCTTTAAAAAATCCTGGTGCATTTCTGTTGACATTTTTCTTGGAAGAAACCCACTTTTCAAATACTTCTCTTTGACATTTGGCTAATTTTTAAAATAAATCAAGACCAAACAAAATTATTTAAGTCCCATTTTCACATTGAACTCCTAAACTCAGTCTGTTTCCGAAATCCTCTCAGTAGTTATAAAGGTTAGTTGGGTATAGAGCAAGAAGGAGGCTGCTGAAGAAATTTATTAAAGCCAGTGTATTTTTGTCTGATTCCAATGGCTTCTTCTTGTATTTCTTGCATTCCAAAAAAAGTGTCCTGAAAGAACAGGAGTTTTTAAATGCAGATAGAAAGCCAAGAATAAAATATTTTTTGGCGTGCAGCAGAAGTTTCTTGCAGAAAACACCAGAGCGCTGTAGTGCAGATGAGACATTTGGGTCTCTTTGACTTGTACCTCTTTTATAGTGGTGTCAGAAAATGCCTCAACTAACAGACTAATACCCACCACATTTTCTTGATTTGATGGTTAATCTTTTCCACAGATTACATTTTAGGCAAAAAGGATACAGGAAAACTCTGAAAATAAATCACAAATATATCTTGCCCATTTAATAATATCATGTGATCAGGACTCTTTGATATGGCAAATATTACTTTTCAGCCCTGGTATTGCAGTGTACCGATATTAAATAGATTACTCAGTGGTCCAAAAATGACCCAAATATGTGCTTTATGTTATGGGGACCCACAAAGAATACGTGATATCACACAGAAGATGTGACTCCCTTTTATTTACTTAATAATTAGATTTAACAGTTTTGTGAACGCTAGCCGGTGAGAAAAGAACATAGACAATTACAGCTCCTAATGCAGAGAAACATGGATTTAACCAAATCTCTGAGAGAGAGTTTACATTGTACTGTTTCATGTGGTGCTAATCCACTGGATAATGAGTCTATTCAGAAAGGTACAGATGATTCACTCTTCTGGAGGAAAAATATTGTACAGATATATAGGTATATTTGCTGTACTGTGAATCATCATGAAGAGGAAAAAAAGAACATGAACAATCATGGACTGCTTGTGTAACTCTTCATATGAGTAAAAATTCCTCACCAGAGTCTTGTAACTCTTTCTGTAGCATCCAGAAGATCTAATGATTAAAGAGACATGTAGACTGTGTTTCCATGGATCGATGTCACTGCTTTGATGTCAATGTTACAAGAAATGTCAGCGACATTCCTTGCATATGTAAGATTTATCTTAACCTTTATGAGTCTTTAACTTCCTACAACCAATCATAGCTGGACAAGAAGAGATGTAGGCAAACTGCAAAAACAGGGTTTTCTACAGAGGTTGCTTCAAGATAATATGCAATGCAACCGGCCTTTCTTTGCACTGCTCGTTGTTCTGCTACATGTAGCTGGCTCCACAGTGGAGACATCTGGCTACGCAGTATTTGATGCTCACTTTGCACAGCAGCTAAAAGAAAAGGTGACAAGAAGTAAGGAATTGGAACCTATATGTTTCATTCTGATCTCATAGCAGTGTAAGTTGAATTAAATATGGTAACTCTTGATTTAGGCCATGATTCACCCACTTTCTCAAGTAGGCATCCACTTTTAAGAACATGAATAATGAAACTGTTCAAGGAGGATGTCTGCTCTTTTGCTTAAAATCAAGCATGCCATTAAAAACTTAGATAAGCTAGAGTTTCAACATTGCAAGATCAGATCCAAGAAATTATGATAACTTTAAAGTATTTCTATGCCCCATATCAAATATTAAATGATTTAGGAATATACAATATTTAAGCAAGCAACTTTTTAGCCCTGCCAAAAGTCACATAGTAGAAAAAATACAGGGAAATTTCATCATTCCTGATGCTTCTGAAAACAAGCAGATCTTGTTTACAAATCTTCTTAATGGATAAAAAGGGGACAACCTCTTCAGGTGACCCGTTTTGAAGGTTTGAGGTATACCTAGAGGTTGTAGCACAGAACACTACTACATTCATATTTTAAATCAGTGAAGCCTTCAGTGGCCTTAAACAGATATCTGAAAGGGGTAGACGTGTATAAGGGATCTCAGCTAACACATACTCATTAAATAGGGGAATGAGCTCCCTAGCGTCCTTGGAGTGACGTAGTAAGTAACATTTCAGCCATAAACTAGACTGATGATAGTTCTGTAGGCACCAACTAGGTCACTGAAACCTGATATTTAAATATCCCCATGAAAGGTAAAAGGATTTCAGGGTAAAATAGAAGTTCATTTATCCTAGAAAATTGAAAGTAGCAAAATTACATTTAATAACATTCAAGATGAGAAAATGTTATTACAAACACTATTTTATGGAAAGAGAAAGATAATTATTAGAGAGTTTTCAGTCCAGAAATGTTCATGTTTACTCAAAGGTGAACAGTAAAGAGTGGTACATGGAAAAACAGGCTTTTAGAGGCAGTTATGCCTGCTGCTTGACTTAGTGTCAGAAAATTGCCTTAATTGCATCCCTGTTATAAGCTAAATTAAACCAATTGACTAAATGCAAATAATTGACCATTCCCATGGTGAAAGGCAACAAAATCCAACTGTGGATGCATCTCTTCTTTTTCTCCCTTTTTTATATAGATACTGGGCACTATTTAAATCTGTCTAGGTTTTCCTGATATCTTTAAAATATATTTTTCTGGACAAAATATTGGATTACACAAAAAGAGAGTAATGCGCCAAAGGACCTCCTGATACCAGTCATTAGAGCAGTGGCGCTGTAAATATATACTTACATGTTAGATTGGATTTTATTCAATAGTATCAAATGCCTAAATGTCCGGTGTAGATGTAGTATTAAAATTGCCCCTACTAAAGTAATATATCAGTTTTGGTTTTAACTGGTTTAGTAGAAGGGCTGTAGCTGTGTGTGTCTCTAGAGCGGTGCTGGAAGAGCTTTGATGAATTCTGCCGTGGAGCTTCCAAGCGTCGTCGTTCCGAGATGCCGAGGCCGCGTCTCGGGTGAGGAGCCCCGGCCCCGCAGCGCTGCCTTCAGCGGGGCTGGAGCCGCTGCCTAGGGCTCAGGACCCACTCTCGCTGCCAGGGAGGTGGTGGAGAGTCAGCTAGACATGTACTCCAGTAAATCTCCAATTTAAAATAAAATCCTTCAAACTCAGTAATGTAGCCACATAAAGTGTGTCCTTTGCAGGGCTCAGACCTCAGCTCTATTTTTAATCAAATAAAATGAAAGACTTTCCCCCAGTTTGTTGTTGTTAGTTGCCTCCCAGACATAGAAGCATAGTTTTGCATTTAGTCATCCAAATATTCGAGAAGTTGGAAGCAAAAATAATCAGAAAATCTTTACTGGGTTCATTTTCTCAATTTCTGTCTGAATGCATCCATCTGTCAAAACATTCTTGTGCAAAACATGTAACAAGAAGCAGAAATTTCAAATTCTTTCTATGTATCATTTGTAATTTTTATAGAGCCCGCTTAAAAGTTTGAGAGAGCTCTACTGGCTTCACTAGAGTTAGCTAGTTAGCTAGAAATTTATAAAAATGAAAGCTACAGCCAAAGATGGGAAAGAATATACAATATTGTGCTCTTTCTTACTCTAGTAGTAGTAGATACCTGATCACTCTTACTTTTATAGCTCCCTAGGATGAAATAAGGCAGAATAAATCATTGGTGGAAGGAGTGTTGGGCTATTTTTTGATCAGTCTAGAGAACTATTTTGTACTTGTTTGCACTTCTGTCACAGTGTGATTGTGCCCTCATGTAAAAATATTTTGTTTCCAAAATAGTCCTGATTCTGCAAATATATTATACACTTTCATGATATGACTTAAGCACTTCAATGATGCCAACTACTATTTTTGTTTTCCTCATAGCATAGCAAGAATACAACTCTCAATGAGCCTACTCTCCTTCTGGTTAAAAATGAAACGCTCCTTACCTCATCTTGCTCTTGGAAGGGCAGAACAGAACTTTGGGAGTAAAATAAGAGAGTCTTGTTAGTTAATTATCTACCTTGTAATTAAAAATGAACCAATTACTACGTCAGAATCCTTAAAGATTAACTAGAAATTTAATTTTCTGAAAGCTGAGTATAAAATTGTTCATTGCAAAGCTCTTAGCATATTTGGATTCGAAGGTGATTTTAGCAAGTAACATGTGCTGCTTCTAGAAGCCTTAAAACTGGTGTAAGAGCAGGCCATTCCCCTAATGACATCTCTGAACTAACTAAAAGAACATTGTTACATATTTTCATCCTAAGTCTTTGTTTTCAAGGATTTAGTCATTTAAAATTTTGCTCTGATCCTTGACTAGCTCTACTTTCGACTAAATTTTGTGTCTTAGCTCCCTTGTATCTTGAAAAACAACCGCCAAATCAGAGTCAGATCTGCAAGAGGCATCATTACATTGCTCATTTCTGTCTGCTGCTTTATTTTGGTGCTCATCTCACTTTTGTACTCTCCCTCTGATTTTTAGTACTATCTTTTCAGTTACTACATAAGAGAAAAAAAGAAAGAAACCCAATTTTGCAGGTAGTGGCTAAAAGTGAAGTGATGTAGGAAATGCTAAACACTGTTCCTGAAATTTCAAGTATGCCAGGAGAACTGAGCAACTCTCTAACAAGTCTATGCGGCGAATGAAGGATTCCCTGCAGCAGAGAAGTCTCGCAGTGACAAGGGATGCGTCGTGTCTGGGCTCTGGGCTCTTTGCTGGTGCTGCCGCTGGTCGTGACGGGCTCCCAAGCTCTTCATGGATCCAGGCAGCCGAAGAGAACAGCCTGGGGTAGCTCTGCTTCACACTGAGCCAACCACAAAATCAGACAGGCAGAAGATAGGAACGGTTGTAGTAGTGGCTGGAAGACCCAACAGGGTCAGCAATATGCAGAGTCTGTAGCTGGGTTGCTTTTGCCCTGATTTATTGACAAAACCAGTATTTGTGGGATTTTTTTGTTTGTTTATATAACTTTTTTTTCCATTAGGAATTTAATGGACTGCCATAATGCCGCAGGCTGTGAGTTGTAAACCAGGCACAGAAACGTTGATTTGTTGAATAAAGTGTTTTCCTTAATAGTTTTAAAAGTCATGGAAACATAGAAAGTACCTATCTTGCTTCCGTTTGGATCTCATGTGTCCGACCTTCAGGAATATGTAGGACAGGATTGAGAGAAGATTTCTAGTGGAGAAAATGACTGTGGGGTAAAAATGAGATGTGTCTGTCAGACTGCATACGTTTTATCAAAGATTTTTTTTTTCCATGAACCATTCAGCTGCAAATCTTTCATTCTCTTTTGCCTTGCAAATACGATGGCAACCCTGACATTAAAGGAGAGAGAAATTTAATTTGCTATGCTGTCTTAATCAGGGACTTATGTGCAGCAAAATCTGACATTTTTATCTGGACTATATTATGTAAAGCAGTGAGCGGCAGGACCCGGTTCATGTTACAACTGTTGACAGCTGATGTTTTTCAGTAAGTCGTGTAGTGGGAGGACAGTGTCACTGTCCCGTTCCCAGCACAGAGCCACTGCTAGAAGGGTGACAATGTGTAACCATGGAGGCTGGAAAGATAAAACAGAAGTTGACACGAAAAACGTGTGACAAAGGGGAGCCCTACAACTGAGATACCGAGAAAAGAGCTGAAAAAAAAAAGTGTGAGAAAGTTGTACAGCACCCAACTGATTCCCAAAGAAAGTTATGTTCTTTCTTTTATTGAGCAGCATGGATGCAAAGCCTTCAATAAATTCCAAAGCAGACCTGTAGTGAACTTAAGGTGGAACTTCTGTAAGCTGGGATGGTGTTAGACATTTCTGTGCATTCTAGTTGAGATGAGTTTCTGTAGTTTCATGCTTTTTGTATCCTTGATCAGCAAAAGTAGTAAATAGGACATGGCCTCTTGTAGATACTTCCGCAGCATCAAACAAATCAAATTATTGTCATCTAAATACTTGTGGTTTAATTTTTAATTGTTGCCATCTAAATACCTTCTCTCTCTTTTTTTTTTTTATCTTCTATTTCTCTGTTCAACATTGATGTCACAGGGCACAAGGACATTTAAAAGCATTTCCAATTTCAATTTTTAGAAATTAACTCCAGTTGTATTGGAGTTCAGATGTTACATTCTTTAAAGAGGGAAGAAAATCATCCATTATAACACTAGATATTATAAAGTAAAATATAAATTAAATGACAGTCCTGAAATACAGAGACCTTTGACTGCAAATGTGAGTTCAGTGAGCTCTCTGCGATGCATGTTCAGTTTAGCTTATACCAACCCTGAATAAAGTCACCAGTTCTAAAACCACTGTCAGCATAACTCAAGTGGTATCCTACTTTCCTTGGACTATCTCTTAGCCCAGCTTTATTATACACTTGATTCTTTCTTAATCACCATTAATTCACTGTTTTTCAGTAAAAGACAGTCATCTGTGTTATGTAATGTTACTATGTAGATGGAGGGTTGTGGGTTTTTTTTTTTTTCTCTAGGGTTATTTTGAGAAAATACATCTGAGTAAAACTACATTTTTGGTGATAGTCTTCCCCCAGTATCTAACATTTCATTTAATTCTGTGTGACTTGACTGTACGCTTCATATTTTTGGCAGGTGGAAGAATGATTTTCTTCACATTTTTCATACTGTGAAAAATGTGCAGAACCTAGTTTAGCAATAGCGAGCGGGGGAGTCTTTGTTTACCTAACATATGTGTCATGTACAAAAGGCAATGTCCTTCCACTGTAGATGTTCATAATTAGAGCTGTTCCAACTGGATTTGTGCCAACACAAAATCCACCACAACAATTAGCAGTAATAGGAACTTGAGCTGGCAGCAGGAGTAAAGGCAGTAAGGAGTAAATGACTATGTGAACTGTCCCTCCAAATTAAAACTGATATACACTGGCATAAACTAAAAACGCTCACACTGCTTTTACCCTTGCCACTCTTTTCTGGTAATAAAGTACGTACTGCTGCTTGGGACTCCCGGTGGTTTTCCTGACGTAGATTCATGCCTATTAATGGCAAGAATCTGAGTATTCATTCCAATAAAAAGTCATAAATTAGAAAAACCTATGGACAACTTTCAACTGCTTAAACATATAAATAGTCCCTTGAAGAAACTGGATTGATTTTTGGAGACGTTTGCCCCATAAGTATCTGGAACTGCATTCTTGTTGTGTCTGCAAGATCCACTAAATGACATCGAAAAAAGGTAAGGCTTTCCTGGATAGAAAAGCTTCCAAGAGCTACAAAACCTCTTCAGAATGGTACTCATGGTAATACTTCCTCAGCATAGAATACAGTCTTCATCTACAATGCGTTGTTATTAGAGCCACAATAAAAAAGAACACTCTCCTTGTTCACAAAGCATGGCTGAATTATGCTAAACACTGTATAAAAAAATGCAAAGAGTATAATGATGATTCAAATAAGTTTTTTATTGTTCAATATTTATTTAGAGAGTACATTATAGATCAACCTAGTTCTTCGGGAAGAACTCATTCTCATAGTACCTATATGACTACTTCGAAAATACAAATTATTTTCCACAGTTTAAAATAACATTTAGCAATGTGCAAGAGCACATCATGAATATTCAAGCTTAAGAGTTGTCCAAATCCAATCTTTTGAACTTATGAACACAGAAAACTATCTGATTTGTAGGTCAGAGTGTGCAAAAGCACAGCTGTTAACCATGACCTTGAAGGGGCTTTGCAGCTGCATTGGTGCAGCATCAAGAGTGACACATCTTTGTCACACTCAGCACTTTGTGAAAAGCTACATCTTAAACACTGGGCCAGAATCACATTTTTTATATTTATTATAGGTAGAATTCAGCAGTTAAATCTTGCAGTCAGTCCTCTACTGACCTCTATGCTGAAATCATAAAACAACTAAAAGCTTTTCAAGCACACAGGAAATGATGCTGTAGTTCTGTCATTAACTTCATCATGAGCATGAATAGATTTATGCACATAAATCTAGACCTTTTTGGTGCAGATTTTTTCTGCACTAGAGCATTGATTTTGTGTTAGCAGTCAAAGCTTCAGTGTTAAATGGATGCCTTGTGCTCTGTATGCTCTGACAGTGGTTAGATGTCCTGCTGAAAATAGTGGCAGGAATCAAGACTGGGGAAAAAAAGCCAAGTTCACTTGCATTGTATCATCAGGGAAGTGGAAGTTTTAACAGTGGGACAGAATTATGCATTTCCAGGACACACAGTAAACACCTCTCCATACAAAAGCTGATGTGACCGCTATTAACAATAACACATGCTAAAGAGCTTGACCAACTGGCTCCAGCAGCAGCACATCACTAATTCCACGGACTCAAAATAAGGAGCATTACCAGCCCAAACCTGCTGCCGCTTCCCGCGGCTCGAGCTGTTCCCTGCCGAGCGCCCAAGCGCTGCACTAGCCCCGTGGAGAGGGGTTTGCTCGGGCTCCTGACAGCCGGCCTTGAGGTAAGGCAGGCAATTCCAGACAGCTGCTGGAGGGGAAAGATCCACATCTATGAAACCCTGGCAAAAGTGTTCCCAAGCACCTTGAACAAGCTCCCTCTCTTCAGCTAAATCTGGCTGTTGAGACACCCCAGAGCCTGTGTTTCATTGACATGTGGGAAGCAAGTTTTTGGAAGAATGAGGGGATGTAGCCTATGAAGGGGAATTTACAGAACAAACATAGCAAGTCTAAGTGTTTCACTGAGACGGGATTTCTAGCATTATAACTTTATGAAGAGTGAATACAGAAAATGATGGACATGCAAAATGACTATGAACATCGTAACGGCACTGAAGGCCACAGCGGAGGCTCAGCCTCCACCTCTTTCAAGCAGCCTAGCCAGCTGGTTTGGTCTAGTTGAAACCACTGAAATTTATCTGCAGCCTGCTGACAGGATGAGGGGAGTATACTGCCCTCAGAAGAGGGCAAAGAAAGAAAACTGCTTTTTGACTATAACACAAAACCTTCAATACAGGCCAGACTTTAGTAGAAAACTATAGGCTTCAATTTATCAATATATCTGTATAGAAGACTATCTAAAGGCATGATACAGAGGCCTGTCCCTGCCAGAGCTGACATGCGAACAAGGCTGAAGATAATAGCAGAAGAGGTCCAGGTTGAGCTCCTTCTCTGCTTCAATACTTCAATCCTTCCATAGTAGGATATTCAAAAAAAGTAATAAAAGCAGAGTCTATCTCTACCTACAGAGGGAATAGATGCCACGTATTCCTGATTCATTTCATTCCAGAAATTTAACTGGTGTAAGTCTGCACAGATCATTTGAAATCTATGTGGAGTTTTGTACAACAGAGGAAAAACAGCCAGTATAAAAATACTGTTCTCTATCCAAGCTATGAGAAAAGCATATTATAACAGGAAATAATGCTTTATTATAAAATCTGCCTGTAAACAAGTAACAAAGTAATTGAATAACAGTTAATGGAAGTGCAAATTAACTTCATAAAATGATATTTATTCTGTATTTATATATATAATTTGCTTTCTCCCATTCTAAGGTGGTTCTACCCCCACCCTACACAATTTTAAAAAGATTTAACATTGTTTGCTTTATACTAAAAAAAGTGTACGAGCCTGCGTACATTTTTCAAGTTTTGCTCTGCAAATGAGAAAAGTCTGTGGTGATACTTCATTTTCTGTCATCTGTGCATCTCTGGTATCCACAGGAGAAGAGGACATAATATATGTACACAGTGAAAGTGTGGCCTTGTGAAGCCACTTGTTCATTCATTTACTTGCACATACTGAAACTTAAACGATTTATCAATGAAGCAGACACTGTAACGCAACTTCCAGTCTTGCTTGTGCACCTTAAGGCATTAAAGAGTCTCAGGCAGTTATTCTTCTATCACCATGAGGATCATCCATACACTTCTCAAAACAGTCAAATGCTTCTTCAGCGGCCATGTGCGACATCTGGCTTTGCCAGAGACTTCTAAAGCACAGATAAATCATGGCAAGATTTTGATTTTGCTTTGAAAGCCATCTTCTTGTTGTTCTTTGCTACAATTCTCCCAAGGAAGCGCTTTGCCTTTTTGCCTATGCTTTCTCTTCTTTTGGTGTTGGCCATTCTCCTTGCGTTGTCTTCTTTGCTGTCTTTCCGCAGTCTAATTTGCCGAACGATACCTTCAAACAGGTCCTTGACGTTATGGTGCAGAGCAGCTGAGGTCTCAATGAATTTGCAGTCAAATACCACAGCACATGCCCGTCCCTCTGCATCGGAAGAGAAAATAGGGACATGAGTGGAAACAGGCATTTTCTCTTTATTTATATTGGCAGAGAGGGCTAAATTTGACTAAGAAACAAGGATCAACTTTGGTCAACTAAGGTCAGAAATAAGGTCAACTTTGCTATAACAAGTGGGATTTTTTCAAGACAGTCCCAAATGAAGTGCAATGCAGTCCAAAATCTCCAGTCATTAAACTAGTCACTGGAGGTCATGAAACTGTAGATTCAGAGTTTAACTGGGACTGCATTGGCAATGGAAGATGCTCAGTCTCTGATGTTCCAGGACTGGAACATGCAGATTCCATGTTTGCCTTGTGGTAAATAATGACAAGGTCACAAATGCGAGCAAAGTAGTGGCATCACCATCCATGCACTGCCATCAGCCTGAAAACAATCTCCTGATAAGCTCTGATCAGTTCCCTGTTCAGGCTACTGAGCATTTAACACAGGGGACAGCAGAACCAGGCCTTTTCAGTTCATATTGACCCAAAATTCATCCCACATAGAGCAATATGCTGGAGCTGCAGCCCTGTGGCTTTCTCTTGCACTGCAACTCAGAACATTACTCTGCACAGCACAGCCAGAAATCCTCCTCTGCCACCATCTCCATCACTTCGCTGTCATACAGAGTCCCTCAGCACGGACCTGTTGACATGATTTCTCAAGTGTGCCTCATACATTTTTCTATGTTAAAACTGAACTAGTTTTACTAGATCAGAATCCTCTGAAGCCTCTGCTGCCAATTTACATATTACTTTAAAATTAATGTTTCTTACCATCCACTGAGACTTCCCGGGATCTGACCAGGTCACTCTTGTTGCCCACAAGAATAATAGGAATATCTTCTGTTTGCCTTGCTCTTCTTAGCTGGATTCTTAGCTCGGAAGCCTTTTCGAAGCTAACTTTGTCCGTCACTGAATATACAATAATGTAAGCATCTCCCATCTTCATACAATGATTCTGAAGCCATTGACTATCATCCTAAAACAGAAGGCAAAAGAATAAACCTGTTAGATTTGCACTGCAGTAAGTGTAACTAATGATTTAATTATTGCAAGCAACAAAGATTTTTAGTTTTACTTTAGAGGTCACTAAAAATAAACTATCTTCCCCAAAGTGTTCTTAATTTCCCATTTTGAACATAGATCACAAAACAATTCTTGTGCTTCTAGAAATATTATCAGGTCTGGCACAGATGGGAGCATGACCCCCTCATCTGAGTAGTATTTCTTGGGCTGCTCAGTCGCGCTGCTGGTTCCTCAAAGCAGTGAGGGCTTCTCTGCTTCTCCCTCAGGGTTTGAGAAGCTGGAAGCCCCTGCAGGGCACTGAGGCAGCGCAGAACAAGCCTGTGTTTAGTGTTACTGGCTTGGTGCAGTAGGTAACTGGGCAGAATGGCTCCGTTATCCTAGATAGATAGATAGATCTATATATATAGTGAACCACTAGCCAGTCTAAAGGGATGTGAGAAGTCAGCAAGTACCTGCTCCCATATGTCAAACACCACTAGTGAGGCTTCCTCGCCGTCAACCACCAGGGACCGGTCGTACGTGTTGCCTAGGGGAGAGCGCAGCACATTCAGCTTGGGTGCCCATGCGGTGCCACGGGTGCCCATGCGGGGCTGCACTCCCCCCTGCACTCACCGGCCTCCTCCGCGTCCGCGCAGTCCTCGACGCCGCCGAAGATGCGCGCCAGGCTGGTCTTGCCCACGCCGTGCTCGCCCAGCAGCATCACCTTGTAGAGGTTGCTGTCCGAGTCGCTGCCCGAGGACACCACGGAGTCGGAGGAGTCGGAGGCCCAGCTGTGGCGCGGCGCCTCGCCGGGGCTGTACGAGGTGCAGCGCAGCAGCCCCGCGAGCTCGCCGTGCGGCAGCGCGGCGCGCAGGTCGCGCTCGTCCACGGGCATGCTGCGCCGGTGCAGCGGCTGCTGCGCGGGGAAGGGCGTGCTGCCCCGCCGCCGGCCCGCGCCGTTCAGCGTCATGGGCTGCCAGGGGAGAGACGGCGTCAGGACCGCGCCGTGCCCCGCAGGACCGTGCCCCGCAGGACCGAGCCCCGCATCGCGCAGCCCCGCAGGACCGAGCCCCGCATCGCGCAGCCCCGCAGGACCGAGCCCCGCGCCGCCGAGAGCGCCTCACCTGCTGTAGGGCCGGAGGGAGACGAGAGGTGCGCAGAGGGAAAGGGGATCCTCGCCAAGCAACGCCGCTGCCGCCGGAGCTGCCGCCGGAGCTGCCGCCGGAGCTGCCGCCGGAGCTGCCAGCGAGCGGTGTCGCCGTTGCGCCGCGCTCCTATTTATGTCGCGAGCGGAGCCGCCCGCCCCGTCTCGTCCCGCCCGCCGTGACGCGGCCGCGTGGGCGGCGGGAGCCCCGGCGGGGGG
>NW_020454982.1:841473-879343 GCF_003342845.1 Nothoprocta perdicaria | reverse complement strand
GCGGGCGCCTCGCTCGCAGCGGCCCGTATCGCAGCGGGCCGGCTCGGAACCGTAGCGTGGTGATTGCAACGACCATAATGCCCGTGTCACTCGGTGTCCACGCTGCTTTGGTGTTTTGGGGCTGTGTTTGGGTGCACCACGGTGGGCTTAGAGGCCAACACAGGAAATAAAGGTCAAATTCTCCCCTCGGTTTCACCTGGGGTGCTCAAGGGGACTGTACAAGTGCTATCTCTTGGGTCACCGTCATTCCCGTGTGATCAAGTGCAGAGACGACTAACCAGATACCCATCCGTGCGCGCCAGTCGCTCATCCAAGGAGCGTGGATACAGTTTACTGTTTACCTAGCAACTGGAACATGCGAGATATTTTACAGCCAGAATAACTCCGGTTCGTGCTCCCAAAAGATTAGAGCCTGGTCAGGACAGGAAAATCCCCGTGACTCTCCTCAAGGGACCGTTGCCATCAAATTCATGAAAGTTTAAGTGTTTACGCATCAAATGCTAAAGAAAGCAAGAGATAAATAGGGGAATGATGCAATGAAGTGATAGGAATAAGGTTAGAGAAAGAAAGGAATCTGTGGAATTAGCTTACGGGTTTTATGAACACCTTTCAGTAAGGTGTAGGGTAGCAGCTCAGAAACATCCTTTTTTTCTTGTAACATTATGCTTTGGGGGCTCAACTGAGGCAGAGATAAACATGAAAAATATTTGAAAGGGGCTGACCCTAGGGAATGGATATTTTTTTCCTATGAAATGAAACAAGTGAATATTCTGTCATTTTGTGAGCTCCTTGTGACAGTCGGGTCCCTGCCCTCGTGATGGTTTGTGGCCCCCTCGCCCCGCTAGCCGTGCTCTGGAGCGCTGCTGTGGCCGCTAAAGATCGCGGATGGCCCGCGGCGAGGTCCCCGCTCGCGGAGCAGCAGCCAAAATAGCCCTGTCACTTTGAATAGCCAGAGTCTGGTGGCGAAACGATGTGAGTGCTTCAGTTAAATGAACTGAATTATAAAACAACTGTTAACATTTTACATCGTATTTGAATAGCTTACGGTTAGCATTTTAAATACACAATGTCTACTTTACTCAGATAAACTGGATAAGCAAGGCACCCTGGCTAGTCTGTAGTTACATGCAACTAGGTAAATACACTCAAATAAATGGTTTGTCTTCAGTTGAGTTCATAAAAATTAGAATGTTTCTGCCTAAAAAACTCTCCTCAGAGCATTCTGAGTAGGTTCGTGTGTCTTTTGGACCAGACTTTCTTGCATGTTTTCACTGTATTTAAGGACAAGTTAAGAAATTTGGCAGTTGGCATGTGAACTGTTTCTTTTTTCTTCTTTTTTAAAAAAATATTTTGATAGTTTATATAGGAAAGAAGGGAAGTCTGGAAAGCATTAGAACCAAAGATATTGTACGAATTTTATGCCCCATATAGCACTATTGATTGGAACTGAGCTAAAAAATGGGAAGGAGTTTTGGAAACAGGATTTTAAAAAGCTTATTCCAGGTCTTTTGCTGATGATAAAGGCTTATATGAAAACCTGCTAAGTAAAAACCTTGAGAGAGCAGTGTCTTAGCAGTAAAGGTGACTGAAAATAATAAAAAAAAATACTGGAATTACTTGACAGCAATCACACCAAAGAATTGGGACTGTGTGTAATTACTTGTTTTGTGCCAGCCACAGATACAATTAATGAATTAATGGTTACAGAACACTGCCGTGTGCTTATGGATTCACAGCTGGGTTTAAAGGACTCACAGAGCGTAAATGTATTTTCCTTGATCTGAAAAATATGATTTGCAGCCCCTGGTAAAGTTCACAAGAGCCCCTACTATGGGGCTCCTCCTTGGATCCAAAGGATTGTTAGGGACAACAGTCGTATGGTCTGGAGACTACAGAGCAAATCCAGCACGGGGATTTCTGAGAGCTGGTCCTGCCAGGCTCTGCAGCGTCTGGCACTGGCTTCTGAGAGTTGTCCTTTCACAGAAAGTGAGATGGCCCTGGATTCCCTAGGGATCTGTCTGTTCCTGGAGGGATGACTGCAAGTTTGAGAGGAGCCCTGTGCCAAGGCAGCCAGGGCTGTTTCCCATCTGCCACAGGATTTGTGCCTGGAACCAGAGGAAGGGAGAGATCACCAGGGTCATGGAGCTAATTTATCTCCTTTGATCTTTTTAGGTCCAGCTATTTTGTGAAGTTGGAAGGAATTAGCAGATACTTCAGGTTAATCGCTGGAGATAGATAACATGCTTCTTCACACTGCATATAGTTCTGTTTGCTGTTCGTTATTACTTTATATATATATACACGACTGTGACACCTGGTGATTTCAGTGGGATATACACAAGACCACTCAAACTTCGATCCTCTAAAGGGTTTACAAACGCTCTCCTTTCTCAACTTCCCTGTTTCCTCTAGAAGCTCCTACTGCTCCTACTGCACCTACTGGATGGTGCTTTTTCAAAGATGTGTTTCTGTGATTTAATTTAGTTAAAATAAGATTTTACTGTCTTGTTATTTCTGCTTTTGGAACCTGGTGTCCTAGTTGCTACTGGTCTAAGGTCTGTTTTAATTAGATGAGTGCTCATCATATACTGTAGACTTAATATTTTTAGCTAAATATTAACAATAATATACTGTTCCATACATATTGAAATGGAAACAGGAAGTTTTATTGTTTCACTGATTTCTACCTGACACCAGACCTAGATTCTGTCAATGCTGGAGATAAAATTTCACAGCCTGTGTTACAGGGCAGTGAGTAAGTGAACCAGAGTGGTACCAGCTGTGGTTCCTGAGCTGCAGGTGGCTCCTGGGCTGCCTCTGCTATATAAGGAGCAGCAGAGGGACTATCCAGGCTGCTGAGTGGTCCAAGTCCTCGCTTCATGAGGAGTAAGGCCTCACAAAAGCAGCCAGGAGCTTCTGTGGAGGCCAAAGTCATGGGATCACCTTTGGTGCCAGGTCAGCTCTGTTCTGTCCTGCAGTGTTGTGGGATCTTGGGGGAAACACCATAGCTGCCTGTTTGTGAGTAAATCCAAAAGTTTTGCTTTGCTCAGCTACCCGGCATCTGTGATGTGCCTCTTGTGGCTCTTATGGATGAGCTTAATGAGAGTTAAAAGGAGAGGAAGGCTGATGTGCTCCATAATGGGGAATTGAGCCCAGAGCTCTTAAAATTGCAAGTTTTTTCTTCCAACCTCTCTTCATCTTCATGTGACTTTCGCTTTCCGTATTTCAATTGCTCTCTACCTAAGGTGCCTTTTCTTTGTATTTTACTGTTCTAACAAGCCTAGTTTCTTTCTTCTGACATCCCATTTCTTTCTTCTTCTGTCTCCTTCTGGTCCTTTGCGGTGTTCTTCCAGCTTTTGAGTCGTATCGGTGTTTCCTCCTAGTGTATTCTGTTGGAACAAGTATTTTTCATCATATGGAAAACTAAAACATGTATTCTTATTCTATGTTTTCAGTTCCTAGTGGAATAAGCTTTTGTCAGAGTTTTATGTGTGGTATTAGGTGCAGAATGCATTTCATGATCTAAATAACAAGCATAGATTTTACAGGGGATGTAGTGATAACTCAGAAGATGTTATATAAACAGCTGGCCTCCGTTTTGAATCTATAAACAGAAATACAGAGATTTTGCTTAAAATTAGTTGTATGTGTTCTGCCTTATCACTGTTTGTTCAGGGTCAAATACCAAATTATAAGTAACACTTATTAAATTAAGATTATCATTGGATTACAGTTTTTGTTTTGCTGGTGTCTTATGTTGCTATTGCTTCAGATTTGATGAGGAACAATAGAAATATTCTGAACAAAACAAGTCCAGCCTGAAGATGGGATTAGCAGTAGTGAGGCTAGTGAGAAAGTACTGTGCTCAGCTTGGCCCTAGGCTGGAAGCTGGCTTCTCATCTGCTACTTCTCAACTCCTCTGTACTTTCTCAAGTCTAATTAATCAACTGTTATGTGGGTGAAGCTATTTCTACACGGGCTTCAGATCTCCACAAAGGTCTGGCTTTGCCAAGTTGCATGAAGCATTTTTCCTGCAGAAGCAGGAGTCTGGCAGCCTCTGAAATACCTGGGCTAGAGAAGAAATAAAGGTATTTATTATTATTATTATTACTACTGTAGTTGCACACCTAGCATGCTCAAGCCAGTGAGAGACAAGAGAGGCGGCAGGAGGAAATGGCTTTTTTTATTGTTTTTTAACCTAAGTTGAGAGAGGTGCTTAACAGTTGTTGAGGTGCTCAGTTGAACAAAAAATGACTTCATATCTTTTTAACTCTTGACAAGTAGGATAAAGTATAGCTATGGTATTAAATTTTCTTCTCCCTCACCCTTAAAAACATAGAAGAGTGTGTTCTGGACAAACAACCTGAGCCAATTAGTTCATGTAAGTTATATGCAAATATATTAGACCTTCTCATATGTAGCATATTGCATTATTTTGCAGTTGACAGACCACAATGTCCAAGTGGACCTCAGGCTGTATGAATAACTGTAGCAATGGTGTAAGCTTCCAGCCCTGAATTTCCTAGTCTGAAAGCCTGGTCTGTGGTGCATCCACGCTCAACCTGTGGCTTCATGTTCCCAAGGGAGAACAGTGTGTCCTTTTGTCCAAGGAGCCATTCTTATGGCTGTAATTAGTCTTGCATTTATTCACAGCTAATATTTTTGATTGAATAGTGGCATCCATGGACTGGGGAGGCTGCACTGATGAAGTGTGAGGAAAATGAGCTTTGGAGTCAATAGAAGTCAGCACGGTTTAGGAGGCTCACAAAATGCACACAGAAACCTAATGAAACTCAGGTACTGGATCAACAAAATCGATCTTGTGTTGGTTTCTCTCACAGCTATTATGCTTCCTTCCAGCTGCAGGGCAGAAGTCTAAAGATCACAAATTAGGTCTGGCACAAGAATGTTGCTGTTCGTGTTTTTCGGTTGGAGAACCACAGAACAGGAATGTTTTAGTTGCATTGATTGCAACTTAAGGCAAAGGCCTCTGTCCATCTGAAACACTTGCCAAGGAGTGCAAAAAATAACTTGGGATAAGAATTATTGGAAGAGTGGTTCATCTCCTGCTGCTCTGAAGTTCTCACCACTTTGAGTAATCTGAAAAGCTTTCACTGACCACTGCTCATGACCAACTGATCTAGGTGAATCATTGCTTGGAAAAAGAAGTTACACAAGTGATATATCTAATTTCACTTCTCCCTGTGCAGTTCCCAGCTTCTTTCTTTATGATAAAATGTAGCACACTTGGTAAACTATCCTGTTAGAATGCATTTGTCAAAAGCAATCTCTCCTGATTTAACCTAAATTTTATATTAGTTTTTCAGGTTGAAGTTTATTTCTTACTGCTATGGCAACCGCTCATGAGTTATGACATGATACACAAGTCAGAAGCTGGATACTCCCTTAGTTTCACCAGTCACTGGGAAATGGACTCATTAGCACGTACTGGATGTGGTCAGCTGTTTGCTCCTATTACATTTCAAGTTCGGAATAAAATCGGACTATGATCTAACCTATCTCCATAATTATTCTATTTTATCACCCTTAATTCCTGTTTTTCAGTATTAAACCTGGCAGGGCCAGTGTGTGACATACCATCCATCTATGAATGGCATGCTAAATATCCTGTTACAAATACTGTGGGATGTCTGCTCCTTAGTGTGGGTTGCAGAGGCGCTTTACAAGAAATACCTAGAAGTCTGATACCTAGAAAAAGACTTTGGAATTTACAGATTGTCTGCAGTTGGTTTATGGATCAGGCAAAGTGGATGTCTGTTTGTCTATCCTACTGAGAAGAACACAGTGGTAAAGGAGCATATTGCAAACATAAGATTTATTGTTTACCTGCAGTGGCTCTTGGCAAGTGGAATGAATCTATTTACAATAATGAATTAAAGGAGCTGTGCTGGGTCGTGTTCAACTTACCTCCAGTTTCCCACAGCTGTCAGTTGCAGATATCTAAGGAAGAGTGTAAGAATATGACAAACATAGAACTTCCCTCCAGGCAGAGCCAATTTCTGCTGTATGCCTGAGGAGCAATGTCCTCAAACATTTCTTGCAGTGTTATACTGCGGAAATATTGCACAAATTTTCAAAAGGAAAGAATAGTTTTGTAAAGGAAAATTTTCCTGTAGCAAGACATGCCACTGAGGTGTCTGGAACATAGCAAGTTACATAGCAGATTGCGTTGGCGACAAGTACTGGTTATGTTTCAACACACTGCAAAGATATCGAGGAAAAGAAGATTTGGGGCATATATGAGTGCATGTCTAGACTATATCTAAATTCTAAATAACCTCAGCGAAAATCATCATGTCAGGGATGATACCCTGAATATGGCAGGTGAATAAATGCCTTTGAGAAAATCTCCTTGCAATGAAAATTCCTAAGCAGGGCCTGGGCCCAGAAGCAGGCTGTGGTCCCTTGAGGAAATAAAGGACAAGCTTTCAGACCTCAGCCTCCCAGATACCTGCTGAGGAGGTGAGAGAAACACAGTCTGCGATGTTAGTGACAATATCAAGTGAAACTTAAACTATGCTGCCCTCTTCTGTGTACTAGATCATTTAAAAAAAAAAGGGGGGGGGGGATTTTATACTTTTTCCTTTAAAGGGAAAGCTTTAATTTTTGTCTCCAGATGTGCATTTATAATTAGAATAACTGTACCTTTTATACAGCTCCTGGTAGGGAGTGATGGTGACCATTATTAAAACATAACTGCCCTTTTGCTTTATGTGCTTAAGTCTGCTCTTGTTCTTTGTACAGAAAGCCCCATTTCCTCTTCAAGAAAGTAAAGTTTGAAACCAAGAGGAAAGCTCGTAGAGAAAGGAAGGGAGAGTTACGAATTTGAGTTTGAAAGCCTTTATGCTACTTTCTACCCTAGCTTAGAATTTATTGTTGTCTTCTCCTGTTGCAAGTGATATCATGGGATCTTTTGTGTAAAATCATGGGGGCAAATGGATGTGGAAGATGTTACTTGTTTTAGGAGAAGCTCCAGAATTGTCTCATTGGAACGTGCCGGGTCTGACAAATTCCATGTTAGTGTAATAAGGCAGCAACAGCCATCTCTGTCTTCCTTTATATGCCTTGTTTCCCATTTTATTTCTGCTATTATGTAAGTATTCTGTTTAGGGGATCCAAAATTCATATAATATGCTAGAATCATAGAGACTCTGTTACTTTCACTTGTCTAAGTTCTTTCTGATTTTATTCTTGTGAAAGTGTATGACAGCAATGATGATGGCAGTAGTAAAAAATGTGACTCCCCCATTTTCAGGGGAGGGATATTGTAGACTGAGTGCAAGTGTAGACTGAGGTGCAATATCTTTCTTCTATAAAGAGGACTATAGGACAGTGCAGACATGAAAAAAATTATTTCATAAAAGAAATGACATGACTCAATTGTAAATCTTAATTTCAAAACCACTGCTTACTGGAATAAGCTCAATCAAAGCACCAGTGCCAAAATCCTCTGGTAATAAAGATAAAACTTTCTAGTCTTGACTCATATCAAAACTATTCTGCATACTTCACCAAGTACAGTGAAGCAGACATGAAATAACTTTATTTCTCTGCTCATCTTATTCCTCCCAAAAGCAATAGCTGGGAATGGAATGTAGCGAGGGCCAGCTGCTGCCATGCTGTGTTGGGCAAGCGCCACAGTTGCTGCTCACATTCCCACACCCAGCACATCTTGTGCTTGAGGACAGAGTTCCCCTCTCAGAAGTTCCTTCAAAAGGCACTTCACAGTGCAAATATTGGGGTTTTAGGCACTTAAAATAGTCTTCCTTAATTTTCTAAATTCCTAATAACCTAATATGATTGGTTATATTTGAGAGATTCAGTGATCATCCCCTTTTCTGTCAATAATGTAACTGAGCAGCATTATTGCCTTTCATGGCATTTTTACCGGTTTAGTGTTAGAGAAGAGATCAGAACCAGGCCTTGATGGGATTTTCCCTTCTCAATACTTACTCACAGCATAATTAACATCAAGCGGGGAAACGCTTCCCTGGCATCACTCTCACGTCAGAAACATTGAGCGTGTGATTTCAGTGCCTGCTCTCACACCCTGGCTGATGAGCACACTGGATTTCTCCTCTGCAAAAGCACTTTCTTTTCACACACTTTTTTTTTTTCCTGCATAATCCTTCCACAAGAATTCATCTTTCATAAGATGTACCAAAGAGAGGGTTATCTATTTGCATAGACACATCAGCACCACCAGAAACGTTCAGATGGGTCTGCAGCCTTCTAAGGTAACAGCCGCTCGTCGCTAGGCAACAAACAAGAATATAGTATTTTTCAAGAGGGAAGGTTTTTCTACATGATCTCATTCGGTTGCTGAGCTTTTTCCCTTATAAGAAGAAAACTGTTCATTAGACAAATGAGTCTGTCATCCTGTCATCATCAAGCCATAGGGATATATAGGCTTCCCCTAATTATCCGCAAAAGAAAATAGCGATGCATTGTCAGTGGTACCTATTTATTTCACTTTTACATATTGGTAAGTTATTTCCCAAAGGCTAGAAACCACAAAATATTTTGACAGATTGCCCTAAGCATCAACCTGGTTAAAATGGAATGCTTCAGCAGTTACCAAGTCAGCTGAGATGAATCAAATCTCAGTCCAGTGATACGGTGTCACCACTTAAAGCCATTCAGGGTGTTCTGCTGTGTGCAGGATGGCATCTGAGGGTGCTGGTCCAGCGCTGGGGCAAAGACCCTTGCCCGTCCCTTGCTGTTGGGTTTACGCTCGCTGAGGCCTGGGACCGTGGCTGCTGGTGGTGCAAAATAGCAGCACCATCTGCCGGGGGAACCCGAGCAGCCCCGAGCAGCAGGAGGGTCTGCCAGGGAACTGCAGGAGGCTGTTTCCTTCTCCCGGTCCTCCCGTGTTCTCTTTGCTAAGCTGCAGGTACAATGTCCATACAATGTTTTGCTTTGCAGGCAGAGTGCAGCCCGGGATGGGTGGTCAGTGGTGACAGGAGCCCGGTGGGTGAAGGGGCCCTCGGAGCAGCGCTCTGCTGGGAGCCAGCACTGCAGCATTGGGGCCTTCCGTGCCGCACACCTGAGTGGAGCAACAGGCAGGTTTTACATACAGGAAAGCTGCCAAGTATTCTCCTCCTTTGGCCTGTTCTTTTATTTATGCACACTGGAGCCGCTCAGCGGGATCCTTTCCCTCATTCCCAGCTGGACAGAGCCACGATGCAGAGCATGTTGCCTCTTTCATCTCATCACTCCTGGTTGCCAACAGGGATTGCCCCGTGAGGCATGTAGGACAAAAACAGACTGTCTATTTGTAGCCTGCCAAAGGCTGGAGCAGCGTGCAGCACGCGGGCTCGCAGCGAGATGTCAGAGGAGGGCGCGCCGTCTTTCCCCAGTGCTTATTTCAGGCTCTGATGACAGTCATAACGAAGTTACTGCAGTTCTGTGGATTAGCAGAATACGCTGCAAGTGCAATGATACACTAGCTGGTAGGTTATTATGAGAGGGAAGGGGAGGGGAGGAAATTGTTTGATCAGCAAATCTTGTTTCCAGCTCCTAGTCAATATTTGTCATTATTAAGAATCATTTATAAAATAGAATTTACCTGGCACTTTCTGTTGTTCATTTCTGTCTTCTAAAAACGGTGTCTAAAAAGTCATTTTGAAAATAGTATAAATTTGAGGAGAAACAATTTATATGTGACTTGCTCCTAATGATTATTTTCCAGTTTGAGGAAATGTCTTAAACTTCAGTACTGTTTGCTTTTTTGTGTTTGTTTTTCTGATATTTGTTAATAAAACAAGCACTGCTCTGCTTACATTTTAGAATTTATTGTCATTTATTGGGTTTCTCTGCATGCAATTCAGACTAGAAGCAGGATTTATTTATCATTAGGGATAGGGGGAAGTATTGCTGCGTAAGGCCCTTCATTATCCTTGGCTAGAGCAGGCGCCAGCTCTTCTATCAGCAGAGGTGCAGCACCCTGGAGAAGGCAGGGAGCTGTGGGTTCAGCAAGCCAGAGCTGCTGACAACCTGCTAGGAGTGTCTTGGTCTAAAGCCCTGTGTGACACAGCTGCTGGGAACACGGATGGAGATAGTTGGAACATTTAAAAGATTTTGCTGTGAAGCATCCCTTTCAGTTAAGGAAAAATCTGAGTCTGCTGCTTGTTCACGCTCTGTATTAATGCCAAAGACTGCATTTTATCAGGGAAGTGGCGTAGTTATCTGCTTGACATGCTCGAGAGAGATGTTTTTAGCAGCCATAAAAAACATTCCAAGGTATGTAGTTTATAAATCAAAACTCCAGAGCGAGATCTGTATCAGAGTACTTTGTCAATGTAAACACATCCGTCTTGAGCATGGCCCGAAGACTGAAATAATTTTTTTTTCTTAAACAGTTCCCACTGTTCCTTGGGTGAAGTGATGTGAATCACATAGTGGGAACATCACTTCACCCAAGGAATACAGTAAATATTTCCCTTAAAAGTGTAAAGTTCTTCCTGTGATGGTATTTTACTTGCACCTCTGAAAAAGTTGTCCCCAAGCTGTTTTCTGTCCACTTGTAATGAAATTGGGGGATGAACCAACTTCAAAAGTTGCAGGTTGATGGTACTAGAAAGCAATGACAGAAGGGGAGCAGCTAGGAAGAGGGAAAGGTCCTTCCCAGGGGTAGAGACAGGCAAGTGTGTGCTGAGGGGCAGGGCCCGAGGGGCGCAGGCCCCACCACGCGGGTCTGCTGGGCTGAGCACGTGGCAGGTTCTTGTGGAGCGTGAGGTGGCCGAGGCAGCTCGTGCTGCTGCGGTCACGGACACAGGGCAGCGAGCGCCGCTCGGGCACCCTGGCAGCCTCCGCCCTGCAGAACACTTGGCTGCTGCTGGCCTGATGTGGCTGCTGGTACTCACCAGAGCTGCGGTACAGAGTCATATTTTCTGATGTGTTCTATTACAAGGCACTCCAGAGATTAAATGGTGGGGGTGGAAGTGTTTGAAATCAAATATTTTTAACGTTTTTTTTCCTCCTATTTTCTCCTCATGCTGCAGGAACCAGATAATCATCATTATACATCAGGAACTGAAGTTTTTCTCTTCATCTGACAACTATGAAACATAAACAATGAAAACACAGGCTTTTGCTGCTTTGAAAAGGTAAGTGATTTTTAAAAAAATGCCCCAGGGTTATTATTTATAGGGTGCCCCTCCAGTGTTATCATGTACATGTGTGTTATCATGTTGGCAAGGCAAATGCCAACATCCCAATAAGTTGTTTAATCTCTTATAACACCAAAAGCTGAGCAGTACTGATTCAATTAACCATAACGTCCAGATTCCCTTTCCATTTGGAGTGCAGGTTGAAGCAATCTGTTGACAGCTTACTCATCCTTCTGTTTTCCCCACACACATATTTGCACTGCAATTTTCCTGTAAAGCTTGGAAGGCACCATTCACTTTCTGTTAAAAAAGAAAAAAAGAAAAACAAAAAAATCCAACAAAATCTGTCACCCCTGAGATGCCTGCACGCACTGTCATGGTTCAAGTTTTCATTTGTGGTGCATTGGCTGCCAACATCAGAACTGATTAATGATTCAACAGGAGAGGCAGAGAGGGAAAGTGATGCTAACAGAAGGCACTTTCTGCTGCTTTTCCAGTACTAGTATTACACAAATATTGTCTTCATTTACAATTTCAAATTCATGCATCCACGCAAGAACGGATCATTCAAAGGATGCTAAGCCAAATAAGCAGATGAAGGCTGCTGCAGAGCTGGCATTCTCCACAAGCCCTGTGAATACTAGGTACCTCATTCCTCAAATTGAAAGGAAATTAGGACTTCTTTATGTCCTAGTTTGTTCTGATTTGAGCTATGCTACCTGGCTATTACTGTTTTTTTTTAAAACAACCCGGTAGAAGTGTCAGGCTGTGATTTACATAGTCTGTGTTAATAAGGTTCACTATTTTAAAGGATCCTCCAAGATTCTTCAAGAGAAACTAGTACTGAAAGAGTATTATAAATATGATCAGCACAGTATATTTTGGGGGAGAGGGGAAAAAAGGGTATGAGGTACTCGCTCTCCATCTACCTGAGGAAGGTGTAGGTATTTGATATCTGGTATACAACACTGCATGTATGCGAGCACCAAAACACTTGGTGTATTTATTTAAAAGTCTTTCCCCCCTTCCCCATGTGGTCCAGAATTAAAACTGTCTCTCACCCAACAGCTGTCTGTGGTAGAAATGTAGTTGAACTTCAGTAAGTGTCATATTTTAACAGCCAGTGATGTGACTATTTTCTATTTCAGAAAAATCTCACTGGGCTATAGTTAATAAATGTAAAGATCAATTTTTATATTTGTGTATTTACCTGTAATATAATTTCCCACATACTAATATTTGTAAAATAATGAAACATTTCTTTAAAAAATACAATAACTTTGTTTTGTTTATAGATATACAGATAGTGAAACACATCACTATATACAAAATTAGCTTAATAATGCCAAAGGTTTCTTCAGAGGGCAATTATGAGCGAGCAGACAAGCACTGATTCACCACTTCCAGCAAGTGAGAGTTTTCCAGAGCAGCTGCTACACGTTCTTTATCGGCAAGCTGTTTGTTAACTGTTAAGGGGAAAAAAAAAAAGGCACAAAGAACTGGTCAATTCATTGCTATGCAATGTCTTTTAAAAAACATTTTATATTCAGACTGATAATCAGACTGTTGCTATAGGACTCAGACTAGTAACTCTGTAGAGGCCGAGTGTACCACAGAACTGTAATCTGAAGTCAAAGCTGTTGCATTATATTGCACGTTAGACAAGGAGGCTATTTATAATTCAGCAGCAGCAACCTATGCACATACAGCTGCAAAAAGACAGTAAATTTATCCCCAGCTTCTCCTCACTTTCTGAACCCTCCATAACCTGGGCAAACCAGGAACTATTTAAGAGCACAGGCTGCGTGAGGAAATGTTTCAGGTGAGGTGTACAAGTTTCATTACTACCCATTTCAGCTCTCTAACATCTGCTGGAAGGGGCTGGCATGTGTCAAGCCCAGGTACTGCACAGCTGCTTCTGCAGATTTTGGTCTCTCATCTCTAGTCTGCAAAATTAAAAATGTAGAGCGAGGCACACAAGAGAGCACCACAGAGCTTACCTGCATGCTCAGAGGCGTGTGTTCCTGGTGTTATGTGAACATCCACCTTAAGAGGAGCAAAAGGGTCACAAAAGAAGAAAGAGGAGACAAGTCAACAACAGGGGAAGTTCAAACTTTTCACGTGAGATTTTAGCCCCACCATCACTTCTTTTTGATGGTGCCGTTGCCCACCTTAAACCTCTCTGGCAGCGACCGGATCAGCTTCACCTTTATGGAGAGGCCGATGAGGGTGGCCATGCTGCAGTGCGGGATGGTGGGGGTGAAGGCCACGGACACGGTGCTCTCGGCGTCGTTCACCTGGGGACACGGGAGCCTGCACTCGCACGCGGCGCAGGCCAAGCCCCGGCCCCCCTCCCCGGGCCGGCACTCGCCTTCACGCGGACCTGCTCCACCACGTTGAGCTCCTCCAGCGTCAGCGGGTGCTCGGGGTCGTTGATGGAGCGGATGAGATGTGCGAGGCTGAGGAAACGCGCAGCGCTGCCCGCTCCGGTCCGGCCCAGCCCCGCCACCCCCGGCCCGACCCAGCCCGGCCCGGCCCCGCCGCCATCCCCGGCAGGATATCGAAGATCTCGCGGTCGTCGATGGAGTCGGGCAGCTCGTCGTCCTCCTCGCGCGCCGTGACGGGCCGCTCGCCGGAGCGCCGGTAGATGAGCGGGTTGGCGTTCTCGAGCGGCGCCGGGGCCCCCGCGCCCACCATGGCGGCGCCGAGGCCGGCACTTCCGGCGCGGCGGCGGAAGGAGCCCGGAGGCGGGAGCCCGCCGCACCGCCCCCCGCCCCGCGCGGGCGCCCCCGCGGTCGTGGCGGGGCCAGCGCCGAGCGGCCCGTGCCGGGGCCTTGCGCGGGAGACGCGGCCGGTAATGAGCCGGCGGCCGGTAATGAGCCGACGTTCAGTAATGAGCCGACGGCCAGTAATGAGCCCTAGCGAATCCGCTGCGTTCCGTCATCAGCCCCAAGCCCTAAGGCACCCCTGAGGGACGGGATAAGAGGGAGATGTTTGGGAGTGGGTAGGGGGCTTTGGGAGGATAGTTCATTTAATGGCTTAGGGAGAGAGCGATCAGGTGGAATTTTCATCCAGTTCGTGGCTCCTTAGCTGCAGAGATAGGTTAAAACACACTGCCGAGAAAAAGAGTGTTTCCCTCTGTAACATTAGATAGCGCTTTAAGTGCAAGGTGATCGGAGCCCCCTGCTTGGCCTTTCGATATCATTCATGGGTCTAAAAGAGGTATTTATGCAGATTAAAGATTGGTTGAACTAATTTCCTGTGAGTATTTAGATATTTGCTGTATCTAAATTGCTGTCTGTGAGCTGTCTATGAGCTAGGTCACAAGTAAAAGCTTGAGTGTAGTGGGGTAAGGGCAACTCCTGTAATTGCATTGTCAATACAGATAAATAAGCAGACATTTTCAAAAAAAAAAAAAAAAAAATCCTCAGTAACAGTTTTTTTAATTTATTTATTTCAAAGTAGCTCAATATTGTGAAACATCAGGGAGTTTAAACAGCTGTTCTCAGAGCACTTCAGAAGCTGTCTAAGTTTAGAAATGTGGTTCGGAGAAATCATCAGGTAAAATTAATATTTCAGTGTAATATATTTTGATACTGAGTTTTTCATTGCTAAGGTGAATACAAAATATGGACTAGCAATAAACACAGAAGTTTCTTAAAAATTCAAAGCCCCACTTCAGCAATTGTCGAACATTAATGGAATGTTTGCACTCCTAGTGATTCAAAGAAGACAGGCAAACTACCTGTTTCCTATTGTGCTCATTTGTCTTCTTGCAGATGATAAATTAATTTAAATTACTAATAAAATACAATTTATATAATTGCTGTTATATATAGTAGTACACTTGCTCACTGATAAATGGGGGAAACGTGCTTGATGGTACAGGCCTCTTAAGAACCAACAATTCTGATTTTCCTTATTGATACTATTTAGCTTTGCAGTGATGTCCAGTCCCAGTTCATTTTTCAGGAACTTAGACGCCAATAGCCCCGCAGCGCTTCAGTGTTTTGTTTGCTTGTAGGATTAAAAACAACTGCGGTTGGATCCTTTGTTGCCTTGGTTCTCAGGTGGTGCTGCTCGTTTTCGGCTCATCCATTCCCAGGGAGAGGTAGGGATTAGGTGCCTTCCAGGGAGAGACTGTGGTTGTGCTCGGCATCAAGTGCAGCTCTGAAAGTGCCTAGTGTAGTGTGTGTTCAAAGAGGATTTTAACTGTGTTCCTTACCCAGAGTCCAGTGAGCAGGGAGGGACCTTTGTACCTGTTTCTTCCGTGTGAAAACAGAAAATACTCAAACTCGGAAAAAAATGGCTCCTGAGAGCTGTCATCCTTTGCTTTGCACCCTGATCTGTAGTGTAGTGCTCAGCATTTGTGGAACAGAAGGTGAGATATAAAAATTCTTATTAATGATGAGGAAGTAACTGCTCTAAGAAGTTGTGGGGTAATAGTTTCCAAAGGGAGTACATCTCTCACAATTGTATTCCAGTATCAGATATCTGTATCTATAGAAGCCTGATGTGAAATGATGTACCTAGATGTACCTAAATAAGTGTAAAAATGTTTTTGTGGGTTGAAACCATTCCTGAAGATAAATCTATGGGGAAACTAATGAAAGGTTTTGTTTCTTAAAAGGTAAAAATCAAAACATTTATAAATTACCTAAATAATTTAGCTTGAATATCTTGTTGGATGATAAAATTAGAAAATGTTAATGATTCGGACAATTTTTGGTTACTCTGAAATTTGTTTAGAGCTATGTGTCTTGCACGGGGAGTAAGCCATGGTATTACCTGTCTCTGCTGTCGTTGGCAGAGGCAACCGTGGGAGTGTTTGGCAGGGGGAATTAGTCATTATTCAAAAGTAAAATGAAAACCATTTGAACAAAACTGAAAAGAACAAGATGAAAGATGATTCTTTTGACTTATAATCACAAGATGATTCTTTTGACTTACCTGTTGCTTAGGACAAAACAGCGCTGAGCCAGAAGTGACGATTGCACTTGGACGGCTCAAAGGGAAGCAAGTGAACGTGAAGGGAACAGACAGACTTGTAAATGTTTTCCTTGGAATTCCTTTTGCAAAAGCACCTGTTGGGTCCTTGAGGTTTTCACCACCTGAACCACCTGAAGCCTGGAATGATCTGAGAGATGCGACTTCCTACCCCCCTATGTGAGAGCTGCTTGATTCACTTGTGTATAGGACTTGTGCTTGTTCATTTGTCATATTTATCAGCGTTTGCAAGACTGATTTTCAGTGAGGAGCTTGGATGACTGGTAGTGAGTGCCCTAAACCACATGGAAATATTCTGTAAGAACTGTGTGATTAGGAAGGAGTTCCTAGGAATTTTCTTAATTTGGAAATCAAGTTTTCTCATTATACTGTGTTGAGATAATTCACATTTAAACATAAAAATAGAAAGCTGTGCTTTTACAGTTTTCACTTCTATGTGGGAGGAAGGTGTTTTGTTTTTTTTTTTTTCACCTCTGTTGCTGTCGCTGCAACATTTTTGTTGCACTGTTGCAGCATATCATTGCAGCTGTGTTACTAATACTTGTGTTTCATTTCATTTGTGAAGATGTCCTCAAGATCTGACAATACTAAAAAAAGTTGAAAAAAACTTTAAAGAAAAACACCCTCCATTCCAAACGTCTGAAGATTGTTTGTATCTGAATGTTTACAGCCCATCTGGTTCAGACACGAAGGACAAATTACCTGTAAGGAAATCTATTGTAGAAACTTCTGAGTGGTGCAAAATTACTTCTGGCTACTAAATCAGTGGGTAACTTTGAAAAATACAATGCTGCATTAGCAAAAACAATATTGTTATGTGAGATTCCAAGTCCACTGGCTTAAAATTCAGCTCCCAAGAATGTCAGTGTTTTCAAATTCCTCATTCTCTGTACTTTTCTGTCATTTTCAAATGAAATCTGCAAAGATATATATATATATATATATATATATATATATAAAAGTAAATCTCACTTTCTTTTCTTCAAGGTAATGGTATGGATCCATGGTGGCAATTTTATATTTGGTGGGGCTTCTAGGTATGATGGTTCTGCCCTTGCAGCCTATGAGAATATTGTCGTAGTAATAATTCAGTACAGGCTTGGACTTCTTGGATTCTTCAGGTAAGATGACCTGTTTCACTTCTTAATAATTAATTCATGATTTGCTTAAAAGATGGTTAGTTTTCTTTTTTAAATCAACTGAACTTCAACACTAGCTTCTCACTGGTAAAGTGCTTTAAATATATGTAGTTCCCTCATACAGGGACATGAGAACATTGAGTCAGGTCCTGAAGTTCAACTGTTTGCATTGTCCTTTCATTAAAAGCTGCTATTAAATCATTGGGCTTGTTTCGTTCTGTGCAGGGTGTTCCTTCTTACCATCTCCTTTGATCACTGGTGTGCAAAGCAAAAATTCATACAACATAAGGCTAGGAATCCATGTCTGTATGGATGAACAGTGATCTGGCTATGAAAGGCTTTAGGGTGGCAGGTTATGCAGTTCTGTAGCTGAATATGTCATAGATGGTGATGGGTTTTTTCTTTTTGTTGTTATCATGGTATTAGAGGAACTAATGGTCTTAATGAAAATTTGGCTTATATTGCTTCATTTTCAGTACTGGTGATGAACATGCTCGTGGAAACTGGGCATTTTTGGATCAAGTAGCAGCTCTTCGCTTTGTCCAAGAAAATATTCATCATTTTGGTGGAGATCCAGGATCTGTCACACTCTTTGGTGTATCAGCAGGATCTTGCTGTGTTTCTGCACATGTAGGCATGGAATAATTATACTAAAAAATGAAATCCCCAAAATCCTAAAAATCTTAAAAAACAACTCAGTGTCATGTTTAGCATGTAATCTGATTTTTCGATGTAATGATACATTGTGCCAGGTCAATACACTTCTCCTATAAGCACATAAAATTGTTTCCACACTGAATCTAGCAGTCCAGTTGGATAAAAAGTTATAAGACAAGGACTTTAGCATCAATAAATCTGTTTTGTTCTTCCCTTTTTGGCAGGTTTTATCTCCTTTGTCTAAGGGTTTATTTCATAAGGCAATATCAGAGAGTGGAATTATGTTTACCCCTGGTAAAGATTCACACATCTCAGCAGATCTTAAGGTAGGTTCATTTTTGCATTTTGAAGTCTCTATAACCCAAAATAAGACATTTCTTTTATCTGATACTTTGATTAAAAAAGGAGAAAATCTTATTGCATATTAGGCAATAAAGATAATTAATTCTTAAGATATATGCATATCAATAAGTACTGTGTTTCTTTGAATGACTCTATTTACTTACAGTCTTACCATGCTCTTTTGGTGTTAGGAATAGTCTACTTAGTTATGTAATAGTATCATGTGGGAGAACTTGATTATTTTCAAATATGAGCGTGTCCATGTCACCATATGTCTATTTCTGTGCACACTATCACTTATACAGTAGCTATGGAATTTAGTTTTGAATTTACTGTAAATGCTTAACTATAATCCAGAAAAGGCTTTCGGTTTTTATGGAGGGTCTATACCTGATATTAATTTCTTTTAAAAGAAAAGCTTTGAAATTAAATTCCTCTCTAAAAGTACATTTTCATTTATCTTCCTGAAACAGCAATCTAATAGTGTGAATCTTGCATAAGTGGATTCTGTGAGTTTTTTGCCTTACTTGATTTGTTTTACAACCTTGTATTGTTCCTATGGCAAGATTTGTTACATAAAATGAATGGCAGTATAGCGAGAAAAAAAAGTGCACAAAGATGATTTGAGTTAATGATGTAACAATCATTTTTATATTCAAGTAAAATGCCTGAAGACCTACCAAATTAATCTAAATCATCCCTTATATACAATTATTAATAATATTGTTTATAATAATTATATATATATAATTTCCTTAAAGAATATCTCATAACTTACAATTTGTAACTTTGTTAATAATTTTCAGAAAATTGCAAATACGTTTAAGTGTGAGGCAAACACTTCCCTCTCAATAATAAATTGCTTAAGAAACCAGGAAGCAAAGGACATAGTCTTTAAAAGTACGGTAGGTGAAACTTTACTTAATTACAGACTTATTGACATAATTGCAAAGCTTCAGCTCAGTGTCTGACCAGAGTTCCTAGCTGACTTGTTCCAAAGCTGTTTTTTAATTGGTGGTGGTGGTGGTGGGTTTTGTTTAGGTGGTTTTTTTTTTTTTTTTTTTTTTTTTTACAAAATACTTGCTAAATATTCAAGTAATTGCACAAAATTTCTCTTCAGAATTTTCAGCAAAGTGTGACAGTATGTGCAAAGTTTTGAGCAAGACTCAGGCATATGTATGCTTTAGTATCAATTAGAAACAGTGCAGAGTCAGGAACTCATTAAATTACTCTATAACATGCCCAAACCATAGACTTGTGCAAAACTATTAGGGTAGTTCTAGATTTTTATATGCCCTAATTTCTTTTTTCTTTGCACTTAGACCATTTAGTATAGATATTCTATCATATGATTTGAATGAAAAAGAAAAATACTATTAACCATTTAACTTTTTTTTCACCTTTCAGGAAATCCCGTTTCTACCCTTAGTTTTGGATGGAGTATTTCTTCATAAGTCATCTGAAGAGATATTATCTCGGAAAGAATTTAATGCAGTCCCATATATGATAGGAGTCACCAACAATGAATTTGGCTGGAATATTCGATCTGTAATTTAATGGCTATTCTTCACTCTTTTGAATGTGTATATTAACTGAGTCAGGCATCTCTGAGAAAAGTAGATGAGGGGTTTGCTGGTAGGAAACATTTGAAGAATGGCCAAAAGGCTTTGCATTGGTGGAAATGTAAGCAAGGTAAACTTTACTTGCATTACACTTGCATTTTTAAATGCTACATGCTTACATTTACAAATGCTACATACAAATGCATCATTTAGGTAGCTTGCCACTTACATTATTATGAACTTTGATAACTGTTACTTCTGTCATTTCCTCCTGTTCCTTTTTGTCTTGCAAAAAGAGCTATTATTTGAAGATCTGAGGTGGCAACAGGTTATGTAGAAAATGTGAATGTACCACTCATTCTCAGTGCATGGGTTTTCCCTTTCCCAGTGGAATTCCATGAATAACTCCAAAAAGGGACCAGTTGCTATACCATGCACAGAACTGTAGAGAGCGCATTTGTGCCCAGTCCCTTTCTTGTCCTCTTTTCATTTCTTAATGCTTATGTTCAGCATTTGCTCTGAATGTAAGTAACAAATGTATCCCTGGAAGTACTCAGGCTCAAAAGGAAAAGGTTCAATGAATCTTTTCTAATTTATTATCCATATAGAAGAGTCTTTTTATGTAATAACTGAAAAGCAGTTCCTTAAATGCCTTTTCAATGCCTTCCTTGGCATTTAAAAGACTCAAGCAGCTCAACCAGAGGCTGAGATATAGTGAGGCTGTCAATGGCTTTTAAAATCTGCTACGAAAAGGAAAATAAGCCTTTTTCATGAAGCTTTGCACTTCAGTTCTGCCCTAGTGCTTTGTGATTTCTTAGGTTTCTTAGAATTGTTTTAAGGATAAATCACTTGGCATGAATGGTTTATCAAGAAAGCCTTCACTGAGTAAATGTTTACTGCAGCAAACAGCATCTTCAGTAGAGCTGATGCATTGTACTACATTTCTGCATAGGACCTGGTGCTTTAAAAATAAATACTAGTAGTAAGAATGAGGTGGAAAAAGGTAGTTCCTATGTTAAAAATACTGAAGAAGTTGCACGGGTGTGACAACATTCTTGTTTTCTGTGCAGACATCAACAATGCCGGGTTTGAAGGAAGTGGGAAATAGAAAGTCAATCGCATCAACTTTGGAGATGCTGCGTCCAATGATAGTAAGAATTGTTTATATAATTTCATTTTAGATGTGAAATTCCTTTTTAAAGAATATACCAAACTTGCTAATTTTGATATTCTCTGATTTCCTACTTGAATGCTAGTATGTACTGCTATGTCTCAAAGTCATGATATATTTTGGGGACAGTCCCATCAAAGTTGACAGGACTACAGTGAGTGTACGGAGCTGCACAAAAATTTGATTGAGTGAGGTCTAGATTTTGGGAAATAATCTTTTCTTTCTAGACCTCTGGACCAAAATTTTTATGTTACAAATTTTACTTTTTCTCATAGGGTATATCATCAGAGCTTCTGCTTGTGGTAATGGATGAGTATCTAGGAGACACAGATGATCCTGCTGAACTACGGGACCGATTTTTGGACTTGCTGGGGGATCTAGCAGTTATTATACCATCCATAAAAACACTGAACTACCATAGGGGTGAGCTAATGAACACCAACTTTCTTTTTTAAAAAAAAAATATATATATATATATGTGTGTGTGTGTGTGCGCGCGCGCGCGTGTGTGTGTGTGTGTGTATCAAAATAGATACTTCTAACTTTGTGCTACATACTAGATCAAATGGTTTAGGCAAAAAATCCTGCCATGTCTAGGCAACCCTTCTTGAGATTCCAGATGGGACTTAAACTGAAAAGTGATTTTCAGGATTGGCCCAGGCAAGCGTGTATCCCCTTTTGCCTTTGTATGAGTATCTTGCGCTTGTGTTGACAATCAGACTATATCAAGAGTGTAGCACAATAATGTAGATAAATGTTTCCCAAATAAGTATAAAGATTTAAAAATTAAAACATATTCAAGTCATCTGGAATTTGTGCTTTGATACACCAATACTTGTGAGGTCAGCAACTCTATATTCTGGAGATCATCTCTTATTTAAGTGTAGACCAACCATGCCAAAATATTCAGAATTAGAAGATAATTGGATTTTATTTTGTTTTATGTAAAGCCTTCTTGTGGTGAATCTTTTATGATTTGTGTTAGTACTGTGAGTTCTTAATTTCCAATAAAAAATTTGACTATGCTGTTTGATAATTAATGTGCAGTGTGATCTATAAAGCTTTGGGCACATTTAGAGTAATATTTTTGGGAAGCTGATGCCAGAAATAATAAATACGATTCTACCTCTGCAAATATTTTATCTTCCAGAGTCAGGAGCTCCAACCTACTTGTTTGAATATCAACATCGGCCAACTTTATACTGGGATAATAAACCAGATTATGTGAAAGCTGATCATGGAGATGAAGTTAGCTTTGTCTTTGGAGGACCATTTCTGGCTGGTGACATCCGCCTGCGCGGTAGGGAATGGAATCTTTAGTGTTTATTTATCAATTACTTTAATAATAATGATAATATTGTATTCAACAGTACTAGCTTCATTTTAATGAGCCCAAAGTACATATATTAGAATTAAGACTAAAGTATAACCCTTTCTTCTGTCCATATTTACTTAACATTAATTTACTGTGCTTGCTATCCTTTACCATGTACAGCTTGCTGTTTCTGAAGCACAGTAAGTTTCCCGTGTTTTAAACTTTTTTTCAATATTAAATTTGCTAGAAAACATTGCTTCCATTATTTCAACACTATTCATGAATCTGCTGAATACCTTTGTCTGAAAAATAAATTGAGGGAAAGATCAATGAGGGATTAGTAGAGTTCTGAGGGAGCAGAAAATCTAGACTTTCTTCTTTACCCAAGGAATTTAAGCTACTATCTCTTCCTTTTAAGGAAATACCACTGGGCATCCCACTCCCAAGAGTGAGGGCACTGTCATTTTGCTAATAGTGTTACAGCTTGTGTTAATCAACAAAAAAATAAAAAAGGATGGAATTCCAATGTTTCATCTTCTGCTTGAGGATCTAATAGTTAGGTTTTTCTCCCATTGCCATGTTATATTTAAGCATTTTGTTCAAAATGGAACTAGTCCAACAAGGGTTAAGGAAAATTTCCTTTGCCTTGGCAGTTTGGGTATTTGCTTTGGATTTTGGAACTGTGGCATTTCTTTCCTTCAGGCAGAACCCCACCTTGCTACAGTCCTAGTGAGAGTGAACGATTAGATAAAAGCATCCACAACCTGGGCAGTATTATGAATCCAATGCTTTTGCTTTAAGTACCTAAACTGAAAATAGTCTGAGTATTTCAGTTCACAAGAAACAAATTTGGCGCAGTTCTTATTTTGGTAAAGAAACATGGAAATTCTATTTACTTTAAGTATTCCACAGTCAGTTTCAAAGACCAAGTAAATAAAATGATTTTCTTTTACTCTAGTGAACTTTGGAGTAGTCCAACCATCTTATAAAGTCATTCATTAATCAGTGTTTCATTTTTGTGCTACACTAGAGAGTACTATGTATGCTCTTTATTTTCTATTTTTCTAGAGTTTGAAAACATAAGAATAGCAACTATTTTCTTGATGTATTAAAGTGTATGTATAAATAATAAATATACTCTAACTTATTTCAGTTATTTTTGTTTTAACCAGTAAGCTGTGTGAAGAATAGCGCATTCATGAACTGAAATGCTACTTCTATAGCAGAAATGTTTTGATTTCTGCCACCAGTAATAATAATAATTTTGTATTTTGTCTTTCAGATGAAGTTACAGAGGAAGAAAAGAACCTTAGTAGAACTCTGATGAAGTACTGGGCTAACTTTGCTCGAAATGGGTGAGAATAATGAGACTCATGACACACAAAAAAGTATTTTAGCTGGGTTGTGCTGTCTCTATAGTGAGTTGGCTGTTTTGTTGATTGACACTTAACTTCCCCAGCAGACTGAAAAGAGCATTCACTCTTTCTTTCTTCTTGTTTCCAGAAATCCAAATGGGGAAGGTTTGGTTGAATGGCCATCTTACAACCTAAATGAAGAATACTTAGAGATAAATTTAAAACAAAAGAAAGCCAGTAAACTGAAAGAAAAGAAGGTAGACTTCTGGAGAAAGGTGATATTTGAAAAGATCAATAGTGAAAAAACAGAAAACAGGAAGGTTAATTCAGAGTTATAGTTTACAGACTAAACCTATGCACAATAGGCATACTGTTATGCCTATTAATTATGTATTAGGTAATTATGCCTATTAATTACATATTAATTCCTGTTATGCCAAATTAATTACGTAAAATATTTTTGAGGATAAAATAATGTTTCTCTTCCTTTTTCTTTCCCCTTGTCACATTTACAAATATTCACCATAATGATTTCTATTGAGCTGTTTCCATTTTGTGATCCTGGGTTCATGTCCACATTAGAACTCTCATTTATTAAAAGTAGTTACCAGGTTTCTCTCCTACTTGGGTTTTATATGTCTTTCCTATGACTGAAGACAGAATATAGCAGCAACATTGTTTTAATATAATGAAATCAATAAAGACCTGATTTGCAAATAAAACTGTCTTCTTGATCTCAGATGTTCAAGTGTATCGATGGTTATTCAAGTGTATCAGTCATGGTACAAGAGCACTGCTCCAAGTCACTTACAGAAATGCACTTTGCGAAATTTACTGAAACAAAAAAAAATGTTTCGTAAATCAGTTCCACTTCCGAATGTGTCAGGGCTCAATGTTTTTCTGACTGATCAGTGCTGGAATTAAGACTTCTCTCAGCCGTTAGAAAAGGGGGAACAACTACCTTTTTTTTTTTTTTTTTTTTCCCTTTTTAATTAGTGCTGGAATTAAGACTTCTCTCAACCGTTAGAAAAGGGGGAACTACTACCCTTTTTTTTTAAAAAAAAAAAAATTTACAACATTGTAGTAATATTAATTCCACACTCTCTGTTTTTTTTCCGTTTTGTTTGTTAGGTTCTCTGTTTGCACATGATCACAATCTTTCATTGCTAACACCGCAAAGAGTCCAGAATTGTTCCAATACCGTTTTCAGCTGATGGGTATTTGGATAAGCAAGAACAAGTCACTTTCTCTCACTTTGCTTACAGGAAACTTTGTTGCATAGATGAAGATACATTAACAATAAAGAATTCAATTCTTCAAAAATAGTACCAGAGGGGGAAGGAGAAAAAAAAAAAAAAAGTAAGTCTCAGGCTGGTGTCCTGATGCCTCTCAGAGACACCAGTAAGAATTCTGCAAACAAATTATTGTCCACACTGATTTCTTGGAAGTTCCACTTTATCATATTTTTCCATTTGCCAGTGTATAAGCTCTAAGCACAGAAGCTAATTAAGTAAAGCTATTCAGTATGTGTTTAACATATATATATGAAGCTACCTGCCACCAATTTACTTTGAGCAATCTAGTTTAAGGCTTGCTTGTATTTACTTACATGAGCTGCAAGTCATTCCTGTGCAGATGTTTTGGAAAAGCCAGGATTAAGGAATTTCTTCAGGGTACATTAGTACAGCACACAGGACTGCTACATGCTTAAAACCTGTACTCAGCTAGTTTCATGACTGGGGATCTTCAGGGGACACGTAGCAGAAAACAAATGTGCAGCTAGTAAAAAAAATCCATAGCGATTATGCTTCTGATGACTGGGAATTCTCATGTTACAAAGTTACAAAACATGAGACTTTCTGGGGCAAGAGCCACTGAGCCTTGCCAGAAACAGGGGCAGAGGCCAAGGTTTACAAAGGGAAACTTGCAGAGAAAACATGACCAAGTAGTGACATAAGCAGATAGATGATTTTTTTTTCTATTATTTTCTATCTTTTCTATTCAGGTATCCTTTTTTTTTTTCTTTTTAATCTCACACCCCTATGATAAATGGGACTCAAATGTGACACAGAAGTTTTTTTTTAAATCCTGTCAACTTTATGGAGGGATTTAAATGTGTAATTGCTATCCAAATATTTGAAAATAGCTCCCAAACATTATTAAGCTTCACTTCAGAATATGGCAGACCTCTTGTTTTGCATTAGATAACAAACAAACAGTCCTGGACTCATCAGACTGAGCGGCAGGTAGAGTATCCACCCTGCAGGAATAGCTAAGATTCTTATGATACAACTTTTGATATAAAATAGTCTTCTTTTGTGACATGAAAAATCCTTCACTTCAGGAAAAGCTTTTTTTTTTTTTTTTTTTTTTCAGGACTAGCATTCTGCATTTTTGTTCTCTATTGCTTTGTTATATGACGTTTATATTGAGATATTAATACTGAAACGAATGAAATAAATGTTATAAATAATTTTATTCCACAGTCTCTTCACTGAGTAGCAGGAGTTAGTTGCTAACTTAATTGTCCTACTGTGATTGGCAAAGATCTATTTACGGCAGCAGGAAGAAAGCCCAGGCGTTATGGAAGACTGTCTTCAGAGCATTTAAAAGACAGTAGCTGATGCCCGAGTTCGTGTACGATGTTGGAGGGCTGGGGACGGTGAGCGCGCAGTCCAGGGGACACAGGGGGGCTCTGGCTGCCGCTCGCGGGGAGCTGCTGTGCGCATCCCGGGAGGAGTGGCTTGTAGTCCTGGACACTTGTTCCGCCTGCTCACAGCTAGTGCTGGGTCACAGCCCAGCCGTTGCTTTTCCTAATCGCTGTTTGCTTTGCATAACGTTTATACTTCACCGAGTATATAAGACAGCAAGCTGAGGAGGTGAATGTGTGACTAGCCTGAAAAATGGCAGTTGGGAAGAAAACACTGCTGCTGTCCCTGATTGTGGCCACCAGTGTCGCAGCTCTTGTAGTTACTGGTAAGTTTCAAAAATGTTGCCTTATTTTAGGAGATAGGACATGTGCACAGCCTGCTCTTTCTAGGGAATTCCAGCCTTGTTGGAGGACCAGGGTACTTGGTATTGCTCTACAGATAACTTGGGTGGCAGATAACCTTTTCTTTTTGCTGACCTGTTTTCAGACATTTGCCTTACTTGCCTTTTTCACAAACAGTGAAATCAAATTCCTACCCCAAAATCCACTCTGTTGAGGTAAAGAGCAACATGTCACATTTTTCAGTTTTCATGCCGCTTTTGAAATGCATCTTACCTAAATGTTAAAAAAAAAAAAGTATACAGTGCTATTTTGGGGAATATTGTTTTCTTTTTCTTTTTTCTTTTTTTTTTTTTTACTGTACAATCAAGAGTCCCAAATGTATTTTGTGTATTCAAGGATTTTTGATTTTTTTCTTAAGAAAGAAAAGCTTTTTCTTGCTGAGAGCAATCTATTGAAGTTTTGAATAATAACTTAGGTCCAAAGGATTAAGAGCTCTATGTAGTTATCAGTGTGTGCGACCATTAAAATAAAACTGAGAGGTTTTACATACAAAAACAATCAGAATGAAGGCTGAAATGTTGGTTGTTCTGATTCATGTACTTGTTGAAGTCTTATGTATGAAAATGAGTTGTTTAAGCAAACCGAATGTGCATATTTAAGAAGCTAAAGCTCTTAGAAATGTGTCAATTGCTTATAAATGCTTACAAAATTACTCCTGATTTTGTGCACATAGGTGAAAACACAGACCAACCAGAAGTGGTGACGAAATATGGGAAAATCAGAGGGAACCGAGTCACAGTAAATGCAGCCAAGAGGAGTGTTGATGTCTTTTTGGGACTCCCCTTTGCTAAGCCTCCGGTTGGACCACTGAGGTTTTCTGAGCCCAAGTCGCCTGAGCCATGGGAGGGTGTCAGAAATGCCACTTCCTACCCACCAATGTAAGTTAACCACAAAACTACCCATCTTTTTGATGATTTTATATTACGTGCCACTCTAGGGCACTGATACACAAGGCAATGGAAAGGGACAATGAGAAACTTTATAGTGCCATCTCAATGCTACTTGCACTTGTTTTACAATGAATGCATTTTTAAAAATTATAGGTTTTTTTTTTCTTCTTTCTGAAACCTATCTAATAGGTTTCAGTGATTAAACTAGTAAGGACAAGCACTTGATCAATACTGTTGTGCTTTGGGGACATTCAGTCATTACTTAGTAATTTTTATGAACCTTGTAAATTCAGAGCAAAACCAAAAAGGAGCTATGAAATGTTAGAATAACGTGTTGGTGAAGTGTCTAGTGAGTCACATGCTCCAGAGGATACATGCGAAACACATCACTTCTACTGTACTGTACTGTAAGCATCTTACTCCAGTTAGTGCCCTCCATTAGCCTAAAACCTACATGTAGAACATAAAAAAAACCCTATATAAGATGCAAAATAATTCATTTGTATTTTGACTGAATTTCCTTATGGTGATATCTATTTGCAGATAGATTTCTGCAGTATGTTGATTCATGCTAAGTTACAACTTCATCTCACTGTTCTACTCTTTACAATGGATGTATTTTACAAAGCTTGTTAAAGACTTGTCTGACTGGCAGCACAAGGAAGAAAATATATTAAAAATGTTTTGTTTTCTGTTGCCAACAGAAAAACAGAGAATGTACTAGGGATTGATTACTGGTTTGTACTTTATAGAGGAAGACAGTTGGAAGTTTTAGTTATTTTTACTGCTTGTTATTTTTTACTTATTCAGGTGTCCACAGGATAAAGCACAAGGACAGTTTTTTTCAGACTATATTACTAATCGAAAAGAAAAAGTTCCTCTCGATATGTCTGAAGACTGCTTATACCTAAATGTGTATACACCCAGCGGTGCTGAAGAACAGGAGAAGCTACCGGTAAACAAAGTTGCTATAAAATCTCGACAAACCTGATTGCCTTTGTGACCTCATAGAACAAGTTAAGCTTAAAATTTCTAAAAGTTTCCCAAAGATTAAACTTTGCTTGATTTAGAGTAAGTCAAATGCTTGATTTCTTCTGAAAAGTCAGTGACATGATTCAAAGGTTTAATAAAATGAATACCATTTTATAAACCTGCAGATCTCATATTTAAAGAAATCTATCATTTGTGAAATGCGGTGTGAAAGACTTGAGAGTGAAATGGCATAAAATATTTTATTTTGTTTTATACTTAGTTTGTCAGAAAAGAACCTCTCATCTGTACTTCATTGTTAGTTTATGTTTCTCTTTCTTTAAAAAAAAAAAAAATTCCTTTTCAGGTCTTTGTATGGATCCACGGAGGTGGATTAGTTTTTGGAGCAGCTTCATCGTATGACGGTTCAGCATTAGCAGCCTTTGACAACGTGGTAGTTGTAACAATTCAGTACAGATTAGGTATTCTTGGATATTTTAGGTAAGTGATTCTATCCTAGTTTTTGCTAAGTGATTTCCAAATTAAGTTCTAAAAATGATTTAAAACTATACAATTCTAATTACATAGAGAAGATTTGAGAGCAACACAAGAGTCTCAAGTCAAATTCAGAATCTGTTCTTTTTTGATAGCTAGACTTATCTGAACCCTTCCTGAGCCATTTCTCATTCAGTTATGTAGAGAGGTTCTTTGGCAGCTGATTTCTTTTACCAGATTGTATTTATCTCCACTTTTTCTTTCATCAGGCATTTAAACAAAACTCTTTTTTATTTTTATTTTATTGTTTTTTTCCAGCACTGGTGATGAGCATGCACAGGGCAACTGGGGTTATTTGGATCAAGTAGCAGCTCTTCAATGGATTCAGGAAAATATCATAAAATTTGGAGGAAATCCAGAATCTGTCACTATTGCTGGAGAGTCTGCAGGAGGAATCAGCGTTTCTGCTCTTGTAAGTTCACAGAAATCATTAATCACTCAAAAAAAAAAAAAATACAATTCATGCTCATTTTTAGTATCTGCAAGAAAAGTCAGGGAGACAGAAGTGATGGTTTTGTAATATATTTATATCGTACTATCTTATGGATCACTTCAGTCTATAAGACAATGTGATATAAATGCAGCTTCTGACTGATGAAAATGGTCTATACCCAAATCTTCTTGTTCAGATCCCACATGTTGTTTCTCATCTACTAATCTGAATTCTGTGGGGTTTTGAGGCCTTTTTTTTTTTTAAGAATTTTTGAAAACAAAATTTATCCTTGTGAGAAAAGTCCTTTCAAAGGATGCCGTATTGCCCATTTCCTGTATGTCGACAGACAGTCACGCAGTTACTCAAAGTGATTAATTGTGATCGTGTCTGAACTAGATGTGCATTTTGCAACCATGTGTTGATGTAAAATTTGTAATCAGTACTGAGCACATTTGAGGTGCATTTAAGATTAAGTAGTTCTTCTTCAAACTCTCACAATTTGATACAGATGCATAATAAAACCTTGTTTCAGTGACACTTATGTGTTAATAGTAATTTCTCTTTGCTAACCTCCTGCCCTCTAGCAAATATTGTGGCTGTGCTGCAGCACAGTTATAAAGAACTACCTGAGGCACAGTCATTTTCAATCCATATCTGGCTCACAATGTAATTCCATAAAATCTTGGAAACAGGCTGCTATGGGAGGGGAAAGGACAGGCGTGAACTCTTGAACCTGATTGTTGCCACAGCCCTTTGCGTAACTGAACAATGATCGAAGTCTACAAAACATTTGTTCTTGTGACATTTTTCTTCAAAATATCTTAAGAATTAGTTTCTGATACTCTAAGTCAGTGGTCAGAACATAATGCTTGCCATACTTGAAATGTATGTATAGCACTTGTCATACTTGAAATGCCTTTTCTTGTTTTTCAGGTCCTCTCTCCTCTGGCAAAGGGCTTGTTCCATAAGGCCATCTCAGAGAGTGGTACCGCGATCAGGAATTTGTTCACTGACGATCCTGAGCAGCAAGCACAGGTGTGCACTTTGTGGTATTTTTAAGTATGTTCCTTATGGTTTTGCACATTATAAACTGTTTATTCAAAAGGTGGAACTAGATTGTTTTCCTATGAAACCACAACTACAGTCACTAAAGACAGCATTTCTATATGCAGATAAGAAGTACATGTTTAAAAATCTTTTGCTTTTGAAATACCCAGATATCCACAACATATGCCTAAGAGAAAGCCAAAGAGTAAGCAAGTAGAGAAAGAAGGCAGGGAAAAAGCCTCAAGTGCAAAGAAATTCATTACATGGTCTTCAGGAAAAACTGGACACAAATGTTTGACTGTAACATTGTGGCAGGCTGTAAATACTTTATCCTCCCCATTTGATTTCTGTCATATTCAAAGAAACCAGTTTTTCCATTTTCTTCAAATTCAGTTCATGATTGATTACATGAAAGAAGAGTTCATTTCAGCCCTGCAGTCTTCACCTATAAGAAACAACTTTCAGGAACCTAGATTTGCTAAACCAGAATGTATTAAAAAAAAAAAAAAAAAGAAGGCAACGCTATACTGATCTCTATCACTGTAATGACAGATGAAAAATTACGTTATTCCACCCCAAAAAAAACCTGTGCATCATTAAGAAGATGCAGAGTGCTCTGTATTACCATCTACTTGGTTGTATTCTGAGTATGGGGCACTAATTCCTGTATGTCCTCCTGCCTTCTCTGCCAGCATACTGTTTGCAAGGGTGACACACCTTGTCCTTTATCAGAATATTTTAGAGGAGTATGTTCTGGTCTTTCTGCTTGGCCCGCAGTGTGAAGGGTTATGAAGGCTTCTCTGTGCTTGCCTCTGGTGTTGGAACAAGTCTGGCTCTGACAAGTCCTTGCTGAGAAGTTTAGATACCTTCCCCACCTCCTTGCAGGAGTCTCAGAATCAGTGCCAATTACAGCCTTCTGCAAGAAGGATAATGATAAGAATATGGATTATCAGTGAAAGACAATGAAAAAGTGACTGTACTGTTTGGTTTTATTGTTTGCAGGCAATTGCTACGGCAGCTGATTGCCAGACATCCAGTTCAGCTGCATTGGTTAAGTGCTTGAGAAACAAAACGGAGAAAGAGATGGAAGAGATAACTCTAAAAATGGTAGATGAAATTCTGCTCTACATTTGAGTGACACTTCACATGTTACTGTCGAAGTTTTCATAAATACACTGTTTGTTGTAACACTAGGGGAACTTGAAGAGAATGTAACATCTTCTTGAACTTTTGCAGGAAATGACAACACTGAGGCTATGCCGTTCCTCACTTGAAAAATGTGAACAGGTTACTTCCCTCTTTTTCTATATGGGCTTTGAGCTGCTTGTGTTTTGGTGTCACACTCTAGCATGGAAAGAATAATGGTGTATGAAGTGTCACAATTCCACCTAGAAAACCTAAACATTTAATACCATGTGTATAAGGTCAAACTCAAACCTTCTACCACTGACTTCCTAGTTCCTTTGCAATCTTGGCACAGAAATTTTCCTTCCTTGCTCCACACATCCATAATAGGATTGAACCAAATAAGAAGAAACGTAAGCTGAGCAACATCCCCTACATTTCATGACTATTCAAAATGTAATTTTAATAGTATTAATTGAACTTTTCTTTCTTTTGCAGGCTCCCTTGTTCATCAGTGCATCTGTGGATGGTGTATTTCTTCCTAAGACTCCCAAGCAATTACTATCTGAAAAAGCAATTAATGCAGTCCCATATATAATTGGTGTAAATAACTGTGAGTTTGGATGGATACTTCCTAAAGTAAGAGACTTACAATGGTTCTCCTTATATATCATTTTGTCAGTTTAAGACTTCCTATTCCATACATATCCTTTCTGCAGTTAATGAAATTTCCTGATATTGCCGAAGGTGTGGACAGAGATGAAGCACGTTACCTTTTACAGAGCGTCTTAGGATTGACTTCAAAAGTAAGAGACTATTTCAAGAATAATCTAATGCTGCTTTTTTACTGAGCTGATGCTGTTTGTAATCTTGGAGTGGTATATTTTAGAGGTAAACTTTGTGGTGTGTGACGGCTTCCTACTGTGGAAGCCTTAATTCTCAAATGAGCAGCCAACATGGCTCTAATTTCTATTGTCCCTAGCAAGCGATTAACACAGAAAATATATTCCTAAATGCTCCATCTTTTATAAAAGGAGTTATGCAGAAATCCAGGAGTGATACCTTGAGATGTTGAAAATGGCACTGAGAAATCTAGGCTTAGGCATCTTTATTTTTGGCTCCTGTAACTTGAAAAGGTCTTAGCTTTCTGCTCCTCGATGCCATCCTGAAACTACTGAATATAGAAAAATCTACATAATAGGCTGTAGCTCCATAGCTCTTGCATATACTTGCAGTGGATCATTCAGAGTCACAACTATCTGACATAAGCTTGGGACAGTAGAGCCCACATTTGTTCCAGAAGGGTTTAACTATGGCCATCTATAATAATAACTGAATTTTATGGAATCCATCAGGATTTCTTTCATGTTAGTTATTTCCAGAGAAAGGAGAATTGGCTACTATAATGTGTTCATCAGCATCACTGAGTGATATCTGTCTAAACATGCTGGAGAGGATTCTTTGTAATGTTGCCCATCTCTTTCCCTGAGAGAATATCTGGTAATTGTGTGATTCCCAGTTCTGAGCTCTGAGTTCCTCCCCCACAGCACAACTGGGATTTTTTTTTTTTCTGAAAAGAAGTTAGTGTTAATGCTGCTATTCCTTTTTATGTTCATCATCACTAAAAGAAATATCTTTTCTGTTCACTTTAGAGTGTTACTGCTGAGGTCGTCGATGTGATATATAAGGAATACATAGGGGATATAGAGGACCGCATTAAGGTGCGAGATGCATTTCTGGATGCATTAGCAGATGCTTTCTTTGTTTTTTCAGCCATTGAAGTAGCCAGATATCACAGAGGTGAGTCTCTATTTCAGCACCTCAGCATGGGGAAATGTAGAACTCCATTCTAGGGTGGGTTTGGAAATAGTATGCATCACGCTTCGTTATCAAAAGAACAGATTTGTTTTCGTCCTACCAAAATAGCTTCTGCCATTATTATCTTTAATGGCAGGTATTTTTCAGCAATAGTAGTGGTACTCTTCTTTCTGTTTTCTTTTAGATGCTGGCCACCCAGTCTACTTTTATGAATTTCAGCATCGATCCAGTTCAACTATAGGTGTTATACCACAGTTTGTAAAAGCTGACCATACAGATGAGATTGCCTTTGTCTTTGGAAGGCCATTTTTAGCTGGTGATGTATCTAAGCTTGCAAAACAATTCTTTTTTAAGGCATCATTATTAGCAGTAGTTTTATTTTCTTGAATGCTTTTAGAATAGAATTTGCTTTCAGAAATGTAAGAATAAAAATATTACTTTTCCATGTTTTATTGTCCCTTTTTAAGAAATAGCTCCTTTTCATGAAATCCATCATTTGCAGTTATATCCTAGAGTCTCAACCTCTCATAGCTCTGAGTAGCAAGTAGAACTGGTTATAGTTTATTGGAATTAAGTACATAGTTTATTGGAATTAAGTGCTTTATTACTTGTTTTCTAATGCTGGAATTTCTTCTCTTACTTTTCAGGAAATGCTACAGAAGAAGAAGATAAGCTTAGCCGAACGGTTATGAGATACTGGACTAACTTTGCTAGAAATGGGTGAGAATGAGAGTGCTAATTACATCTGAAGTTTTACCTGTGCTGTCTGAAACATGTTAACCATATATGGCGGTTTCACAAATTCTGCAGGATTTAAGATAAATACTGAAAATTGATCATATTCCTAACAATTCCAAGAAAAAAACTTTGAAATGAACCTGACTACCAAAAGAAAAGTTCTATTACTCCATCTAGTTCCAAAACTCTAATGGCAATTTTGCTATTCCACTGCAGATATTAAAATCACATAATCTGGGCTCCTGTTGATTTTCTGAAACAGAGCCTGAGCAGTTAGAAGACAACTGACAGGCTAGTAGCTAACTTTTCATTATGCTCTTTCCAGAAATCCTAATGGAGAAGGCTTGGAGCACTGGCCTCAGTATGATCTGGATGAGAAATACCTGGAAATAGACATAAAGCAAAAGGAAGCCACGAAATTGAAAGAACACAAAATGAAATTTTGGGAACAGATGATGAAACCAACCACAGAAAGGAAAGCAGAGCACACAGATTTGTAACTGTGACAGGAGATGTGATTTGCTTTTAAAATCTGAAGCAAAGCCAAACCAAATCAGTTTGTCAGAATGCAGAATTTAATAGTGAGTTAGAAACTGAATATTATGTAATTTGGTGTCATGATCACACTGATAGGAAAGAATCAAGGGAAATCTGGAAAGTTCTTGAGACTAAAAATCAATATTTAATGAAGGAAGTGGGGAACATTCAAAACTTTACAATTCTGGAAGGGGGTTATGGTAATGTCTATTTATGATTGAGTAAAAATGTCCACATACAAAATGTTACTGTTGCTTGCTATTTCCTTGGGTGGTTTTAGCACACTTGCAGTCTCAAAATACCTGAAGTTCCATTTCCTGTTTACTGCAATAAATGGTCCGTTTGGAGAGCTGCATACAATCAACATAACGCAAGGAAGAGTTGCTTTCTGACCCTTCTGTATGTTATGCCTTGGTTAAATTACACCCAGAAAGTGAAAACTGGACTCAGTTTATTTCTTCACCCCAAAGGTTTCAGATCTAAGTTTTCCTGCTTTCTGTAGCTAGACCTGCATCTTGAGGTTCTCAAGCTTTCATGGTCTGTCCTGTGGTGTGATTTTCTGTTCCTTCCTCCCTGGCAAAGAATTCGCAATTCATTGGCCAGAGGAAGGAAGCACTGCTGACAAGGCAGCCACGCATCAAGGCGGAGCGGAGAGGAAAGAAAAACGTTGTTCAGCGCTGGCTGCTTGCTCAGTGCATGGGCCCGCAGAGGGAAGGCAGATGTGAAGTGTTGCATCAGTGTAGGCACTTAAAGAACTATGGGGTCAAACCGGGCTCGTCCAGTGTTGGCCAATTCCCCGCCTGGAGGATTTTGGCCTACATACTGTGACAAAGTCTGCCTTAATGTTTAATCTCTGTATTTTCTGTAGATCTTGGTCTGTTTTGTCAAATCAGTCTACATTCTGCTAAACTGCATTTGGGCAGAGGAGGAACTTGTTTATAATCTCAAATGTAATTAAACTATGATCATATCCACTATCTCCAAAAGCAGCAGCCTAATCTACTTAATAAACATAAAATACAGGCTTCTCATTCTTACATCCCTCTAATCTTGTGAAGTTTTTGCCTCCTGCTAGCATTAAATGGTTTACCTTCTTGACCCTTTATTTTCTACACAAGGTACATGATCTCACTAGCAATGACACAGCAGATTACATGGTAGTCTCCCACTCAGCTGAACCATGGGAAAGCTCAGCTAAAGGCATTTGCCATCTCTTGTGTTTTATGAATTACAGATTTTTAAGGGTGCTTTCACATAAGCTCTAAACATGACTTTGATTTAAACTCTGATGAGCTACTTCATGCTAAGTCCATGTTTACTGTTTTTCAGTCATTCTAGATTTGCTTTGCTTTAAAATAATAGGCCTGTTTCAGCATGTCTCTCCAGAGCTTGTTTATCTAGTATATGATGAGTATGTAAAGAACTTGCAGGACCATGCAGAAATGTGAGATGTTTTTCTTGAGGCATGAGGAGATGCAGTATTTGTTTTTCCAGCCTTTGAAACAGTTAGATATCAGAGTTGAGCCACTAACTCAGTTAAGCTTCATAAAAATACCTGAACTAAGCACATAAAGCAAAGCCCAAGAATGAACCTCCTCAATGTTTCTGTTACCCTAACTCCTCAGCATGTTTTCAGCCCATGTCTCCTTCAAGATATCCTGAAGTTATCCTTGGAACAATGCATAAGCCTGCATCTATCTTTCAGGAATATTAAAACTGCTGACTAGTCCCAACACCTGAAATTCTCCTGGCAAAGCTGAGGCACTGGTCCCCAAACCTCTAGCACTGCGTAACAGGAAGTTAAAAATAACGTCAAGAGGAGGCAACATGTGTCTGAATTTGTTTCAGCTGACTTCTGTCACCACTGAAGTCTTCAGCATTGAAGTCCACAGGACACTGAAGGTTGGGAATCATTTTTAAAGAACTCAAAATGTACAGCAGAGAAAGTAGAGCCTTATATGGCAGAAAGAGAATGAATACAAATGCCCACAATGAACATAACACAGGGCAAGTGTCTGGAGAGTCTGGTCTTCTACACAGGTTTTAGGTATTATCTGCTTCACAGTTCAGCCCCGGGTAGGTCCCTGATGGTGGTAATGGCACCAGCTCTGTGTCAGGGTCTGCTAACATATGAAGAATTCCCTTCTGTTAATCTTTGAGAATACAGTGTTCTCCTAACTCAAATTTGCAGGTAGTATGATGGTCCTTTCACCCAAATGTTATTACTGCAGCTCTTGATTTAAGTATATATTTTTCAGTTCTATTATTACCAGTATTATTTAGTTTTTATTTGTCTATTAGATACTAATAATTCAATGCTGATAACAACTTTTATGACACTCAACATGGGCCAAGTTCAACAAAGTATGCAGGACCAATAAAAGCCGACTATATAGATAACACTGGCTTTGTACTTTGAAAACCTTTCTTGGCAAGCAATTTGTGATTGCTAAATCGTTTGTATACCCACTGTCAGCACTGGTAAGATAAAAAGCATTTCTAGTTGCATAAGAAATTTTAGTTTTCCTATATAATAGTGGACTTTATGTCACATCTTGCATCTGGAGTCAGTTCTGAAGCCCATATTCACGCAAAGTTTCTTCCTAAAAGTCATTGAAAAACAGAAAAGAAAGGATACTCTACATGATTGTTCATCTTGCTCTCACCCTGCCCTTCCCTCCTCTCCTGCCTTGGGAATGCTGCCCAGGAGGAAGTTTAAATTTGCAGAGTCACGATGCAGTACTGGGCTAACTTTGATTGAAACAGGTAAGATTGCACTGATCTACCTAAATACCATCTCTGAGATAAAAACTTAGGCTTAGTAAGGGGGATATTTCATAGCCTTGCCTTAGACTAACAGCTGTGGGCAGCTCGACTGCCTGGAGATAAAGAGAGCTACGTTTTAAACGCTTTGCCACGTATTGAGCGCAGTTCCAGTCGAGCTGCTGACTTGCACTTAACGTTAACGGCTTCCTCCCGTACAAAATGGCGCCCGGCGGGGGCGGCGCGGGCCCCGCCCATCCCCG
>NW_020454982.1:836862-840869 GCF_003342845.1 Nothoprocta perdicaria | reverse complement strand
ACCGCCCGCCCCGCGCGGCAGAACCGGCGCCTCGGCCGGAACGCGAAGTGCTCTCGTAAACTGCCTTAAAAAAAGTGTATCCTGTTCCCAGCCTGTTTTATCATCGATTTTAACTAATGCGACTTAATTACTGTTAATATATGTGTGGGTTTTTCCCTTTTAAAGATAATTTTCTATAAGCTGGCTTTTGAAAGATGAAAGAGGAGGGTGGGTGGCTTCCAAACTAATGATCACAGGCAGTAAGAGTGTTTACTTAACAGCTGCATTTGCAAATTTGGGTCTCTAATGGATGAAATTTTGATGGAAACTGTAATCTTTTTATTATTTTCTACTTTCCTTCCCTAGCCTTTTGCTCCCACAATATTTTTTTAACCAATTAATTTAACTTACACCTATGTAGTATATATTTCCTCTATATGCAGCTCTTTGAGCTTGTCTGTGGAGCAGGAACTATATTCTGGATAAATATTGGTGTGTACCGTTTTGGGCTATTTCTGCAATCTGAGATTACTTTTGCCACACTGTGAAATATAGACATGGGTTTGCAGGTACCCAACATGTTGGGGCAAACGGGCAAAATAAAGCATTGGTTTGAGGAAATCTACTTTCCTGTTGTAATAGTGAAATTGTATTTGATGGCCAGTAGAGTGGTGGGTCTTGAAAATATTTTTCTGTTTTTTTCCCCTCACAAACAGGAACCCAGCTTTGCTGCAAGCGATTGGTGTGAAGAAGCAGATGACTGGGGAGGCTGCGATGGAGCAGAGCCCCCGGCGTTCACATCCCTTCAGCTGCTCGGCTTGAACGAAGCAGTGATGAGCGACTCCTCGCCCAGAGAGGCGGAGTGCGCATCCCACTTCCAGCGGCTTCGCTTGTCCGAAGCTGCGGACGCGCCGGCTCCGCCGAGTCAGTCTGCTCCTGTCGGGGAGGGGGCAGCAGCGGCTGGTTCAGCCCCTGTGTTCCAGCCCTTCTACATTAATGTTGTGGATGAGGAGGATTACGCTGGTTTCCTTGACACAGATCATGCAGATAAGCTTTTAAAGGAGTATCAGCAGAGAGAGGGTGTTGATGTGGAACAGCTGATGTCAGAAAGGTGAGAACAGGTTTGGATGTTGTGCTGAAACTGAAGGGGTTGCAGTTTCCTGTGTGCTGGCTGATAGACTGCATGTGATTCTCTGTACATCTGAGTGCTTTTTGTTCATCATTGATTGCTGGTGGAATCAGTTATGTGTGGTACCTTGCAGGAAGATCTCAAGAATGAGCAGTTTTGTTAAAACTTGAAACTTTGAGTTATTCAGAGATGTACCTGTTTCTGAGATGTTGAACGACTGGAACCTCCTTGGGCTGTGGATGGTGCAGTGGACCTTCGGTCTCTAAAATGTGCCACTTAACAGGAAATGTGGCTTAAACCACAAGTTTGTATTGTGAATTTGACTTTTAAGCACACTACCTTTCTTTCATTTGCATTTGAGGTTTTCAAAAGCTTACTTGGAAAAGTAAGACTAAATTGATTTAGTCTTTGACTAGAGGCTGCGGTGATGGTAACATAAATACAGAGTAATACTACTGATTTACAGAACACTCATTGTACTGAAAGCCTGGTTGGAAATTTTGTTTTTTTCTTTCTCCATAGTTTTGCAGGTGGAAGTGACAATGAAAAATATGAGAAGAGTGAGGTCAAAAGCAGAGATCACACATTTCATAAATTTATGAAAAGAATATCTGTCTGTCCTGAACAGATTATAAGGTATGATGATCTTTTTGTTATAACAGGGGGATATATTCTGTAGTCATGAATTGCTAGTACAGCAAAATAAACTGTTTCATTGGAATTTTTTTTTCTTGATCAAAACTTTTGGCCAGAGCACTGCCAGCATGTATGTGTAATCAGACTTCAATCCCTGGTTAAATAAAAAAGTATAAGATGAGAAACAAAGCAGAGTCAGAGGGCCTGGACCAGCCGGTAGGAGAATCTCTAACCCAAGCCCTGCCGAGAGCCAGGCCATGCTCATGCAGTTTTCCAGAGGCAGTCTTCAGGGGAAATTACAATGCATGGTGGCATGTTCCTGTGAGAATATGTTCAAGGTCATCTGCTCCTCTGAAGTTTTGTAATGTTACTATCACTGCTTGTGTCAAGTCTCTTCATTGTGTTATCAGCAGGACATGTTGACATTCAGTGGAAACTGTGTTTGATCATGGTACTTATACGTGGAGTTATGACAGCCCTTAGCAATAGTTTTTTTCATATGTACAGGGCTTGCGAAGCCTGTTCTGTGTTGGATATACTTAATTGCCAGCAATGAGGGTTCCATTTCCAGGAAAGTATAGTTTTTTAATTAAAAAAAAAAGTCAGGTGCAGGATATCTTGAAGTATCATTGAAGTATCAATTGAAAGCATTTTTTTTAATGCAACTCTGTCTATAAGTGTCTCTAAGTGTTGATCTTCCAAGAATTTTCCCATCCCCATCTTTAATCTTGAATGACTCACCTTAAACTTGGCAGTGATTCTGGTTCTTTTGTGTGTATTTCAAGCAAGCCCTGAGGTTTCAGGGAGTCCTAAACACCGACACCATGTGTGTTTTGCTGTGAAATTTAGATATAAAGAATATATATATATGTATTTTTTATTTTCTTTCCCTAGATACTCCTGGGGAGGGGAACCTCTATTCATAACATCTCCTCCAGCTGATATTAACAAAGATATTCCAGCCTGCAGTAACTGTGGAAGTAACAGGGTGTTTGAATTTCAGCTCATGCCAGCACTGGTCAGCATGCTGCAGAGTGATACAGGTGTGGAGTTCTTCTGTTTAGCTGAACTGTCAGCTTCTTGGTAAAATGTAGTGGACTGAAATTGGTTTATTACTTCTAATGTGCAATGGTTATTTTATCTGTCTACTGTGTGGGTTTGTCACAAATATATGGGAGAAGACCACTATCCTTCAGATTGCTACCAAGCTCCTTTAGAGCTCTGGCAGCCATTTAGTGTCAGATTTACAGTGGTCTTTGTTCTGTACTTCTTGTTTCAGATCACTGATAGATTAGGTAATGTTAATACTATTTAATTCTTTTAGCCCAGATCAATCTGCCTACTTGAATCATTTTACAGAACTTTGAACTAAACCCACAAAAATGACCAATAACGTTATGTGGCCAATGTGTAATGAATTTGTGCAAGTCTACACATAAATGCAAGAACAGTAATAAGTAAAAGCTCCTGCATGGATTGATTTCCTAATACACGTCTTTATTTTGTTTTTAGATCTATCAGTGGAGTTTGGGACTGCCATAGTTTACACGTGTGAGAGGAGCTGTTGGCCAACAAATCATCAAACCCCTCTTGAAGAATTTATTTTTGTACAAGAAGACCCAGATCAGAAATTATTTAAATAAAATATATTACAGCACATGTATGGAAAATCTATTTTTAACTTCAGTTGAACATGTGTAATTATTTCATTTTTTTTTCTAAAAATGAAGTTCATTGGATGTATGGCTCATTTCCAAGAATAACAAATTGGTCAAAATATCCATAGCATGCATTGTAAAATACAGCAGTGTAGAAAATTGCTCACTTTGCTTAAACATGCAGGATATTGTTTTGTGATGCTGGTTACACTTTTAAACATTTTGGAGAGGAAAATGAAGGACAAAGATTGCTTAGTTACTTTTTATATGGCTTGTTACTTTAATGCTTGTGCTAGGGGGCTGGGGTCCAGTTGGTAGGAACTGCATATCAGAAATTCAATGCCTTGTTGAAAAAAAGAAAAAAATGGGAATTGGCAGAGTGCTGGGCTAGTTTCTGCACTTCAGTTAAAGCAGCCTCAGCTGCAGCTCCTTCGTGACTTAGGGCTAAATTGCTGTATTTTAATTAACGTAATGGAGGAGTAACTTAAGTGAGGGTCCTTTTGGGTTCCGTACAGACCTAGCGCCACGACAGGCGCGCTGAGCAGGAGCGGGATGCAGCTCCCGGAGCCGCCCCTCGCAAACCCTCCCTGGCCGCCCGGCCCGGC
>NW_020454982.1:688491-836050 GCF_003342845.1 Nothoprocta perdicaria | reverse complement strand
GCCTCCGCCCGGCGGCGCCTCCTGCGCCGGGCGGGAGCCGCTCGGGCTCTTCCCGCGTTGCTGCCGGCCGCGGGGAGCCCGGCCCGTGCTAGCACCGAGCCCGCCTCGGCGGGGCCAGAGGAGGCCGGCCGGCTCTTCCCTCCTTCCCTCCCTTCCCTCTCACCCCAAAGCGCGTTTCCCGGTTAACGGCCGGGCACCAACCCGGCCGGGATGTGTTTGTTGTTTCACACCTTGTACCGGGCGTTTCTGCGCTGCCTTCGCAAGTCCAACCTAGCCGGACTCCATCAGTTTAAGTAGATGTTGGATCAGGCCCATGGTTTTCAAAAGTGTTTCTTGGCAGTGTTTTATGCAGGAATGTAGCGTTTGGATAATGTAGGGAAGGGATGGCAGAGGACAAGATGAGGCCAAAGAAAGAGTTGTTATATTAAAAAGCAGTTTTGCTGTCATGAAAAGAAATTGCTTCTCTTAGTGTTTGTGATATTTTTATAGATTTTCCTTGATGAAAAAAACATTTAATATATTTGGATGCAAGAAAACGCTTTTTATTTTTTGGGAGAGGAAAGCTATGGCAGGCTTGTTTTTAGTTGTTGTTAATCAAAGCAATAATACAAATTACAGTAGTTTTGAATGTGTAGGTCAGAAATAGGTAACTGCTTTGTTGAAAAGGCCAGTGTCTTATGTCTTTCATTTATGAGGACAGAATTGGACAAAATCCATGTCTGAAATAAGAACACTAACATTTGGCTTTCTAGAAGGTTCTAAAGTCTAAAATGTCTTGCTGAGGCTTAGGAAGCTCTCCCTGCCCTTGCTGGGGATGGGAGCAGAGAGGACCTTTAACAGCAATTGACCAGATAAACTTTTTCATTTAGAGTAGCAGCAACAAAGGTTTGAACACCGTTCAAGTGCTTCTCAGAGCTCTAAATCTTATTAATTCCTGCATGAATGTATGCAAGGGGGAAGCAGAGCCTCTGTAAACCACCAAGTTCATGTGCATATGTTAATAAATAGAAATATGGCTTTGGGAAATTATGGATACGGCAGCGGAGAGCCGTCTGGGGGCCTGGCTGCCGCCCGTCCCGCTTCTGCAGCACCTCCTGGGCCGGCGCGTGCTGCTCCCGCCGGATCCTTGTGTCTCCATTGGGACTAACTGGAAAAATCCCAGTATTAACATTCCACACGCGTATCTCAGCATCTGCCATGCCTTTTAGCAGAGACTCTTTCTAAACAATTTGTTGTCATGTGGCCCTTATTTCTGAAATACATTTCCATCATTAATAATTGTTTAAAATATGGCTATTCCTGAAGACAACTCATCAACTTTGCTTCAATGGTTGCAATAATACAAATATAATAACTATCTGATTGCACTTCTGAAAATGCAGGTATAAGTTCATGTTCTTTGCTCAGTCACAGTTTTTTCAAAGTCTAGTAATTATTTTATCCTTTTTACTTCTTTAAAATGAAATGGCTGCCTTGTGTTTTTACAGATTGATTTGGATACTATTGATGTCAGCAATCTCAATAGGCAGTTTTTATTTCAAAAGAAACATGTTGGAAGATCAAAATCACAGGTGAGAAAAAAATTGAAGTCTTTCTTATTCAGTACTATTATTTCATGGTCAGTGTTAGAAATATGTTAAAACTGTGTTTGTATATGCTCCTGCTTACAATATTTTTGTCTTCTATTAGAAGAGTTGCTAAAGTAAATGTTGGGCTCATGGCTACCCGCTTCTTTCAAATGTATTGAAAGCTCTAATATGCTAATAAACTAGAGCTTTCTTAGCTTAAAAAAAGAAAGAATAAGCACATTTTTGTTCTTTTTTTTTTCTCATTTCTAGGTTGCCAAGGAAAGCGTCTTACAGTTTTATCCAGAAGCTAATATTATAGCTTATCATGATAGCATCATGAAGTATGTTTATTTTTAAGCTCTAATTATGTGTTTTGATTTGCAAATACTGGGTTATTTAAATACTACAATGTAAATGTAAGACTACCATACACCTGGGAGGGAATATGGACTTTGCATGAATTTTCTTATGCTTTGTTAGGGAGCTGAAGTTACTTGTTGTGTCAAATTTCCCCTTTATTAACAACAGTTTATATAGAAGTTTTTACAGTGTAAGGATGCCCAGATATTGGTTATTTAATCAATAATTAAATGAAAATAAAGGGGAATATTGAGTCCATGATCTGTGTTTCTGAGTATCTTTTATATAAATCCCAGACTGCTAAAGCCTAGTTAATGTCATACTAATCCATAGTAAGTTAGTAAAACAAAATCACACAGTTTCTCATTAGCTTTGATAATTTATTTTCTGCTTTTCCCCTTTTTAAGAAAGTCATACTCTTTTAGCACTAAGGCTCAAGGTCTGATGTTGCTGTTTTGCAACGTAAAATGCAACATAAAATGTGAAATTGTCGATATGCTAATATCCCGTGCCTTGTCTTGTAAGTATATAGAGACACAATCAAAATCAATTGAACTGTTGCAGCATAATGAGTTATGAGCAGTGTGATGAGCTGTGGTAATTACAGTGTGAACTTTTTAGCCTCAGCCAATGATTTTTATGATAAGTTATCGACGCTTGTTCAATAGGTTGACTAGGTCAAAACAGTATAATCAGTTTTTCTTTTTTGCCTTTTTTCTTGGTCAAATTAATACAAATTGAAGTAGCTCCTTTTCAGTAGCATAAAATCCATGCTTTTGCACAGCTTTAAAATGTTTAGAAGGCAAATGGAGTAAATGAAGTCTAGCAGGAAACCTACAATATGTGCAATGTATCACTTGAATGTCAATCCGCTTTTGAATGCAGGTAGTTTCAGTTGTGGCCTAATTAACAAATCTCATATGCTATTTTAAATACTGTTTTTCTTTTCTGTAGCCCTGACTATAATGTAGAGTTCTTCCGCCAGTTTACATTGGTTATGAATGCTCTGGATAACAGAGGTGAATTTTTCCCTATACTTTTATATTTGAAATTAAAATACTATTGCTACTTCTGAAATGTCAGTTAAGTGAGATATTAACCTATTAACCTCTAGATATTTTGACTAATACTTGTGTGCGTTGCTATAAACTTTAAAGTCTAGTCAGTGCTTTTACAAAATAAACATTAATTTTGATGTTATCCTTTTATAGGAAGTATTATAAGTACATATATACATTTTCAGTTGAACTTGCTGTATTTAATAGTGTCATTTTATTATGTATTAATTGCAAGATGGGCTAAGTTAAAACGACGTAGTTCTATATATAATGAAGTGAGGCAGATTCCAGATAAATACTTGCATGAGAAGCTAGTTTGAGTCATGTGAAGTCAAATATTTTTCTATTTATTTAAAATTTTCTATTTAATTAAAAAACTATTTTTTAAAAACACTTTCCTTTGCAGCTGCCCGTAACCATGTGAACAGGATGTGTCTGGCTGCTGATGTTCCCCTTATAGAGAGCGGAACCGCAGGCTACCTTGGACAAGTAACAGTTATTAAAAAGGTTAGGTTGTTTTTCACTCTGTCACTTTAAGTTTAAATCACTGGGTATTTTAGGCAGCCAGGTGCTGGGTATTTTGGGATACACTTCTACTTCATCTGATAATAACATATACTATGAGTAGCCTCCACAGTGTGGCAAATAAATATTTTACTTTTCCCCAGGGAGTGACAGAATGTTATGAATGTCATCCTAAACCAACTCAGAAGACCTTTCCAGGCTGCACAATCCGCAATACACCATCAGAGCCCATCCATTGCATTGTGTGGGCTAAGTATTTGTTCAAGTAAGTTGTTTTTTTTAAAGAAAATAGTTACTGTGATTTTTTTTTTTATTGGATGCCTATAGTCTGAGAAACAAAATGAACACTTTTTTTTTCAAATTAATGTGAATTATTGAGAAATCTTTTTGTTGTTTCATCCATGTGTTTGATATAAAGGTAACATGTCTGTTAGTACTGAGGGCTTGTTCTACTATCACAGAAAATGTGGCAGAAAAAATTGGTACAGCAGTCTGGGTTGCTAAGAACTTACTTTATCCTTCACTTATTTCCTGTAAAATTAACACATTTGTAAGTAAGTATTCTATCCACAATTATAAAATTTGCTAAGATTTTACTGAGGGGATATAGGCAATTCATTCAGTACTGCAATATAAATGCAAAGCTAAATGAACTGTTGAATAAGTTATATGAAACTTTTACCTAATTTTTATATGTTTTTTGTGTTGTCAGTATTAAATCTATATGTGGTGAATTTCAATGTGAAGTGGTGCTTTAATAAGAATTCTCAAGTGGATGCACATCAGTTATGGAATATTTTAGTGATTAATTAGATATGATGAAAACCAAGTGCTATGTTTCTATTTTTAATTATCATATAGCCAGCTCTTTGGAGAAGAAGATGCTGATCAAGAAGTCTCGCCTGACAGAGCTGATCCTGAAGCTGCCTGTGAGTGTGATATAAACTGGTAGCTTGCCTAAGTACTTCCGAATTACTAAAGGTTCTATTTCAGAAATAGTGACTTGTGTCCATTCCATTTCTTAAAGTCAAATTTGGACAGTTAAGCTCTCTTTTCTTCTAAGAGGATTCTTCAAGTGCCTGTGCGCTGTCTGAGTTTGGGATGTGTTAACAGTACTTTTCCTTACAGACCTTCTTGTTCAGGTAATTCAGTGCCTGCTTACTAGCACTTAAAATGTAAAACAAATCCAGTGTTTTTTGGATTCCTTGATATGTAGACTGTCAGAGATCTTTAATGTGTGGTTAGTGTGCAAAAATACTTTATAATGGCCACTGGTTTAGTTGTCTGTTTTCAGAACTGTGGTTGTGTGGGGAGCCTGAAAATTAATAAAATGATTTGTTCAGCTGTTGTGAAAACATTTTTACTACAGTGTAATGCAGGTCATTGGCATTTATTAGTTTTGTCAGAGGTAATCTGGGTAGAGCAGCTGTGAGGAACAGTTATATTACTACTAATTATAAAGTTTGGATTAACACATCCAAGTCTAAATTATTTGATTTAGATAAAGAGGCTTTCACTGTATATTCAGAGACTCCTGTTGCATGTAGAGCAACTTTCTTCACTGTGTGCAAAGAAACTTAAAGTGCAAAGGGAGCTGGAAGTGAAAATGAAATATATGGATCTGCATGGAGTGGAGATCCATTATACTTGGATGAGAGGGAGTGAGTGCTTCCTTCTATGCAGCTGGGAATCTTGTCCTTTGAACTGAGGACAGAGAACTAAGTGGTATTTGTAGCGCTCTTCCATTTTTAACTCCTAACTGAGGTATTGCAAGGAAATACAGGGATAATGTGTGAACTCTCTTGGACTGAAATACTTCCATGTTCAGGAAATATGCTAATTTTTAGTTGTGTTTTTGAAGCTGTCATATATCTTTTGTAATGTCAATAACTGTAGTTACTGCAAAAGTGAATAAGTATCTTCTGCTTCTCCTTCTGGATCTTTGATAGGTAAGTAAGTTTGAGAGAGGAAGGTTAGGGGATCCTCTGAGCAGCAGACATCCACCTACCAGTATTTCTGCAGGAAGTTCAGGGTGAAATAACTGAACCTTGCCAGAGTGGCACATAACAAAGTTATAACAATTGTTGCTGGAAGACTTTAAGACAGCAGATACTATGCTACTTTTTTTAAGGAGGTATTCCAGGGAAATCCCAGGAACTGAGCTGTAGGCTGATCTCTGTACTGAGCAGCAGCAGGTTGTAATGTGGGTTACATGCAGTGGGTAGCAGTGGCGTGTTAGGGAAGGGTCAACACAATATTGTGTTACAGCCTGTGAACAGATTCATTCTTATGTGGATGAAATACTTAAGTGGTAATGTAATGTTTGTTAATTCTAGGGCAAATATATGATTGTGGATTTGTGGTTTTGTTTGTTGTTTTTTTAATTAAAATACTTGGTTCACACTCTATTAATAGGGGAACCAGCAGAAGCAGAAGCCAGAGCACGAGCATCCAATGAAGATGGTGAGATTAAACGTGTTTCAACTAAGGAGTGGGCTAAATCAACTGGATATGATCCAGTTAAGCTTTTTACTAAGGTATCATTTTTCCCCCCAATAAATGTCTATATTCAAAGTGTGTGAACTGCTTTAAAGTTAACTCAAAACACATTTTATAAGTTTACTGCTAGCCATTGATTATGCAATTATGTCATTACTTCCACCAGTTTTGCTCGTGCTGATATTAACCACACTTGGCTGTTTTGCGATGTTCAATCTACCTCTGTGTTACTGCTGCAGCAGCTGGTTCCGTATTGTACACAGAAACATTCATTTGAATTATTTTTAATATAAAAAAAAATCAAACTGTGAATCCTGTAGGGTCTTCACTGTGCCTAATCACACCCCAGTCTGAGGTAGAAACAGCTGTCATCCACCTCCAGCATATAATCAGACCTTGGCATAAAGAAATACAAACTGGTTTAGGAGTTTTTCTTCTGAAAAGCTGCCAGAAGGGGGTGAACAGGAAACGAGTATGAGAGTATGAGTATGTATTGATTGGCAGTAATCATTTTCTTTGGAATTGGATTTGTTCATTAACATACAGAGAAGAATAACCCAGGGAGAATATTAAAATAGTTGCAGTGGTGGCTTCAGCAGGCAGATATACCTACTGCTCGGGTTATTGTCCCTTGACATACTTCACTTTTAAAGCAAAAAATCAACAGAGCTGTCTCCCTCGTGTGAAGCAATAACTGTTAGAGGATGGGAAATAAGAACTTTTTTGTAACTTTTCTTCTATGTAGTCTGGTTTATTTATGTGGCTGAAGATAAGAAGCAAAAACTTCAAAGTCTTATTTTCTTTCTTCCCTCTTTTTTTTTTTTTTTTTTTTTTTTTGATATTTCCCAGCTTTTCAAAGATGACATTAGATATCTGCTGACAATGGATAAGCTGTGGAGGAAGAGAAAGCCTCCAGTGCCTCTGGACTGGACTGAGGTCCAAAATCAAGGTAATTGTTCCCCTCACCTTGTATATCTGTAAGTCATACCTCTTGATAGTTAATGCACCTCTATGATAATGAATATTTTTTCACTGTCAAAGTTTGAGGACTGACAATAAATGTATTTACTTGATTGTGATTCCAGCATTTTTTTTTTCATTGGGAGATGCTTTTCCATACACACAAATGTATATACCAAGTTTGACTGAAAATTCACACTTGCTATAAATAGTGCATGTTCAAGCAACTGATGTGAGGATAGCTTTAAACTGCAATTTAAATGTAGATCTGCTGTAAAATATTGGGGCTACTGTTGTTCTAGGGCATTGTTTTTTGGTTTAGTAAACATTTAATTTTACTGAAACAGGAAAGTTTAGCACTTTAATACAACTTTTATCGGATTTCTAAATATTTCTGATCTCAATCTTTTTTTTTTTTTTCCCAAAGAGAAAAGTGTATCTGACCAACAAAATGAGTCCTCAGCAGTCTTGAAAGATCAGCAGGTTCTGGATGTAAAGAGCTATGCACACTTATTTTCCAAGAGTGTTGAAACCCTGAGACTTCACCTAGCTGAGAAGGGTGATGGAGCAGAACTTATATGGGATAAGGTTAGTTCCCCAAATACATAGGAATCACTTATATGCTACATATTTAGAATAAATATTATTTGGCTTGTAAGTTTCATTCCAAAATAGTACTACTTTGAAGAAAAATGGCATCTCATTGAAAACACTTTTTGTGTGTTTTGTATTTTGGTTTATACTAACCAGTATATAAAGTATACTAGTTTATACTTTGTACACTTTGTTTTATTACTCGTTTAATCTAAGGATTAAGTATTGAGGTGTAAGGTAATAACTTAATTCAAAAACTTGTAAAAGCCCAACTTCAGAAATAATCATCAACACAACACTGAAACTGCTTGAAAATATCATTTGATAGAGGCGGTGAATTAACATTGAACTGGATTTAAACATCTCTAAAGAGAGATGTATAAATAATACAGAGATGTGTAATAAGAGATGTATCTCTTTTTAAGATAATTTTAGAAACCATCTGTTGCATTTTTTTTTCCAATATGTAATTGATTTTAAATACTCTCGCATTAACTTCTTGTCAGGATGATCCATCTGCAATGGATTTTGTCACTTCTGCTGCAAATCTCAGGATGCATGTTTTCAGTATGAATATGAAGAGCAGATTTGACATCAAATGTAAGAATAAAATATACCATCACTTTAAATAGAAAGTTATCTAATTTTTCTAGTCTTCATTTACTGTTAAAAATTTGCATACTCTTGCTTATTTTGCAGCAATGGCAGGAAATATTATCCCAGCTATAGCTACTACTAATGCAGTAATAGCTGGTCTGATAGTGCTGGAGGGTTTGAAGATTTTATCAGGAAAAATAGATCAGTGTAGAACGGTAAGTGGGAATAAGATATTTTTATTTTGTTGTTATTCATTGTGTATTTAACAGTCATGCTTAACCTGCTTTGACTAGTGTGCAGTTCTATTCTCTGTCAGTTGTTGTTACCCCAGTAGATCCTGAATGTGCTGGGAAGTTTCAGTTGCAGTGGGAAGAGAAATGGAAATCCCAAGGATCCTGAAGTTCCTTCTCATCTCATGAAAATTGGCTGCTGGGTGGGAGGGAGAGAACCAGACTCTGACCCTGCTTGAAACACGACTGTTCCATGTTACGTGTCTGTTTGGCAATAGCTGCTCAGTGAGCACAGGTGTCATTGTGGGCTGGCCATAACGTGCACTTTCTCCTGCTCAACAGACATGTCAAAGAGGATTAGGGATGAGAACATCCTGTGAGACTAAGAATAAATCTCTAGGAAACCAAGTTTTGTTAGTGTTGTTGCTTAACGAATAACTTGTTTTCTTCTTCCTTCAAGATTTTTCTGAACAAGCAGCCAAATCCCAGAAAGAAGCTGTTGGTCCCTTGTGCTTTGGATCCACCAAATCCTAACTGTTATGTTTGTGCAAGTAAACCAGAAGTGACTGTGAAGCTTAATGTACACAAAGTTACTGTGTTAACGCTCCAAGATAAGGTAAATCTTATTAACTACAGCTTTTATTTTGATTGGAATGTACATGAATAAAGTTGTTTTGTTACATATATTATTCTCTGTACTTTGTTTATTTTTGTTCTGCAATTTTCATTTCTCTTAGCGAAAATAAAGCTAGATTAGTCAGTGCCCTTCTGACTCCTGTGTAAGAATGCTTGTATTTTGTAGTTCTTTGATATTTTAAAGCCTACTCGCATCTAACGACAAAAAGAAAAAGTATTTCAATTTAAAATTGCCACATTATAGGGTTGTAGTAAAAACTGAATTGTAATTTTATACTTTTTTTGGAAGTATCTCTTTTTTCAGTAAATGGTTGAACCTCTAAAAGAGAAATCACAGGGTTTTAAGATGGTTTCTGTGGTAGCTGGAACTGTGACTTCAAATTGCAAAAAGATAATTATTTTGTTTATGAGAATAAAAAAAAAGGTAATTTTATAGATTTTAGTAGATGCTTTAATGAATATGGGTCAGGATAGGGAAACCACCACTATTTAAGTTTTTTTCCTTCATAAGTAGTTTCAAGCAAGATAGTAACAATCATGTTCATCTTCTCAGATAGTGAAAGAAAAATTTGCTATGGTAGCACCAGATGTACAAATAGATGATGGAAAAGGAACTATCCTTATCTCTTCAGAAGAAGGAGAAACAGAAGGTATGCATATTAATGCTTTTAAATAAGAATAAATATAAATTAGAAATAGTATCTAAGTAATGCAGAATGTAATTATAGCATATTTTTAAGTGTACATTCTGTGGAGTAATACTTGAAGAGAACTGGACCTGCATGTATGTAATTGGCTGGAGAATAACTGGTAGTATTGTCTACATGCCTAGAAGTAGTGTAGAGCTTTCCTGTATAAGGGGCTTTCACCTTGAGCATCAGAATTCCTTCGAGAGACAATACTCAGCTTTAGAAGTGCTCCCATTAGCTCCTCCTGTTTGTAAGCCCATTCCTTTTCTTGCTCTTAGATTCTTAAATTGGTTATTTTTAAAATGGACAATGACTGATGCTTGTAGACCCCATTGTAATACAAATATCTTCTCCAGAAAACATTCCTGAATGTAATAATGATGCTAAACATTACTAAATGTAAGGATGCACAAGAAGCAAATAAATCAAACATATAGATTTAAGTCTATGTAGGACTTAAATGTCACTTTTACCTTTAAATATGGGTAGTAAACAGTAATCTTTCTTCACATAAATTTCCGGAGTACTCATTTCATCAAATTTACTTTGGTGTAAAGGATAGTTTTGAATTTTAAAACTAAGTAAAATCTTAATATATAAACCCATTTGTACACAATATTCCACTTTTTTTTTTTTTTTTTTAGCAAATAATCATAGGAAATTATCAGACTTTGGAATTAGAAATGGCACTCGACTACAAGCAGATGATTTCCTCCAGGACTATACACTGTTAATCAATGTGCTTCATAGGTAAGGTTTCTGAAATAATTATGTGTATATTTTAAGTAGTTCTATCTGGAGTTTCCAAAACAGTGTATTAAATTCATGATATAAGTCAAAGATTAAGCTGTTGAAAGTAAATGTTGTATGCAGTGTTTAAGTGCCTTTTACTAGAATAGTAGTTGGAAAGAGTATATTTTATTTTGTTTAGTATGGTGATTGCACAAGGTAAAAATGCAATACAAAACTAAATTTTTGAGGCTGCCAACAAGTGAGAAACTGCAAAAGATTTAAACCAAACAAAGTCCAAAGAACCTTACTAAATAATAGATCACCTGTCTGACTACCTGTGACTAGATGCAACAATGTAAATAGAAATTACTTTAAAATAATTTCCCAGTGTTTTTAGTGATGGATAAGAGGTATACATATTATGTATAATAATTTTAACCCACAATGTTTCCAGGGAGAATAGGAATGTGAAACTGAGGAAGAAAAATAAGCTCACAAAATGATATATTTTATTTTTTTTTATTCCTTCTCCTAAGCATTTTAAGGCATGGCAGTGGGTGAAACTGTTTACAAATAGTCAAAGAATAATTTATGAAGGAGGACTGCGCAGATTGTCCTCATTTTTTTTTCTTTTTTTTTTTTTTTTTTTGTCAGAGTTGTAGGTTGCTTTAATAGTTGGGTGAAATATATTTTTCTGGAAAAAAAAATAGAGTATTTTAAAAATATGATTTTTTCCACAGTGAAGACCTAGAAAAAGATGTAGAATTTGAAGTTGTTGGTGATGCCCCTGAAAAAGTTGGCCCTAAACCTCCAGAACCAACACCCAGGAGCATAACCAATGGTAGCGATGATGGAGCACAACCGTCAACATCAACAGGTAAGTGATAGAAATGAATGAAAACAAATGAAATGCATCTTTCAGTAGTGTAGTCCAATTAAAATGTAAGTTGTCTTTAGTATTAGGACATAATTCTTTGTGCCAATATGAAGTGAAGAAGATCTAAATTATCTCTGTGTGTATATATGTACATGTATATGTATGCATATGTGTGCACACATGTATCATATTGGTATACAAATGTATGTATACACATATGTATTTTAACTACATAAAGGATAGTAAAATATAAATTTAAGATCGTTATAAAAGTTTACAGTAATAAGATTGTTATGAAGGTTTACAGTAATACAACTTGAAATGTTATTATTTATAAGTATCAGTGTTTGCTATTCATGAAAAATACTATCACCTTTCTAATACTGAATTTTTCTTTAAATCTATTTGGAATAGAACATTGATCCAATTTATTAAAATTAGATAAAAACTAATACTAGGAAACAGTATAAAATTAGTTTTTACACTGCATTTTATGTAAAAAGGAATAGAATTGATGAGATTTCTTGCAAGAGCCTATTTGACTATATTTTTCCCTCTTCTATACTCCCCATGCATATCCTTTAGCTCTTTTTATAAATCTGCTTCCCCTTCCACTGATATGCTTCTTCATGTGTGTGTGAGGAAATTTGGCTTCTGGTGCATATGTTAGTAGAAGGGAGTCTGCACTATGATTCTGTGTGTATAAAGGTTCTTTCCTCAGGGACTTCTGCAAGTAGGACACAATTCTTCTGTTTTAGCTGTGCAAAAAACATCTTGATAACTAATGCATTTTCACTTTCACTTCAGTTTAAGAGAGAGAAACATGTGAAAAGCCTATTTTATATACATTTCAGGGAAATTGAAAAGTATTATTGTATTTGAATGACAAAGGATGTGTATAATGAATGCTTCAAGATGTATTTGTTGTATTAGAGAAATCCTTATTTTTGTTTTGTGATATGAAATTTGAGTTGAGGATAAACTATCCCCACAGTATCCATTGGAATTAAAAATATGTATTTTGCAGCTGCAGATCAAGATGATCTATTGATTGTTGATTCTGATGATGAAGGTCCTTCAAGCAACATTGATGAGGATATGGAAAATAAAAGCCGCAAGAGAAAGCTAGAAGATAAAGAATGCGTCAGTACTAAGAGAGTGCGTACAGAGCAGACAGAAGAGCAAGATGAAATTATAGCATTAGACTGAACATGCAAGTGCCCCTTGACAAAATGATTCAGATAATGTCATACAGTAATAGCATGCTACGTTGGGGGTGTGAAAAATGTCAAGAACTAGACTAATTTTAAGACCTTTTTTCCAAGACAATATCAAGCCACTGACTTCAATAATTGGTGTTTGTTCCTGCTTTCATCTTGATAGACTCTTTTAGAAGTTTTTCCATATGGTATATTAAATGTAGTAGAAATATAGTCTATGAAAATTTACACATAAGTATTTGCATAAAAGGTCATGAGGAGAAAAAAAAGCATGTTATTTTTGTGTAAATACCTTTTAGGTATAATTTAATAGGACAAATAAAACTACCCTGGTTTAGTAAAGGGTTAACATCTGATATCCAAATGTATAAGTAACTTTTTTTTTGCTTGAGGAAAAGTATTTTAGTCTAGTCCTAACTGTCTTTCACACCCTGAACTCTAGTAAAAGACAAAATTCACAAAGCAAATTAGTGCCATGTTTGAACAGTGTTCTTAAACTTCAGTTGGCACTATGTACATTACTGTAAAACTGTTAATTTACTCAAGTTTTTCAGCTCGTACTGCCTGGTATGTCAGTGTAAGAAGCAAATTTTTGTGTATTGTTACAGTTTCAGGTTATTTATATTTGATGTTTTGTAAACTCAGATACTACTACTATACTGTACATCTGACGGACCAAATAAATGACATCTGAAATACTTGCTATATTTGCTTGCACAGTCCAAGTTCATGATGATCTATGGGATTTTACAATGTATAGCCTTCAAAAATTACTGTACTATCTCCATTTTTTAAAGCGTAACCTAGCAGTACAGAACTTAAGCTTCACTTGTTTAAGGTGAAAGGGGATTTTTTTAATAAAACTTTTGTGAATGTGTTTTTTTCCTGGACAATCAATTATTGGCCTCTTCAGCTGGAGCACTAACACCACGATGTGGAAAGGTTGTCAACACTTCATGCTTTTAGAGAGAGAAAGCACTTTTTATGTCTTTTATGTACTACACTAAGTGCCTAGAGCATAAGCGTTTATTTTTAGGAACAATATCTTTGCTGCATTTTTGTAAATATGTTGGAAGCTGTTGAAATTGTCAGTGTCAAATCCTAGAATATTCATCCTAACTATTGACACCATGCTAAAATGACTTGCCAACTATGGTGTATCCATGAACCAGACCTTCTATTTAACATGTAAGCAGATACTGAGCAGATGAGATTTATTCTACATCAGTTTACAAAATGCCTGAGTTTTAAACAAAACATTAATAATGGAGAAAGGATTTTTTAGAAAATTCTTTAAATTATATTTCTGCATCTGGTTCTGTCTCAAAGGGCACTTTTTAATTAGTATTAATTTATCCACAAGGTGCAGAATCGTAGGATTCTATAATGCAATTAATGTTCTGTCTCTTCTTTTAGGTCATAATAGTCACATGCAGTGGCTTGTCTGCAGACATAAACCTCCCTCCTGTGAAACTGTAGAGCCTTTTGGGTTAGTTGCTTCTTGGAAACAGTCAGTGAAGACAGGTAAAGATGTAAATGAGAGGAATAAAAATATTTTTGACATTATAGGGAGTTGTTATACTTTTCTCCCTAACCAACTAAAGAACTAGAATTTTATACATCTCGGATAGCACTAAAGTGACAGGTTGAGATAACTGGCGTTTTCTTTTAAGCATTATTAGAAATCAAGCTTTATTGGTTTATAAAGCCAGTTGTCAAATGGCTTGTTAGCTGTGTGATGAAGTTTGTCAGGCCACAGTGAGGAGCAGGTGCCAGGTGCACTGTGTCTAAAATTCCATCTCACTTAGTACCTGACAAAATTTCCTACTTGCACAGGGCTCTTGAATGGAGTCTAGTTCAAGTAAAAGCTTTAATTCTGGTAACTTTATCAAATCAATTTAACTGATGTTGAGAATTGAAGACTTAGAAGCTGAATGGGATATAAGCTGCTTTCAAACAGTTATTCTCATAGTCAAACAGTTATTCTCAATTGTTTCAAACAGGTATTCTACAATAACATGCAGCACCAACAAATTTAGCTGAGAAAAAGATGAGAGTAAGAAGGGAAATTTTTATTCAGTCTTGTTGAATTCTACTTAAATTATCTAGTATTTAGACTATGTCAGTGCAAGATTACAGTTTCTCTGAGAATCTGGTAATACTCTGTAGGGACCATAGACAACCTCACTCTGTAAAACAGAGTCTTTTACAGAGTCTTGACTCTGTGTACAAAGAAAAAAAGAAAAAAAAAAAAAAAATGATGGATTGCAGGACTGCTGAGTAGTAACCAAGCATTGTATCTTGAATGTGAGGGGCCACTGCAGGGCACTGATTAGTTAGATTAGATTTGAGCAGCATAGAATTTAAACTATGTGTCATCTGGTTTGTAGCATGAAAGGTAGCCCAGAATTTAATTACATAAGGCAGTACCTGTTGATGTACTTAGGAAATATAATTGTGCTGCCTTTGTTTCTTTAGGAAATACTTAGATTGATAGAAGTGCTCCAGATCCTTTCTGTAAAAAGTTTTGGAGTGAGACAGTTTTTAATACATCTTCTTTAAATAGGCTTCTTCTATGGAACATACGACGGGGGCTCATTTAAAGTCAGCTCTTTAGTTAAATTCTTACAAAGTTTGGCAATATTGAGTGAATCAGCAAAACGCTAACTACCCCTGTTAAATGAAAAGCTGCTTCTCAAAACTGATGGAAGTATCAGGATCCCTAAGTGCCTACTAGTCACCAATCAATTTACGCTTTCTCTTGTCCTTGAGAGCAGATTATAAATGGAAGCACTTAATAAGCTTTCAAGTAATGAAAATGTATTATCTGTCTTTGTATGCTATTAGTTCGGTATGCCTTTTCTGCACTGAGGCATGGACCACAGCACAGCAGTTAGCTAGAGACAGTGAAGAAATTTGTGAGGACTTTCAAACAAACTTACAGTAAGTAAAAAAAAACTTTCCACAAAAAAACACAACCTATCTGATTCTCAAAACAGACAATCATCTGAGTACAGTACTTGTTCCTTCAAGATGTACTTAAAAACTATTGCAGTCGGGGAAAAGCTGCTGGGGCCATCACATGGCAGCTTTGTATCAGCCTGTTTCTCAAAAAAAAACTGTAACCTGTAGCTAGTTGTGGTACTTGTAGTAGTGCTTTGTGCCGTTTTAATTTTGCCTTATGAAGCCATTTCAGCGCTGAACCGCACGGAGATGTGCATGTTTTCCTAGGCTGTTGGCTCTGACAGCTGGCAAGCAGCTTGATGTGCTGTTTCAAGTCGTGACCTTTACACAAAGACCTCTTGCTAAGCATTTATTAGATCGCAGAAGGTAAAGTAAGGTTGTGTCCAGTTGGTATTTACCATTGATAGTGTCTGTTTTGAGCCTTATCTCTACTACTCCAAAGTTGTAAATCTGGATTAAAACACTGATCACAGCAGTGAACAGCTTGGGCGTACATTGTCTGTCTAACGTTTACAAAGTGGCTGTCATAACAGGAATTTTACAGGGTCTGTCTCTGGCTATATTCGTGCAGCATGATAAATAGCTGCATTTGCAATGAGCTATTATGGGAATAAGAAGAATGTTAAAAATGTTAAATAGTGGTTTATTGCAGATTTAGCATGAGAAATGATCTACTAGCTTATAGAGCACTTTGTCAAAAATATTTTAAATAGTTTTGCCTAGTAGTCAAAAGGTAGCCATTTGAATACAATGTGTTCTTTCTACCAGAAGGTGGTGCCCTAAAACACATTCAGTATTCCAATTTTTTAAAGCTGTGATATCTGAAAATGAATATTTAAAAAGATATATTGGAACAAGGTGAAAGTCTCCAAAATTAAGTAGTGAAGTCTCTGTGATGCTTGAACTCTCATTTGTAGTCCAAAATAATAGGATATAAGAAATACAATTTTTTTTCTTGGTTCAAAACAGACAAAGGAAAAGGAATAACCATTACAAGAAACATTACCAAGAAACTGATCAAATTAAAAATATGAAAACTAGGGCAGTAAAAACATAAATAATCTGAACTCTAGCATATAATTTAATTGTTTTCTCAGTGCTAGAGAGGAAAAGGAGGGAAGATGGAAAAAAAAGTATCCAATTTGATAAGCGAATTGTGAAGTAGCTTCATGATGTTCTAGTCATAACATTGATAACAAAACTGCTGTTAATTGTGCCAGTAAAAACAGGTATAATTTAAAATGCACTACAAGAAGCCAGAAGGATTTTTGTCGTTGCTTTCCACGGGACCAAAGTTGCGCTAGTGAATTATTGTATTTTCAGATTCTCTGCTTTGCTGTTAATGAACTATTTGCAGCTCAGGGAGACAAAATCCCCAGGCAGCCTGTCAATTCTCCCTACAAGCTGGCACGACCAGAGTTTCCTTGAAGGCTCTGGCAATTAGAAGAAACAGGAGTCCGCTGACTGTGAGGCCCAGCCGGCTGATATTCACAGATCAATAACTCCACCTGGCTTTTTTGCTCCCTTTAAGTCTTAGACAAAGGAGTTTATTTAACAGAAGCAGCTGCCTTTCCTTAATATCTGATTTACTGATATAACTTCAAATCAGGCACAAGGATTAACACACCAAATTACAAAATGAATTTCAGCTTTTATAATACTGTCAGGTGGCTCTATGACAGCTATTGAAGAGGAGTTTCCTTTGTGTAAGAAGGAGTTTTTACAATACACGTGCTTTGCTGCTGGTTGTTTAAATGAACTAAATATATTTTAAATACCGTTGAAAGGAAAATATGCAGTATTGTCAAACTGCAATTGGTACTTTTATATATATATATATGTATATGTACATATATATATCAGGAAGGAGAATGATGAGGGTACTTAGAGCAGCAACAGCAGTTTTAACTCTAAACTTCATGTTTGCATAGCCTGGTACATATGGTCCTCTGTGAAAAATGCAGCAGTGCTCAAGTGTGTTACGTACTACCGCAAACATATTTATATTACCCACGTGGGCTACATCTGGGGCTGCAGTGTGGATCAATGTTATGTTCATTATGTGCATGACAAAGTACGATTTACTGGTGAAGAGCTGGTTTGTAGTGTTGCTCTGATGTAGGGCTTAGACAGGAACATTGTGCAGGAACATACGGGCCCTGGGCTGCAGTGGGTTTGTCTGTGCCTTGCTTTGAGGATTTACTTACTGAGCATAAGCTGTCAACAGTAACAGTAAGTGATTCTTAATCATTTGATCCATGTTGCTTACTAAAACGGGCTGTTTCTTCAGATTCCCCAGATTCTCTTGGTCGCCAGCATGTTTTTTTTTTTCCATGAGTTCATCCTAAAGAAAGCAGATGCTTTAACTACTTACGTACCAAGAGGCTTAATGTACAAACTTGCTGCCTAGGCCTGACTGGCAGCTCAGGAGCGTGCTTGGCGGCCGTGCACTTGCATGGGGCTGTGTGGCAGTAACTAGTGCTTGGTGCTGTCTGGGTGAGCATTGCAACACGTTTGCTGGGATGCCTTTGCCGCTGACGCCCACGGCCTGCATCGTGCTGGTCACTCACGAGGAGTACCAGGGCAAGAGGCACTTCCAATGCTTGCAAGCTCAAGATGGAACCTAATCTGTGGAGTGGTAACCTCCACCCCCACAAAGCAACAGCGGGCTTAGGAGACTAGCAAAACTTGAAAGGAGTGTATTAGAAATGTAAAAACAGAGCAGAGCTTGACTTCAGGAGCTGCATTTGCAAACACAGCTCCTTAGCAAAGCACCTCACAGGGGTGAGGTGCCTGTGCGCTGTCTCACCAGTGTGCTTTGCAGGTCTTGTGGGTGTATTCCCAGGTTTGCTTTTTTTTTCTTAGTCTGCTTCCCTGCCCCGCACACAAATAGATTGCCAGTTGATTGCCCTCCACAGCTGGGGACATTCTTAAATACAGAGTTGCTTTTAATGTTTAATTAGGTATGATAAAACGTTCTTGGCAGCGCGGCTGGCACTCCTCCCCTGGCGGGCTGCTGCGCGGCCTCGCTCAGGTAGCTGTGGCCAAGGCTACATCAGCGCAGGTGGCAGCGCGGGCCACCGAGGGGACCCGCGGCCGAGCTGGGACGGCCGCTGAACGTCTCGTCTCGGCGACTGCCTTGGAGGTGTTTTCTGACATTATATACACATCGAAAGGGCGAGCAGCGCTGCGCTTGCCTCAGGACCGCCCGACGGAGCCTTGGGAAGGCAGCACAAACAGCAGCCGCATCTCCCCACTCCCCTTGACCCCGGTGTGGCTCTGGGCACGTTGGCCCCATCAGCGCCGCTCTCTAACGGCCCCCTGGCCGCGGCGGAGCGTGGTCGGGACCCCGCAGCTCAGGCCAGCAGGTGCCGCCCCCCCCCCCGCCCTTCGGCGCCGCGCGCGCCGTTGAGCGGCGGCCGCTCAGGTGAGGCGACCGTTTAACGGTCGCGGGCGGGGCGCCCCCCGCCCCCCCGAGGAAAGTTCCAGCAGGCGGTGGGGGGGAGGGTCCCGACCAGGGTCCCGCGGCGGCCGCTCCCCGCGCTCGCCTCCCCCCTCTCCACGGCGGCCCCGAGAGAAGCCGCGCGGCCGCCGCCGCTCCGCGGATGCTCGCGCTGTCTGCGGGCTCCGCCGCGCCGCCCGCGGGAGGCCGGTCCCCGCCGGAGGCGGCCCGGCCCCGGGAGGCGGGGGCGCGGCGGCGGGGGGCGGCCCGCTGGCGAGCAGCGCCTCGGCCGCCCGCTCCCGGCCTGACTCGGTGAGAATCATTGTTTGGCTCCAGCATTAGCTACATTCCAGCGGGACGCAGCGCCCCGTCTCCTTCCTCGCATTCCTGCCCCACACAAAGGAGTCCCCGCCGCGCCGCTCGTCCGGCCGCCGCGCCCGCCCCGCCGCCGCCCGCCGCCTTCGCCCCCCGCCCGCGGGCGCCGGCCTGGCCGCAGCCCCGGCCCCAGCTCCGGCCCCGGCCTCGGCGCGGGGCGGCGGGCCAGGGGCGGCGGGGGCAGGGAGCCGCCGAGCGCAAATTCCTCCGCGCAGCGCGCCATTGACTGGACCCAGCAACTTATTTAAGGCTGGAAAGTGACACGGGGGCTCCTCGTCTGCGCCCGCCTCGCTGCCGCGATGCCGCCGAGGTGACTGCGCGCTGCGCCGCCGGGGCCGCGAGAGAGCGAGCGAGGGACGGCGCCGTCCCGCCGGGGCCGCGCGGGGAGCGCTGCTTTTTTTGCCCCCTCCCCCCTTTTTTTTTCCCCCTCTTTCCTTTCTCGTTTTACTTTTTCCTGCGGCGGCCGAGCATGGAGCAGTACGAGGAGGACGTGGCCCTGCGCGCCGGGCGGCTGCTGGAGGACCTGTCCCTGTACGAGGCGTGCGCCGAGGGCGCGTTCGGCCGCGCCGCCCGCCGCGAGCCGCCGCCCGCCGAGCCCGAGGAGCCGCCGCGGGCCCGCAGGAGCAACGGCGCTGCGCCGCCCGCCGACGGCAGAGCCTTCGCGGGGCCGCCCTGCTGCGACGAGGGGCTCTGCACGCGCTCCGAGGTGGCGCTGCCCTGCTACAGCGGCTTCGCTGACAAGGGCAAGCGCTACTCGGCCGAGGGCTACCGCTGCAGCGGCGCCTACGAGCCCGGCTACGTGGCCAAGGGCGGCGGGCGGGCGCCCGATGGCAAGTACGGCGCGGCCAGCCCGCGGGGCAGCCTGGCGGCCGCCGCGCCCGCCGCCGAGCACGGCAAGTTCCCCAGCCCGCGCTGCAGCCTGGGCGCCGCCGCGCCGCCCTACGACAAGTTCGGCAGCCCCCGCGGCAGCCTCGCCGTGCCCGGCCAGGACAAGTTCGGCAGCCCTCGCGGCAGCCTAGCGCAGTACGACGGCGCCGCGCTGAGCCCGCGCTCCAGCTACGCCAGCACGGCCAGCGACACGAGCAAGCACTCCAGCCCGCGCGCCAGCCTCACGAGCTACGACGGCGGCAGCAAGCCCAGCAGCAACCGCACGAGCGGCATCAGCATGGGCTACGATCAGCGGCACGCCAGCCCGCGCTCCAGCACGGCCAGCCAGTACTCGGGCACCGCCAGCCCGCGCTCTAGCTACTCGGACTGCAGGTACGGCCCGCCGGGCAGCGCGGACCCGGACGGGGCGGGCGCCGCCGGGCTGCGCCTGGCCAGCCCGCGCTCCAGCGTGTGCGGCGCCGCCGTGGCCAGCCCGCGCTCCAGCATCTCCAGCCAGAGCTCGCGCAGCTCGCGGGGCTCCATGAGCGCCTACCCCGAGCTGCAGCTGCCCTCGCCACGCGCCTCCCTGCTCGCGCCCGGCCTGCAGGACGACGGCGCCGTGCCGGAGCCGGCCGACCTCTACCACGGCACCCGCGGGCAGTCCCCGCCGCGGCCGCAGCAGCACCCGGCGGCGCCGGGCCCCGACGCGGCGCCCCCCTACTCATACAGCCCGACCAAAGGCTCCGCTTCGGCTCCAAAATTCAAGCTTCCCTGCCAGGTGACGCCGTGCCGGGACAGCGGCCCCAGCCAGGCGGAGCGGCGGCTGGAAGCGCTGACGCTGGAGCTGGAGAAGGAGCTGGAGATGCACATGAAGAAGGAGTATTTCGGTGAGTGGCGCTTGCGGGGCACTCAGGGCCGAGCCTGCGCAGGCGCTGAGCGGCCGCGGGAGGCTCCGGCCGTCGGTGGAGCAGCCGCATCGCTGCGGGCCCGACTCCTCGCGGCCTCTGTCAGAGGCCTTTGCGCTGAGAGTCTTCCCCGGTATTTCTCTCTCCTGCCTCGTGCTTGCAGTTCACTAGGACTTGTAGTGGTTAGTCCCCATCCACATGCAATAAGAAACTCGTCTGCAGCAGAGCAGAAGCCATTTGTGTGGGTAGTCAGGTAGTGCTTGCGAACTATAACCTGTCAGAGCCTCTTCAATACCCTCTGGCATTCTCAAGGCTGCAGTGTTTTCCATTGTGTTCTCTGGGTAGCTACAATATTCTAACTTCTGTAGACAAGGTGAACAGGTAAAACAAATTTCAGTGCCTAGTTCAATACAATCTTTGACCTCACTCAGAGTGCTTGTGGGAGCCTTTAACATTTTCTGGCCTGTGGGCCTTGCAGAGTTTCTTGTTTGAGGGAGAGGACACCTCTGCCTGGTCCTTGTGAAGCTGAGCCGGCCTGTTGGGGGAGTCTCCTTAACTTCTTTATTGCTTCTTTGTCAAACAAAAACAAGAGCTTGAAACAAGCAAGCATGTTTTCTAGCCACACTGTTTAGATTAAACTCTCCCCTTTTTATTTTTTTTTTAATTTTATTTTCTTCCCTCCTCTAGTAGATGGCTAAGGACAAGATGCCTGTCTTAGAATCCCTAAGTGTCCAAATGCCATCCTGTTCCTCGTAGGTACTGCAACCTTAAGGGTACATCTGTAGAGAGCTAGGGCAGCAGGAGCGTGGTGGCCTTCAGAAGTGGCTTGTGTCTGCTTATGCTGGGATGTGGATTCTGAGGGCACTTCATAGCAGGAGAGTAAGATGGAAGGAATGGAAGGACAAGGAGACGCAGGGATATGTCAGTCTCCTGCTTGTCCCTACTGTGACTCAGTGGAACAAAATGTGGCCTAGGAGGGGGGGGACAGTTAGGACTCCCAGCCTGTGTGTGCTGGCTGGGTGCTGAGAGGATAGAGGCCTCGCTGGTGGGCTGTGATCTTTGGCTGACACAGGTGTTGCTGAGGATGGAGATGCATGTGAACTTAGTTTATTAAAGGATTGCAGGTCATTTTCAGTTCAGTATTAGTGTTTCCTCTGTGGAAGGGAGGAATTGCAAGGTCCCTCTCTAAACATCGTCCGAGGCAGTTGAGTAAGTACTCTGTAGTACCAGGTAAACGTTTGTTTTTAACTGCATAGATTGTTTTTATAAGCCCTTGTGCCCAAAGGAAGCTGAATCCAATGCCTGCTTAATGCCTGATTCTTATCTACCTTTTGGTTAGTGTGAGCCTGGACAAGAAAGCTGATTGGCACCAGCTGTATCTTCTGCAATGCCTAGCACCTGTTTTGAGGCTGTAGGGAGCTGCAGGAACATAATCAGCTGAAGATGATAACAAATAACCCCTAAGTGTCTGCAGAAGCTGCTTGGGGGTGTTAATTATCGGGTACCAAAGACATGTGTGACTCCTAAATGCCAGGGGGGGTGCAATGAAAGGTGGAGAATCAAGATATATTTAGAGCAAGAAGAGTGAGTTATAACTGCCCTGGGCCCCTGGGAGGGTGCATTGAGGAGGCCTGGGTGTGACTGGGAGCTCCAGGAGGAGCCTTGCAAGGGTGTGTTGTGCATGGCAGTCTTCTGACTCCACTGTTTTATTTTTTAAGGATTTGCCTGTTGTAAGTGTCACTGCCTGCAAGTATATTCTGTGATGACTTGTTGCAACATGCCCTAAGCCTGAGCAGATGTGGTGTGTGTGTCAGATGAGCAGCAGTAGGTGCCTAGAGAGCCAGCGCAGCTGCCCTGGAGGAATTTGTTACTTAGTGGCACAAAGAAGTGCTTCTGTGACTTCCCTGTAGCACTCACAGCCTAGAAAGCTGGGGGGCTGTAGGACAAGAATGATTTCTGCAAATTGCTCATGTTTTAATGAGTCTTGATGAGCTTGGTCCTGAGGTTCTGATTCAAGTCAGCTGCTGAGCTTTGATTATATAAGCCCAGTTTGACTGCAGACAGAAGGGTTAAAGACAAGGAGAATGAGAAGAGAAGGGAGAGAAGTCTGCTTATGAAGCAAATTATTTAGACTGACTTTTCTGAGAGGGTTTTAGCACAGCCTTAATAAAGGAAAGCAAGTCCCAGCCATATGGCCTCGTCCCAACCAAACTGGGATTGTTCATATGGTGTCACTGCTTGGCTGTTGCCTCCCTTGGCACTTACCTGGCATGCTTAGAAGGCAGTTGCGTAGTGTCAGGTTGGAGCTGAGATACTTGCAGTTCCCCTGGAAAACAAAAACGTCGAGCCTAAGAGTCTAACAAAGTGGCATGAGCAGAGCAGATGGTTTAATGCTCCTTAATTAGATGAGAAGAATTGTTTAGTGAGTAAATGCTCATATTGTGACACTGCTAATTTTACCATGCCCACCCCCCACCCCAAACAATCCTGGCTTTGTCTGCTCGGAGGGAGGGCTACTCTACATGGGGCTGTTCCATTATGCTGTCCACAGGCCACTCTATTTTGTCGTATGTCCAAATGCAACTTTGAAAAATTGAACAGTGATTTATTTTGATTTTGAGGTCAAGTGACTAATCAGTCCTCTTTGGAAGAGGAATAACTCTCCTTTGCTTTCATTTTGTTTGCGGGTCTGTGTGTCTGGGTGTTCCCCTAACCACAGTAGTGCTGGCAATCCCTGGCTGCTTTCCCATACTTTGCTATTCCACTTCAGAAGAATTCTCTAATCTGTGGAGAAAAAAAAAGAAAAAAGCCCATGTTGCTGCTGCTGTTGCTGCAATTCTTGCCTTTCCCCTTTGCTTGTGTGGGTTCTCTGAGGAGATGTCCACAGCCTTCTTGGGAGTGAGGGGGGTTGGGCTTTCTGCATGCCACTTCCACTTGGGGAAGTCACCAAAATGCAGGTGACCACAAGCCATTAGAGTGAAGAAGAGGGGAGAAAAGGCATCCTGGATATGGCTTCTGCACTAAGTGAAAACACGAGAGTCCTGCTGCGAGTGCCTGCAGAGAAGGGGCGAGAGCTGCTCCTTCTGCAGTGCTTGCCAAGGAGTGGGAAGCAGGCTGTGTTCTTGCCCTTGGGGGCTGCCCCTAGGTGGGCAGCCTTCCAGAAGGTACCTAGGATCTTTGCTGCCACTCAGGGCCTCATGGCCCTCAGATAGATGGGATAGGTGCAGTAGTCCTCAGTACGTGACCTCAGAGGGGTCTCTGAGGGAGCCAGGGAGTGACAGATGCTGAGAAGCAATTGATTATTAAAAATTGATTATTAAAATATAATTTCATTCACTTTCATGTGTGTTCTCAGCTGGGCCTGCATGTGTGGTGGACTAAGCTGTCCATGTTGAATTTCATGGATGTTTTCAATTGGATGTACATCTTAGAGTGTCAACAAGATGTTTGTGGGTGTCAGAAACTCATCAGCTGAGGCTTTACTCACTTAAATTCTGTGGGCTTTGTGGAGCTCTTCAGTGTGATTTCCAGGTGCTGAAAAAGTCTGAGGCAGAAATGGATTGTTGGTATGCCCATTCAAATCCAAGCAGTGCTTTTGAGACAGCCTATAAACCTCCTGCTTGTTATTTACTTACCAGAGAATGCTGGAGAATGTCATGCTAATGTGGTGGTTGTTGTAGTCCAAGATCTATGTCCTATGGCTCCCCAGCAGCACTGTCAAAATTGAAGGAGTTGAGAAGGGGATGTATGCAGCAGTTACCTGCTTCTGTGCAGCCCCTGGGTGTATTGCCCTTGCCCCTGCCCATGCAGCCCTCATCCAAAGGCGGTTCTTTTCTGCTTCCAGTCAGGGTGCAGGGATACAGTGCAAGAAGTGATTAACTGTCTCACCAGCTTGACCTAAAGAGGAAATGAAAAAGGCATTGTGAAAGCGAGGAGGTGCAAGAGAGGAAATTGTTCTTGTGCAAAGTCTGAAAGGAGAGAAGCAGAGTTTGTGATTTTTCAGACATTAATACATTTGATGACATTAATGTAATGTGCAGTGTTCCTTTTAGTAAGAGTTTTTTCCTCAGCTCTTTTGGGCATCTAGTTTTGCCTTTTGCTGCATACTGCCTTGTCCTTGGTATCTCTCACTTTTTATCTCTGTGTAGAATATGAGTAGTACTTAACCTGGTCTTGTCACAATAATCTGTCAACCTTCTTTGTCTTCCAAAGGTACTTTCATGTGAGACTCTGCCATCCTGAGGAAGACGGGTCCTTTCTCAGTAGCCAGTAAGAGGTCTCAGTAAGCAAAGTAGAGGGTCATTTGATGTCTCAGGATGAGATACAAAGTCAAAATTCTGTTAATTGTAATAAACCGACTAGTAAACATGATTTTTCACTCAAGCAAGTAGCCTTGGGTTTCTAGATATCCTGGATCTTTCCAGAAGGCCACCCACTAGTACAAGCAAATGTTTTTGGAGCACCACCAGGAAACACTGCCAGTAACATCCTGTTGAAAAGTCCTTGGCCTGGTGGGTAGGTGAAGGGAGGAAGTAGACACCTAGACCCATCCAAACTCCTTTGTGTGCTTTATGTACGTAGTCATTCATGCAAATCTGTGTCTTTTGTATTGAGAAATTTTGCTGGCATGACAAGCCTGACTTTTGAGCCCTGGAATGTGCCTGCAAGATCAGTGCTGTATGTTCACGTCTGTCTTGTGAGATCTTGCTCTTGTAGGCGATAGGCGGGGGGCAGGTCACTGGATGTGGGTGCGTGTGTGAGTGCATCAGTGCTATGTGCATGATTGTAGAGCACAGCCCAACAGTGAGCAAAGGGCTACAATAGTGGCAAAAAGTGTGGTGCATGAGAAAGCTTGGAACGTGAAGATAGGAAGGAATAGGAGGGTGTGGGGTGAGAGAGGCAGTGATGCTGATGGAAAAGTGCTGCAAGTCAGCAGAGTGCTGTGGCTGTTGGAACTGAAGTCTTACTGCTGTCACATGGAAATGTGGGAGCGGCCCTGGGTGGTTTCTTCAAATTCCTGCTAGCCATAGGTACATTCCTGACTCTAAATGAAGCTGGAAAGAGCCAGACTGTGCAGTAGAGCAGGGAGAGAGATGCAGGATGTAATAAATATTTTAATTTCAATGTGTGTACTAGTTCTGTAACATGCATTCAAATAAAATGTATTAAATATAAAGTTCAGTGACTATAACAGTCCCAAAAGCCCTTATTATGAGCAGACGCACTTTCCTTCTTTCAGCTGCAGGAAACTTGGCTGTGAATAGAGTAATTATTTGATGGTTTAGCTTTTTTGTTTGTTTGTTTTGTTTTTGTTTTTTTGGTGTCTGTCTTCTCCCACCCTCCATTTCCTGAAAGTAGTATATGTTGTATAATGTTATGATTTTTACCTTTTGTTCTAATTGTGATAAAATTCTGGATGTAAAGCATGATTTGGATGGACTGTGGAGCTGGTATGAGTGTATGTGCTGTCATAATATAGCAAGTTTTATTTTAAGTGTTAGCCTTTTCTGTCACAATATGGTTTGGTACCTGTGCGTGTCTCTGTCTAAACATTACAGTGTCCCTGTCCGCCTTTATTTTATTTTTGCCATGGGCTGATGTAGCCCATGTGTCAAGGGGGAGGAGAGGGACAAACCACACAGTTCCTCAGATCGGAAATAAAGACTGTTTACATTCAAAATGTATGTGGATAAGGAATTTACTTCAGCCTCTTTCAAAGAGTCTGTATCCTTGTGAAAAGGCTGTTGGTTTGTGAGGGTTGAATGCTGCCCATGCCTTAGTTTGCTTTGGTTTGGAGTGTGCTGTGCAACTGGTAATTCCAAAGCCACAGGGCTTCTGTATAAAACACTAAGCAATTCATTAGATCTGTTCATTTTTTAGGATGTAGTCATAAGTTCCAAGGCAGATTTATATTGCATTCCTAAAGTAAGAGCTAGTCTAATTTCCAGCAGTAATACCAGGCTTTTATCTGCCCCCTACCCCCCTCTAAGTCACCCCAGCCAGTTACGCTGTCTGAAGGGTCCAGGAAACATCCTAAGCAATATTCAAAGTGAAAAGCTGTTTATCTGAGTTTAGATTCTATTAGCAGCTGATTGTTTAGCTGCTGTGCTTGTTCCTCCATCAAGATTTATATATGTGAATATCCCATTTTGATGTTAAGTCACACACTAAAAATTCATAGGTGCTAGTGTGTGAAGTAGGAGCGAATCATTTAATGGATTCGATGACGCTCTGTTTGGAAGAGTAGAAGACTGGGTTTTGAAGGCTCACACAATCATCGAATTAGGTCTAGTTACAATGTGATCAAAGTTAACACTTTTTAGTGGAAAGTTTCCCTCAAATTATGTAGCTTATACATTTGAAAGAGTAGTCCTAGTGCCTTTCAGTTGGGATTTCTGTTATGCTCATGTGCTCCTTCTGCTGGTTTTGTGGCAGAAGCAGATACCAATGTACAAGATACCAATGTACAAATGTCTCTTACAGCCATGTGGATATGAATGTTTAGCAAGCCTTCAAAGCAAGAGATTTTGCCAAATACTGAAGTCATTAAAAAAAAAAAAAGACTACCTATGTGCCCTGGGCCGAAAGCTGTGTCAGGAGAGCGCGCGGCAGCCCCGGGGTGCGTGCACAGAGCGGCCCCGCTGGCTGCCCTGCGTGGCAGGCTGGGCACAGAGCTCAGTCCCGCGCGGGGCTTTCACGGCTGGGTAGGGTGGCTGGATTGGCATTCCCCCCGGGGACAGGGCTCCCAGGCTCTGTCCCCCCGGGTCCCCTTGCAAGAGAAGGCTGGGGACTTGCTGGTGAAGGCCAAGTGAAGTTGCTGTTGGAGCCTTTCAAAGTCCGTGTTCTGTCGCAGCGCTTAGTGGGGGGCAGCTCTGCTGCTGGAATTAGTTGTATCCAGAAGTGTTGCTTAATTTGTGGCTGAAGGAACTGAATGTCCCTTAGTGTGATGCGGTGTGTGATTTATACCAAACCTGGACAAAGTGACTCCTGACAGCATGGGGAATATATGATGTAAAGCAAGACTGAAGCAACCAAAGAAAAACAGGAATGTGCATGTTTGATGTCTGCAAGCTTTATTACTAGCTTAGAAATGTTCTTGCTGTTTAATCATTTCAGAGCACTGCATTCAACTGCTTGCGGTGTTCAAGTTCTGACAGGAAATAGGTATCTGCAGCCTGTGTGATGTGGCATCCCTTGGAGAGGCTCCAAGGGTGTGGTCTGCTCCTGCTGAAGCTGGTAGCAGAATTCCTGTTAACTGAGCTGGGAGCAGAACCACTCTACAACTCTTAACCAAATTAGGAGATGTGCTAATTGTTGACCAGTAAATGTCAGTGCTTGGCTGAATTTTTATATGATTTTTTTTAAACACATCTATGTGGATGCTTTTTTTTCCCCCCTACCTTACAAGAGATATTTTTCTGGTGGTATGGGCTTTCTCTTTCTATTAACTTTATTATATTGCTTTAACTATCAGCATGGCCTTGTTTGTTACATGCACTGTGGGACAGAGGAACACAAGAAAATAGCTAAGCAAGATGTATCTCTTCCAGCTGGAGTACTTCACATTGTCTGAAAGTTCATTCCTTGTTTTTGGAACAGTTTTCCTAAATCTCTACTGTCACATTTATGTATTCCAGCAAGCTTTTAAGAAAAAGCCTCTGACTCATTAAGTAAAAAGAAAAAGCTCAGTGCATCAGAGCACAAACATTCATGTAGTGCTCAGCTGAGAACTACTGTTCATATAAAACATGTAGGGACTTACCCAAGCAGACGTGGATGAGGGTTAAAGATTTATTGCTAGGGATACCTACTTCCAAATTTGAGATCCTGGAAAAGCAGGTTTTGGGTGCCTTAGAACCTGTAGGCACTTGGGTTTAAACCTTTTTGTTGCCTATACTCAAGTTAAATTGTGCCCACGTGCAGCTCACCCATTTTGTCTCACATGGCTTAGCTATTTTTCTGTTCCTGGAAAAAAGAGGGCAATGAATTAGTGAAGAAGGGGCTTTCCCTGTGTGATAGTTGTTCACACAGGATAGTTGTCCTGCAGAATATGAGATGTACTTAAGTTACCAAGCTGAAATTCATCTTACAAGCCTTGGAGGACTCTACTGTTAAGCACCTAAATGATCCATATCCAGCAGTGACAAAGCTACTTGAGGTCCTCCAAGGAACCTCTTGCTTCATACAGGTTGAGGAAGACTTTCCTCCATAGCCGAGGAGGGACAGCTCTGTGCTTGAGCTTGGTTCCTCATGCTACCGAGACGATTGGCCCCACTGTCTGGTGCTGCTGCTCCCTGTGTGTGCCTGGGGCAGTTGTGCTCCAGGTATCCCCTAGGATTAGTTTTGGGGAGCTTAGTTCCCTAGCAGAGATACTGTGAAAATCCTCTGGTGCCAAAACATCTATACATCAAAGCTACCTGGATACATTATCCAGGGTCCTGTCTTTATAAGAAAAGTAATATAGAAATGTAAAGGGCTTCTGCTGCTGACTTCCTATGGAAAAGGGTAGTAAAGAGAAGTCAAATAATTTTGAGCAGGGATATGGTCTGGTTGGAATAATAACACAAATAAGATTAGTTGTGTGAGAGAATAAATTCTAATGTCTGACTGCAGGCAGCAGCATTGGAATTAGTTATTTTTTTGTGAGGATTCATTCATGTTTTTGTGAATACTTCGAGAGCTACAGGGAAGGCAGTGTGCAAAGGTAAAGAGTTTTAATACCATATATTACATAAAATGAGTGGATTGAATGAACAATGAAGAATCATTTAGGTTATGCAGGGTCAAGTTTGGATCCATATCATTGTTCTTTTAAATGTTTGGCTGAACAAGATGCCCTTCAGGTCAGAACATACAGTTTTAGAGGATCTGCTGGGGATTCAATCATGTTTTCATGTCCACTGCAACATTTGTTTAATTAGTTAACATTTTTAGTTAAGGCATCACAGAGCTTCTGGAAAGTGAAAACAAGATGTTTTTTCCCTTTTAATGTGTCTGGCTTTAAGCAAAAATAGATTTTTTTAAAGCAAGAGAAAAAAGAATGCAGTTTGACAGTCATGTGGACTTAGATGCTTTTGCATTTGCCTCAGCTCCCTTGGATCATATTTCCTGTGATCCCTGGAGACCCTGTGGCCTATCTCAGGCATGGGAAATATCCTTTAGTTTTGGAGGTCATTGCAAAAATCTCTCTCCTGTGCTGCAAACTCATCCCAAAGCGTACACAGTGGGGAGAATCGGGATCCCATGAGTAAAGCTTACGGGCCAGAAGTTCAGCAGTTCTGTTGGACCCTTAATGTCCTTGGATATTATTCTGCGATGAAAATCCCAGCCTGCAGGGCTTCAGGGAGTCTTGGACGAGGTTAGAGCCTGATGGATCTGCAGGTCAAGTTAATTTACCTGGCTAGGTGACTGGTTTTGAATATCCTAGATTAACCTGCTAGTAGTTGGAGGTCCATTTGTGAGTGGTGGGGCCATGTATGCCTGGGATGTGTGTGTGCAAACCTGTAGCATGCAGGCAAGTTAAAAGCACATCCATGACTTTTAAGGTATTGGGAAAAGGAAAGGAATCATTTTTGTGGAAGGAACACATGCTGCTCTTAGCATGGTGGTGTTTGGTAAGGTAAGTTTTACTATTGTATTATTTCTTTTAAAAAGATCTTTTCACTCGCCTTGCAGTGTAATCAGCATTTGATAAAGAGAAGAAGCAGTAGGTCACATCTCACTTTCATTGTATTCCTGTGACAGCAATACGGTTGCCATCATGTAACAGAGAAAGGCTTGGGCAGACTGAAGTGACCAGATTGGAGCTTTATGTAATGGATGAGGAAGTTTTGCTGAAAAGAGATTTTGGTGGAGAGAAGTTTGTTTTTTACTGTAATACATTAGGTGCTGACCTGACTGAATGGAGGCAACTCTGATGCTAGGACTTGATCTTGTTTCCCTGAAACTGTGGAATGTGCCATTGCCTTCCCCAGCAGTAGAGTGAGATTTTTGCTTTTGTGTTCTGTCTTTGCTTCTGGTTTGAAATTCCTATGAAAGTCCATTTGTTTGGGCCAGGTGTTGAATGTGAGTGAGTGGCTGGAAAAGAATCACTGAGGAGACTGGCTCTGAGTAGTGGGGTAGCAAATGGGCTTCATTCCTCACCTTAGATTCCTCTGCTTGAAAGAACTGTGCTTATTGACCTGGCTATTTGTTATTGGCAGCTTCCTTGCTAGTTTGTCATTGCTATGAATTACAGTGGGATTAGGCCCATGATCTCCATTGACTCTCACCTCTCATTCTTCTTTCCATCTCTGCAAGACTAGATGAGCTCAAAGAGAACATCGGTGTTTCGGAATGAAGAAGCAGAGAGAGCCCTGCAAAATCAGCTGAGGCTCCTCTCCTCACAGAGCTGCTGATGGGACCAGGCAGTGGGAAAGGGCTGTAGTTGGTAAAAATGTTGGTGTGCCTGTGTCTTTAGTGTTTATCTGCATGGTGGCGGTTGCTGAGCTGTTAACCTTTAGTAGCCCAATCCTCAGATGTCGACAGGGGAAATAGGTAATTCCTCAGGGGCGAGGGAAAAATTGTAATGAATGGCTAATACTACTGCAACTTGTCTTTTGCCAAGCAGTTATGTGAAAATTCTCTGTAATTGGTGGATTGCCCATTTTTAATCAAAGCCATGTTTTCCAGATCTAAACAGATGATATAAAACAGAGCTGTACAACAATCAAGTGCATTGGAGTCCAGATTTTGAGCTAGGTTGAGAAATGAACGTGTAATTTTCTGAAGCATAGGTCAGTAGCTGGTATTTTTAGAAAGTATGTTGGCTTGTTCTACCTGTTCTTGGCTTGAGCAGGGCTGACCCTCTGTGCTACAACCCTGTAAATCACTTGCTGTGGAACCGCTCCTGATGTCTTTGCAGTGGAGGAAAAGCCCGCTGGGTCAGGTGGAGGCCTTAATGGCCTGACACAGGGGGAAGGTGGGAAGCAGGAGGTTGTGGGGTGAGAGGGGGGCTCCCATGAAGGGAGTCCTGCCCTCAGTGGGCAGAGTGAGCAGCTGCGAGGGAGCCTTGTAGGCAGCCGGGAGCTCGGGGAGGAACGTGCCCTGCTTTCCTCTGCACCTTCAGAGTTCCTTTCTTCAGTAACTGTAATTACTCAGAGGGCAGTAGCTTCACCCCACTGGCCAGGACAACATCAACTTTCTCTGGCAGGACATCACAAATTGCATTTTCATGTGTGTACATTTTTATTATGCCCAGTCATCAACAGATTTTTTTTAATCCTTGCACCAGCTCTGTATTTTGGCAGATGATATGTGAACTCTGGAGGTTTTTGCAATGGCACTTGAGGGAATTGTAGTTTTTCTCTGAACATTTTGAAGTGTAGGATTCAAACTTCTTGTAAGTAGTGCTAAATGTAAAGTCTCAGATCACATTAAAATGTTGTAAAGGTGAAAAACTAACAATTACATTTTAACAAAGAAAAAGATGGTCACATTAGTCCCACTTAACAAGGATTTTGCTTGGAATTTCACTTAAGTAAATTTCTCTCTCAAAATAAAAATATATACCAGATAGTAACTGATTAAATTTTTATTTGGAAAATGTAGCTCTTATCTGATAAAATCAGACTACCCTCTTTTTTATTATTATTTTGCTGCCTTTTTAGCAGCAAAATAATATTTTTTTCCTAAGACTTTGGAGTTTATCCGATGTGGATTTAAACACTGTTTATAAACAACTAGTGAAAGGCTCTTCATTTCTGCCTGGATTATGAACAGACTTTCTCAGTGTGATTTTTATATTCAGGTATTAAGAGATGGATGCTGCGGCACAGGGTCAGGGAATGCAGCTGTGCTGTGAGGAGTTGTTCAGGCCCAAAGAATTGAGCAGGGCTGCCTGGCAGCAGCATGAGCACCACCTGCAAAATGGATTGATGCTCAATTTGGGAGGAGAAAAAATGAGATCCATGGCACTCGTCAGCTTTGCGTGATCACTGCATGGGGCAGGAGGAAACTAAGACTTGTCCCTTGCTGTAGTTTCTGGCATGAAGATAGGGTGCCCCACTAGCTGAGGCCTGTATATCCCTTGGAGCTTCACAGAGCTCTGCCTTTCCCTAATGTCTTTACTTGCCTCTTTGCAGGAACTTGGCTTCTTGAGATTGCTGGCAGGAAGGGTGCAGCAGCTCGGAGCTGTCTATTTGCAGAGGTGGCTTCAGCAGAGGCTGAACACCCCTGCCTAGTCTGTGGCTATCTCATTAGTTTCTGCAGCCCATGGAAGGAAAAAACATTTTTAAACTCCCAAGTTTAAGGCCTGTCTTTGACTGCTTTGTGAGTACAGCTTCCTTTTAAAAATAATGGGTGTTTTGCTTGATTAAAGACTTGCAGAATTGGGTAACACAGTGATATGTTATTGCAGGGTCAGAGAAAGGTTGTGTCATAACATTTAAGAGGAGTTTATTTTGGTTTTCTGATGGGGTTCTTCATGAAAAAGATGTATTTTGCTTAGAACCTTTCCATTTGCAAACAGCTCAGTCACTAGAGGTGCCTGTACAGAGATTTTTTTAACCCTGGTTTTGTAGGAAAGCTGACAAGCTGCAGAATTGCAGAGGCCGCTCTGCTTGTATCAGCACAGTGCATGGAACTGCCTGATCTGACCTCACCTTTCTTAACTATATTCTGGACCTTCATGTCTAGGGACTCTAAACAAATGGCTATATCCCATCCTTGGAACTTGGAATTCCGTCAGCAGGCACATGACATGTGTAGGCTCTGGGCTATAGCTGAGAGCACAGAACTAAACATAAAGCTTGGTGGGACACAAAAGTCTGTTCATTTATAATATATTCATTTTCAAGTGGATTAGAACTGCAACCAGACTGCAGTGAAATTGGTAGGAGTGTTTCCTTCAGTTTCAGGAAATTTAGACCTGCCTACTGCAATAGTGAGAACCGGGAATCCTGGTGTTACTGTGTGCACTTATTACTGAGATTAGAGCTGTGTGTGTGTTTTGTTTTGTTTTCCCTTTCTTTCTCAAAGAAGGGTAATTACACAGCCAAGTAATAAGCCTTAGTATGTCAAAATGGCCCCCTAAAGGTGAATGTTGCACTTTTGGTGAATTACCAGTTTTTCAGGCCTCATCAAGAATGAGGGGTCAAGTACATGGGAAACCTGGGAAACCTTACCTTAACTATCAACAGTGACATCAGGTAGGATCTCTTCATGCTATTGTGGCTGACTTGGTTCTCAGCACACCTCACTACATCCTGCAGCACTACTGTTTTGAGAGAGAGAGAGGGGAAAAAATTAATTACCAGCTATAAAAGTACTCATTAAGCCCACAAACAAATTGTTTACTGAGTATTTCAGAACACACAGCCTGCAGTTTCTCGCCAGGCAGTTGACTTAAGCAAACAGAGTATAAATTAGAATAAGACTGACTCCACGGTCAATTGTGATTATTTCATAACAAACAGTCTGCTGTTTGCTCTGATGCTGCAGCTCAGGGCCAGGGCACTGACTTTCTGCTGAGCAGAAGACTTGAAGTCAGGCTTCTCTTTTGTGCCGGCTAGAGCGTAGGTGTGAACAGTGCATTGCACTTAACCTTAGAATATTTTATTTCTCTTTAGGATTATTGAAGAGAAACTCCAGGACCAGATCACTGAAAAAAATAATAAGAAATGATGTATTGATTAATATTGTATGGAAGGAAAAGGGAATTTTTGAGAAAGAACCTATGAAATAAACTATTAGTTAGGGGATTTAGTGTTTCCCTTTTGAGGTGAAGATCTTTCTCCTGTCATTAGACACCTGGATCTTAATTATGTCTCTTTCAGTAAAGATAGTTATCTATCAGGTTTTAAACCTACTACTGTGAAAGGAAGCAGGGTTTTCTGTTTAGTTTCAAGACAAGGTGTACATTTTGAAGGCATGAAAGCTAGAGCAAGGAAGCATATTCAGCCTGCATTCATTCTGCTAGAAACCCACATGAGCTATTCCTCTCAGCCTGAGTCTTTCAGATCAGTGAAAGATAAAAAGCTAAGGCTTTCATCAGTGAAAACCAGTCGGAAGCAACCACCTGAACCCATCACTTAGTTTTGCTTGCTTTGCTTTGCTTGCACTTTTTTTTTTCCGCTGTTTTTTTTCCTTCTCTCCCCTCCTATCTCCTGGCTGTATAAGACAGTGAGAGAAGATGTAAAGGTAAATGAAACAGTTGCATTTTGCTTCTGCTGCGGTGATTTAGAGAGTAAGAACTAAAATCCCAGTTGAGTGATTTGCACATTGATCCTGAATGTTCTGATTGAAGGTTAGACTTACAAATGTATTTATGATTGTTGGGAATCTGAAGAGAAATCTCTGTCAAGTTTAAATCTCTAAAAAGGAGTTAGATGAGTATCTGTGTAGTTCTGGCCTTACCTTTTATTTTGGGGTTGATTTAGCATTAGGTAAAACTTCGCTTGAAGACTGAAACTCTCTCCTTAGCAGTACATACACTAGGGCCTGTGGACTGTGTTGCATCCAATCTCAGCACCTTCCTTTATAACAAAGGAGTTATAAAGCAACTAGGAAAGAGCAGAGGGGGCACAGGAGAGGTGTTTTTTTTTTTTTTTTTTTTTTTTTCCAAGGATCGCCTCCTTTGGGCTCAAGACTGGTCCATGTTGGACCATGCAAGAAGTCAAGCAAGAGTAGCAGGAGGCCCATGTGTGTGAATGGGGATTTTCTAATTAAGCTTAGTGGTAAAAAGGAAATGTGCAAGAGATGGAAGTGGAGGCAGGTGACCTTGGGGGAATATAAAAGCACTATCTGAGCATGCAAGGTTGCAGGTAGGAAAGACAAAGCCCACCTGGTGTGGAATCTTTTGAGGGATATGAAGAGGAACAAGAATAACTTGCACAGTTGCTTGAGCAGCAAAGAGAAGAGTAGAAAAAATGCAAGTCCATGGCTGAATGGTGCTGAGGAGCACAAGAAGGGCCAAGGTATAAGTGCTATTTCCACCTTATTTTTTACTGGTAAGGTTTATCTTCAGGAATCTCGGAGCCTTGAAAGCAATAGGGAAAGTCTAGAGCAAGGAAGGTGCTCTCAGTAGAGGAAGATCAAGTTGGGGAACAGTTCTGACAAGCACAAGTGAGTGGATCTGCTGAGATGCCTTTATGAGTGCTGAGGGAGCTGGCAGTTCAAGAAAGGGAAGTGCAGAGTCCTACACATGGGGAGGAGCAGCCCCTGCCTGGGGCAGCCTGCCGCCCAGCCGCCTGGGAGCAGCTTTGCCCGTGGGCAGGTTGCACGTGAGGCGGCGACGGGCGCTTGCAGCGAGGCAGCCCGACGGCCTCTGCGCTGCGGTAGGAAGCGTGTGGCCAGCAGGTCAAAGGAGGTGATTTTCCTTACTGCTAGCACGTGCTTTCAGCACCGGTGACCCCACATCTGGCATGTGGTATCAGTATGTGGTGTTTCTGGAGTCCAGCAAAGGGCAACAAAGATGTTTAAGTCACTGAAGCATCTGAGAAGAGCCCCTTAGGCCTGTGCCTAAGTGAGGGACCCCAGAGCCCCTTGGTGTTCCCAGTTCTGGGTGTGTGTCCTGGATCTCTGTACCAGACCAGGCAGAGCGGGTTGTGCTCTCCTGATTCCTGCTCAGCACAGGTACGTCTGTCACATGGGAGATGCACAACTTTCTAAGCCTCCAAGTGCAGAAATGCAGCCAGAGAACACCAGATGCCCCATGACCTGAGCCTGCCCAGCAGGCACCCAGCGTTCCCAATAGCAGCCTCTGAGCTGCCCATTGCTCAGGTGATCATTTTGAAACTTGAGGCTACTGAACTCCTACCACATAAGTCATTAACAGATGCAAAGTATCATTTATTGCTTGTGTCATGATTAGACTCAAACTACAGTTTTAATATTAGGCAAAGTATTTAGCACTACCACAGCATGAGGTTTTCCATCCATGCTCTGTAAAGATGAACAGCACAAATGAGGTAGAAAAGGTTATCGCTGTCACTTGTATTTTGCCGAGTATTTTAATTAAAACCAGATAGAGGAAAATTATTCACAGTTTCCAGTTTTTGGTGACTTCACCTGCCGTTGAAAATTGCGTCAAGACATAATATTCAGGGGATGATGTAAAATGGAATGAATGCTCCTTTTAACTGTTGTGAATAAAAGCTTCTCATATCAATTAAATGTTGACTTTATAATTACTGGAGGAATTCTTGTTTCTGTTTTTTAGCTATTCCTTTAAGACATAAATTTTAACTAATATTTCACCATGTTAGGTAATCTTTCCAAACCAAAGGCAGGTTTGGATGATAAATTACGTGAAATCACATTTATTTGAAGATGATGTTTATGGTAACTAACACAGTGGAAAATTACCTTCCTAGCCCTCCAGTCTTTTCTGTCTATTCACGCTCTCCCCAGTTTTATAGTTTTTGAGAATTTCTTGTGGCTTGCAGAAGGATTTCCAATGAATAATCTTCCCAGCCATTTACTCCATGATGGTCTAGGAGTATTTTTGAACACCTTGCTATGAATTTAGCTGCATCTTTTTTTCCTATCTGGTGACTGAGTGGAGCTGATGAATTCCTCACTGAAATAAGAGCTACCTGGGAAAGAGTATGGTCAGAAGGAGTTAGGACTGGAAGAGGAGAGATTCTCACCACTTGTTTACCAGTTCAACTTGCCTGGCATGTACCTCTAACAGAAATGGCAAGCACATTTCAGAATCCAGCTTAAAAAGAGGACCCTTTGGCTGTCTGGGCATGGAGACAGCGAGCAGGAAGGATGTGGCGAGCGCCAGCTGCTTGTCTGGAAAGGAGCCCGCCGCGATGTGCGGCTGGGGCTCAGCGCTGAGCGCGACTTGGCAGCCTCCAGTGTCTGTTTGTGAAGGCGAAGGATTCATTAGTCATTAAGGCTGTCAGTTGCAGCTACACAAAGTGATAGTCTCTAAAGATAAATCCTTTTTCTCCTTAAGCAAATAGGCTTCAACATTAGCCAGCAAGACCTAAGTCTATTTCCCTGTTTGTTTCTCTGTGCCAGCTCATCGCAAGACACGTGTTCCTTAACAGGAGTAACTTAGCACTTGGGACAAGTGATTTCAGGTTTTCTGTAGAGGTTATGGGCCGAGGGTTTGGCTGCAGGTGCAATAGGTAGGTTGTAAAAGTAGCAGATGATGCCAAAATCCCATTATACTTGGGGTATTCCTTTTGGTAGGTCCTTTCTGAGATGACTCGGTGAGCAATGGCTCACAGGTCTTGAGGGGTTTTATTTCCCCTGTCCCATTTTTGTGGAGGTGCCAAACCCTCTAACATCAGTCAGTCCCTGCACATATAAAAGGCTGGCAGCAGAAAGCAGGTGTATTTCTTGGCATTCAGGCTTCTAACTCTGGGTGCCAATTTATCACAAGCCAGGAAACGGTTGGTGGCTAAGTGGATATGCAGGTGAACAGAGACCACACAACCTTAAGTATTGCAGCCTTGTCTATTTGCCACTGTTTTTATTGGTGAAAACAGACTCTACTTTTTCTCACTTTGTAGTGTTTCTGCTCCCGTTTTGCATCAATGTGAGTTGGAACTGAGGACAAACCGGGGCAAAAGGATGATCCTGATCTATTTGTGCATTCTTAAGTCCTTCAGCAATACTAATTGGATGTAGATCAAATACATATTCACATTTCTGATCAATTTGTCAGACAATGTACTAGGGAACTTGTGCCAGTGCAGGAGGACAGACAGTACCTGATCCAACAATAATCAAAGCAGCTCGGGCAGATGGTAGCTGATCTCACAGGAATCCTGCCAATGCAAAGTTAACGTCAGTTCTTCAAGTTGTTTGTCATCTTTTTAATATGGTAGTAAGAGTTGTAAAGCTGGATTTATTCTGTCACTGGAGCGTGGCCTTATCTACTGCACTACAGCTGCCAGTCAGTGAAAGGGTCACTGTTGAAGGAAAAGAGGTCTTAGACCCCTTTTTCTAAGGGTCTCAAGAGAGCTATCTGGCCACAGCTGCCTTGGAGAGCGAGTCAATGGAGATGAAAATTGAGCTCGGGTATTTTCACAACTGTGCAGAGCTCAGAGTTGTCCACCAAATATGACAACAACACAAAGCAACCACTGCTTGTCTGTCTGCCTTTCAGAACAGTCAAACACCCAGGGCTATCTGGATCTGTAGGGGCCTTGTTATGCCGTGGCAGTTAGCTGTGAGTTAAAGTCTTTCTGTCTGTTTGTCCTTCTATACATAGGAAGGAAATGATCCTGCATATATAGCGTTTAGCATTACTGTTTCCTGAGGAGGGCCTGGGCAAGATTGGAATATCCTGTTTACATATTGTTAGTGCTATATTTGACTAACTGTCCTGAGAGTTTTAATCTTTCTGGATCGGGACAAACTTTTCTTATTGTGTGTGAGTTTCTGTCCTACTGAAAGAGAGAAGTTTAACTCTTTTTACTAGAGCCAAGTGCCTCGCTGGTTTGGTCCTACCACTGTAGAGAAGATTGAGCTTCTCACCGTAGTGGACAGTTGATGTCTTTCATGAGCTGAAGGGCAGAGAAACCTTTGGCAAATGGCTTTGTGAACTTGTCCTTCTTTCAGGATATCCTTAAAGGAAGATGTATTCATTCTCCTGTTCTGAAAACATCCTTGAATCACTTTACTCACTGTGACTCAACCTGCTTAGAGCATTCAAGTGACAGGATTTTTTAGGGCATTTCCAGCTTCCTTTAAGTGAATAGTTCAGTCTTTCTAAATAGCTTGGTATATACTACCTGCACACTTTCATTTAGACAAGTCTATTTATATTTCCATAAATAATACAGAACCTCTTAATTAGCGAGCCAGTAACAGTGGCACCTTTGCGGAGTAGGTGTTAGCAGTACTGGTCTGTTGTAGATCTGTGTTGCTTGGGTAGCACTTGTGGAAGGATCTGCTGAATTCATGCCCAACTGTGGTTACGTCATGTCATGCCTTTTTCAGAATGTCATGGTCCTCTGGAAATAGCCCGTTATCTAAGAAAACAGGAAAGTGCACCTGGAAACTTTTAGACTAGACTCCCTGTTCAGTCATGAACCCATTTTAAGTACATCAAGTAAGGGAGCTGTAATATACGATCTTTTTCGTCCATATATTAGGTGGTGACTCATAGATTCAATGTCAGAAGAATGTAATGAAAAGTTCCTCCATCTTGACATATGTAGCTGACATTTTTAGATCTGACATGCCCTTTAATTCAAGGTGTTTAGGCTGCATTGTTAGTGCTTTCAATATTGGTCTCTGTTGCACAGATTTTCATATATGTATGTGAATTGGTTCTGTCTTTTTTCCTTTTATCTCAGTGTTTTCTGTGAATACTTTGCACAGGAATCAGTAGCTCTCATTTTCTGTATAAAGGAACCAAGACAAAGAAATTATTAAACAGGTTGTTAAAGATAACTAAGGAAGTCAGAATTGGAAAAAGGAACTAGTCTAGTAGAGGTCCTGGCTAGCATAAATATTCTGCTATAAAGCTGTAACAATGCAAAGGAAAGGTGATGAAAATATGAGCTTAAGATAATTTATTATTTACTAATAACATTGTTTCGATATGTTCACAGAAAAAAAAAACATAACAGATCCATATTTTGACCTTTATGCCAGCCTAAATCTAAAGTAGTGGCATGGACAGCTGTCTCAACTCTGGGTTCAGATGTTTTCTAGTTGGTGCAAGCAGCCAAATGAACTTGTATAAATTAAAGAATTAGTGTAATTACAGTATCAGTGCTAATTAACGTGTGAGTGCATTTGCAATCTGAAGCTTTTGGTGAAATTCCTTCTGTCATCGGTGAACTCTCATTTTCTTCTGTTACCTTTTGTATTGGAGTACACATTGTAAAGAACTATTCTAGAAATGACCACCCTTCCACAACTAGGCTGAACTATCTGTGTGTTCTTGGCAAATGAACCAAGCTGTTAAGCAGTTTAAATTGAAAGGTCTGCATGATCTGCTGGCAGATTTGAGGGGGCAACCTTGGGGGTATTAGAGGTTGGGGCCCCTGGTCAGAGGGTGGTGGCAAAAAACAGGAGGGAGATGACAAAGGGTACGCCCCTAGTCAGCATCAAGGGAGCTGTAAGGTGTTCACAGCCTTAGTGAGACATCCAAGCGCCAGGAGCAGAGTGTGAGGAGGATGAGGAAGGAGTTTTATTCTCATGTAACTTTCTCTCTAAGAATGATTGATTTCCAGTGATGTTCTCCTTTATCCTGAGCTATACAGGCCTCCTTGCTTTGATAATCTCAAAAATGCCAAAGTGATTTTAGAAGTAGGAAAAGGACTTTCCTCTGTTGTACCCCCTCTTTCATAGTTCCCTCTCCTCCCATTCATAGTTGTAGTTGTCAGTGCGGACACAGCAGTCGAGCTCTGAATCATAGGCAAAACAACTCAAAGTATCACAGATGATAGAGGAGCTCACAAGAACTACTTGGTCTTCTCAGTTTATTGTCATGGTGGCAAAAGAATTTTTTCTAAAAGCTACATGAGAGGTGTGAATCATCCCGTAACTGCTATGCACTAGATCAAGAAGTAGAAAAGTGAATATCCGTGAACAAAGCATCAGTGTAACTGAAACATCGCATAGAACAGCGGGCCTGTGATGCTCCTTGTGCAGGGGTTCAGATATCAGCCCAGAAGGCAGCTCTGCAGAGGCTGCGGCCGAGGCAGAGAACGCTGCCTACATAGTGTCAGTAATTTCATGGTTCAATGCAGTAATTTCACATACTGTATTGAAGCAATAGGCATTTGCTGCACTAGCTTCAGGCTTTCACTTGTATCATTGCATGGATCTCCTTTAACAAAAACCTTCCAGTTTCCAACAGCTGCTAATCAGAACTGATACCGTCTCCCATGACATCATCTACTCTGCTGTGTTGACCTATAGCTGTCACGGTTTAATGCACCAGCCTGGATGTTCTCTGGGCTTGTAGCTGCTAAAATGAAGGGTCAGGGAGGGTGATGTTTCAGAGACAGCCTTGTAGCTTTCAAAGCTCTCAACCATCATCGTTACTGTATCTACATTTGAAACCATGGAAAGGTTCCAACAAAGCAGAGCACCCCTTGTATTTAACAAAGCAAGTTAGAATAAGCTAAGGACGAGCCTTGCTGATCTGCTGGTTAGACCGATTCCCTCATGAATGTAAAGTTCAACTCCTGTGTCCTGATAAGAAAAGCTCTTCCTGGAACTAGTCCCAGCAACTCTCTTCATGGCCATGACCTCTCCCAGCAGCTTTGTCGACACAAGTCTCAGCCTTGTTAAGCAATACGCTGAGTGGAAGCGTTCAAAACGTTTCCAGAAGCTGGAGTTAGAACACAGAGCTGGCTTAGGCTTCTGGGCAATGGGAAGTGAATGCAAATTCATCCCCAACTTCAGTTTTCTCATAAAATTCTGCACACACACCTCTCCTGTAAACTAGTTAAGTAAAATCTCCTGTAAGAGGCAGGAATAGTACTAGTGGGGAGCCTTTCAAGTTAGTCCACAAATATCTCCAAGGTTTATGTAGCTTATTGCTGGGATGTTTACCCTCTTTCCGTCATGAAAAAGGCATTGGTAGGGGCAATCTCGATAAATTTTAGTAATGACTGTAAAAAGTTTACTCATAGCTCAGTGCAGTGGTGATGCCTCTGCATTTACTCCACCTCTTGAGAAAATCTTTTAAAGGTAGTAGTAATATCCTTTTTAAAGCACAGAGGCGGGGATTCATCTGTGCCCTGGGTTAGCTCTTAATTCTAGCTGTGCCCTAACAACAGGGCACGATTGTTTCCTACTGCACCAGCACACAGCTGTTACCCGAGGGAGATGTGGTGTGACGGTAGGACAGTAAAGCTGTGGCTCATGTTTGGTGTGCAGCATGCTGTCGAACTGGAGTGAGGTAACCAGATTCGCCTTGTCCTTCATACAACTACTTCTTGTTGCAGAGATCATATTGTTGCCTTGTATTTGTGCTAAGCTATTGACTTCAGGTTAAGTGAAGGTGGCACCAGGCTTGGGCTGCTTCATGTCTGTCAGAGGATGACCAAAATACTTCTGCTAGCCCTTGAAATGCCTTGCTGAGAGCAGGGTGCTGGCACTGTCCTAGCACATGTGCCATTTAACCTACTGCCTTTGTAGGTCTGAGGTACTCAGAGCAGTCAGTACAAAGTACTACTCTGCAGCCTGCATCTGCATGGTCAAAAGAGTATTGGGAAGGCTTGCCAAGGTAAAGAACAATCTGTAGTTGGATGCTGAGGTCCCCATGTGAACTTCTTCTAACACATAGGCTGCTCTAGGACAAATTGAGCAAAAATCATATAGCTTTAATGTCTTTCCTAGGTTTTTGTTGGTACCTTGGCTTGCTATACTGTATTTCCTTTTGTCTCTTGAGTCTGGATAAAAATTATTGAATACATGAAAAATATTGGTTGAGCTGATAACAATTTGGTGCTGTTTTTCCCACTGCTTAAATCAGCATCTTGACAATGCTACTCAGTGGTGTATGTATATATTGTCTGTTTACAAGCTCTCTTTGAGACCAACAGCCTGAATCTTCACTGCTGCTGGGGCCACTTTGCACCACTCTCAGTAGGGAGCAGCCCAAAGACGAGAGCTAAATACTCAATGATACTTGTTTCCTGAGGGAGGGCTGCAGAAGAAGGCTGTGCACCTGCTTACCTCTTAGTGGGGCTGTGAGAAAAGACAACTACTTCAGTAAATTAGACTAAATCCTTTGCTTCTGCAAAGGATTGGTGAGGCTAGAACCTAATGGACCTCATTCTGTTTCACTTAGCTGTCAAGAAACTGCTGTACCTGCAGAAGATGCTGTCAAGATATCAATAAGCTATCTTGAATTGAGGTGTTGGGAGAGGCAAAGTATTGTATAAAGACTGGAAAAGTCTTGGAGTGAGTTGTCATAAATGAGACATGGTTTCTCTGTAACAGAACATTCTTCATAGGCAATTTAACAAGAATTGGAATTAAATCTGGAAAAAAAAAAAAAAAAAAAGGCAATGTAGCTGCTATGCCAAAGCTTTCACAAGCTCGCGGTGTGCAGCCTGCGCTCTGACTGTAGGCAGTGCTTTTTCTAGGCAGTTATGAGCTCACACTATACTTGCACCACAGCTGTATGTATGCTTTCCAAAATACACTTCTGAAATTATATATATGCCTTTTTAGAATGCTAATTATCTGTGTGGTCATTCATTCCTGGAGTTAATGACCAGTCTTTTAGAGAAAATAAGTTAACAAACTGACAGCTGCTCATAATGAATCACTTGCTGGAGAGCCCTGTGCAACTGTAACATCCACAGTAAATCCTTCTTTTGCTTCTGGTAGTCCAGTGAAGTGATGGGCAAAGAAATCAGGCAGTAACTTCTGCTGAAGTATTAGATTTGTTCATGAGACTTGATAGAGAAAAATGTCAGAAAATCCTAGGCTGTGGATTTCTGCTATCCTTGGAGTGAACTGAACAGAAATGGGAAAATGTGGCTCGTTTGATGTAACCTCCCAGTTCAGCTATCAATAGTCATCAGTCCTGCATGCACAGATGGCATGGAAAGATGGGCAAAAAGGGGTGCTGATAGCTGGGGAACTCTAAAAGGACTCTCTTCTAGCTCTACTACCAAAATAAATTGAAATACCAAGGCTTTGGGCTAAAGTAACAGACTGCTCATTCCAAAAGTGAATACTGTGTTCAGGCATTGTATGGGCAACCCGTCTGCTCTCAGAGCCACAAGGGACCATGGCTGCTTTGGATCTCATAGCATGTAATGAGGCAGAAAGCAGCTTTATAGGTTGTTCTTGTTGTACTGACAGTGATTCTGCTGGGAGCTGCTGTGGCACGAGCTGGCTGAGCTGGCTGCATTTTCAGATCAGAATGTCCGCAGTAATCAGTAACTATCTTTCATCAACAATTAACCATTAACTCATGGCAAATATCAGGACTTTTTTTTTCATAACCTTTGGTTACAAACAAATAAATAGACATAACATTTCAGGAACCTTGAATAAGGTAACAAATATTCTGAAATTCCAATTTCTTCTATCAGAACTTGTCTAATGACCAACATTTTCTGAATATTTTGTTTGCAGTGAACTGTTGGAAATACCTGGTATCTAGCTGGTAACACAGTTTAACTTGGGACATTGATGACGTTAAAGTGAGAATATCACGTTTAAACTGATCAAACTACACAGCACATAGAGATGACTGTATGAATACTGGTGCATATTGTTTTCAGAAATGAGTTCTAGAATATATCTTGAACACTTGCAGGCCAGAGAGGTTTGTGGGTGTCGTGTTGTCTACAGCTGTTTTCTCATTGAAAGTCCAAGCAAAATCTCAGCAGTATTACTGAATATTGCTTTTTTTGTCAGCTTTACCAACGTCCTTACAATTACCTGTCAGAAACAAATAGCATTTCTTTCTCTATGGTGTGGCAGTTAATCATAATTCACATACTAGGAATGTAAAATCAAACTAGGATGAAAAATCAAACAAAAACAAACTGAGACATGAAATATTTAGCTTGCTTTCTTCTGCTTATAAATTTTCTGCCAGTTATAATATGCTGATTTTCCTCAAAGCAGTTGTATTTTCTGTGCATTTTTCTATATGTACTCTGGAAGGCCTGTAGTACTCTGGAAGACCTGATTTTGTAGTTATTGGGTTTCTGTTTTCTCAATGTATTAAGAGTTTTGTTGGTACTAACAATTAGTGCTAAGCCGTTTGTAGTAACAGGATTCAAACAGCACGTAAGTAGCTTCATTACAGGGTTGAGACTTAGTGGCCGGGAGCTGTTTTTAGGGGTTGCAGGAGATTCTAACGTTCTGCTTCTTTCTTCCTTCTAGGTATCTGTATAAAATGTGGAAAAGGGGTGTATGGAGCGAGCCAGGCTTGCCAAGCAATGGGCAATCTCTATCACACCAACTGCTTCACGTGCTGCTCTTGTGGTAAGTGAGATCTACCACAGCCTGGTTAAGTGACTTCCTTCTGTAACATATATATTCCTTTAGCATCTAGTGGGCAGGGTGAGACTTCATTTTGCTGTTTTCCTAAGGCAAAATTCCCATGTGAGGCTCCAGCCTCAGAAGTTACTTTTTATTTGCCATCTGTAAGTGTTCAATGGTGTTTTCTTAAGCAACAGTCCAGAAAAGTAGTATTTGGTTGTTTTAAGGGCTGTATTGTCAAAATGGCTTCAACTTGGCCTGTATAAGCACTGCATATTTAAATTCACTTACATTTATGGAACTGTAGTAGTATTTGGTTGTTTTAAGGGCTGTATTGTCAAAATGGCTTCAACTTGGCCTTTATAAGCACTGCATATTTAAATTCACTTACGTTTATGGAACTGTAATGTACATTTATCATTTTTACAGAAAAACTATAAAATTTTTGCAGTCAGAAGCACTTTCTATGCACACATGCAAGTCCAGTCCTGCAAATATGTTTGACATTTCTGTGTACACATAGTGGTCAAAAATTGTTTATGTTTGGATATGATAAGAACAAGTAGAAACTGCAAGTCAAAACATCTTAAAGAATTGCAATATCTTATTTTTGTAGAGGAAAACTGTGTAGGTAAATCACTGGCATTTGCTTGCTGCTCTTGGGACCTGCTTCAATTTCTGTTTTAAATCTGATGTGTGTAAAAGTGATGTATTCTCTGTGTGATTTGGGAGAAATCATGGCTTTGCCAGGGAAAACATTGGGCTTGGAAAATTCAAGGCAGGACTTTAGGAAATGTTTTCAGTAAGTTAGACATTTAGAACTGAAGTTGGAAACCTAGGTGTCCTGCCTGTAAATTCGGAGGGTTCACAAATTCCCACCAAATTGAAGGCAACTATCAAAGCTTATTTTCAGAAGTCATATAACTTTTATTGATATGCATGTGGATTTAGGTTCCTAATATATGAAAATACTGGCCTAGATGTTGAGAATCTTGCTGTGATAAACACACACAGTGAAAGGTTTACCCTCAGCAGAATTTGCTGAGGCTGTATTGTTTATAAAAGGGATTAAATAAAGATTAGAAAAAGAGTAAAAGATTATTGATGGAGAACCAGGTAACTTTCTAATGAAAAGCCCATTGTAAAATTCACTTGTGAGAGAAATGGATTTTTTTTCTCTTGAGGTTTGTACACATAGATAAATATTGGGTGAAAGAAACCTACAACCTGAATATAGAATTAATAACCATTATAAATCACTCTGAACCATTATCAGGCTCTAGAATAAACTTGTCTCAAATCTTATGGGGACATTATCATGACTGTGCTCAAATCTGATGATGAATGAGCAGCATTTTCTTGGCTGCCAGAACAAATGAAATGCTCCAGCATCCTGGTTAGCAGGGGATTACAGATTATGATATCGGATAGTATCTATCCACTCATTGCCAACATTTAACCCTGGCTAATTGCATGGGTGAATTACAGCTTCCTCTGTGGGGACTGATTTATTTTTTTTAGTCAGGATGCAGGTTTGTTACCACAAAGGTCTGTATACTGGTCACTCTGCTCCTCAGAAGAATGTATAATGGCCTAGAAATGTATTTTAACAGCAAAATATGATTCCAACTTAGTTATTCACAAGCACGACAAGCTTTTCAGACTGCGCCAATGACTTGTGTGGCCAGTGTGCGTTTAGCAGGAGGTCACTACAGGCATGTTCTTTCAAAACGTGTCCTTGCCCCACCTCATGGTGCTAGTGGAATTTCATTGCATTACTGTCATGCTGGAAAGCCCAGCTGTCTTCTGTTAGCAGGTTTTACAAGCAAAATGCCCTTGGATTTCCTTCTGTCTGCAATCTCTGATACAATCCTGTTAAAAGGAAGTCAGTTGTGTGTAACCCAGGAAGGCCTGCAGTCTTTCTTATGTTAGGCACTGAAAAGGTGAATTGCAGAACATCTTGTGCAAGCAACTGAACACAAACTTCTCACCGTACTTTGGTTTATGAATAGGCAGTTAATTTTATCTTCAGTGTGGCACTGGTTAGAAGTATACCAGAATGTTGCACTCTAGTTTTGATTCAAAACAATGAGGAAAAGCTGGAGAGAGTACAAAATAAGTTAAGCAGGTGACTAAAAGCTGGAGAAAAGCTTATCATAAACCCAATGTATTTTGGGTGTCAGAAGAAAGAGGATGAGAGAGGTCTTCACTAAGAGCTCAAACACTTTTGCCCGGAAATAGATTAGAAATAGATTGCCAGAAATGCGTTAGAAAGTGGTGTTTTATGTACTAGAGACAAACAAGAGATCTGTTCTAGAGGCTGAAACTACACAATTCATATGGGGAATGAAAGTCAATTTGCACACAGTGAGGATAAATAACTATAGGAACAAACTAGCAAGAGAAGTGGTGGATTCTCCATTCCTCCTTGTTTTAAAGTTATGACCAAAGGTCTCTTTGGAAGATGTCTTAATCTGAGCCAAACTTCTGGATTTAGTACATAGGGCATTCACAGATTCACCTGTGTTAGGCGCGAGGTCACATCTTAGCGGTACGTGGACGTGACACCCTGAATCTTTGGCAGGAGAGTAGAGAAGTGCATTGGTGCCTTGGCCTAAAGCAGTTCTTATGCACTGGCTGCATCTACTTAGAAACCTAAAATAAAGTAATAAGAAAAGTTTATCCTTCTTTCCACCACCCCTCTTTGAATAATAAGAATGATCCAAGCTCTTCTCCAGCAGATATCAGTCTCAATTTCAGTATAACAGATGTAGGAAGCAAATGGCAGTAATGAAAGAAGAAAACTCGGTACCTGGAGACATTAGTTTTAGGTAAGTGCCCAATATTTAGCTAGCTACAGTTGTATCTATAAATCAAGCATTTGGGAAATACTGTGGTTTGGAGATCACTCAGACTGAAATGCAGTGATGAAAAATAGTCTCCTAGGGCTGCATTTCAGTACTTGGTAGCGAGCGTTTTCAACTCGTCAAAGTACAACTATGCAGAAAAATGGGAAGAGAGCCGCAGGAGGAAATGCCCCTCAAGAAAGAATCTTCTCTTAAGCACTTGAAGCTTCACTTAGGTTTCAGTGCTCAGTACAGTCTTATTGGGTGCTGTGGTTGAAAAGCTGCTGTCTGGTGAAATGACGTTTTTGGCCTTTTGGTGGACATACCAGCACTTTTCCCAGTGCTGTCCTTCTTGATACTTGTTAAAGTATGTCAGAAGATTGCTGGAGAGGTTTATGTTTTTGTACTTAGGAGGAAAACTAAAATACACGTATAATGAGAGTCTCCGTGAGGACTGTATCCTTGCTAGCATGAAAGTGTGAGAACTTAAGGACAGATCCTTGGAGCTGTTTTGCAGTGTTAACAGTTATTTGAAAGTGTAACTACAAGAAGATAAGGAAATATTTCAGGGATATAGTAAATAAATAGGAAAGAAATGATGACATCTATCTCCCTTGGGCATCTTGTTAAGATGGTAACTCTGTTCGTTGTCTTCGTAATTACCAAGAGCTTTTGGGTAAACCTTGGCACTGTATTGGTTCAGAATTGTAGCAGATCTTCTCAGAACAAGAATTCAGAGGGGATGAGACGGATGGAAGGGAAATGACCCAGCAGACAGAGATATTTTGTATTAAAATATAATTTCTGGCACTTTAGTGACCTCAGTGATGGGGTCATCACCTCTAAGTGCAGGTGACGGGCTGCAGGAACTAATGGAATCTCTGATACTTGTTACAGAAAGTAATTTACCAAGTTTCAGAAGGCAGGATGGTGCTCAAACCATAATGCCATTCACAATATATTTTCAGGATGAAATTTTACTCCAGTCACAGTCACGATGACTGCAGGAACTGCAATAAGATAAATCTTTATAATGAGGAATACCAATTTTTGTATTTATGTTACTTTGAAGATGGCAATAGATGTGCAGAAAATGAGCTTTCCAGAACAAGGTGTTTTGCATGTCTGGGCTCTCCAACTGAGATGCATTTTGCCATAAACCTGGGACACGTTCTGCCCTTTTACATGAAGGCAAATATTTGAGCACTCCATTTGCCTTTAATCTGCACTTTAGCCACTGGGTTTCAGCACAGGAAATCACTGCAGGATCAATCCAAAGCTTACAGCAAACTGCATAATCCCAAAGGTATGCAGCTCATTTCTTGCCTCATAGCTATTGATGAGAACGAATCCTCATGGATTTTGGCAGTGCAGTTTCACGTACGGGTCAGCTTGCCAAGGTGTCGCAGTTCAGTTGATTCCTGCCAGTGCTGCTGCTCCCTCAGAGCACTGGTGAACGGAACTGTAGGTTTAGACGTAGCCTCCCTTTACATTCCCATAGGATCTAGTAGGACCTGTTCTCCTGACTGAAGCCATGGAGTGCTGCTGTGCATAGATGTCTATTAATAGGCAATATGGTCATGTCCCTGCCAGTATGGAGAAGTTTCTTGTGTCACTTTTGCATATGTGTTCCCTGGGTTGAACTGTTGTTTGCTCTTGGTGGTAGTGCGGCACAGAATGTCTTCAGGAAACTGTGTCCCTTTAGAGTATATTTATCAGCAATTGGTGAGTTTTTAAAATACCTAAATTCCCAGTGGAAAGTTCATTTTTAATTCATATTTGTTCTGTCCCCACAGCATATTTATAGGATTAGTATGAGTCACACTGCATCCAAATGGCACATTGCCAGTACTTGCCCCTTAGCCTTAAAGTAAATTCCATGGGAATGTGACATTTATGTAGAATAAAACAAAATTTAGTATAAAATTTGAGTTCTGTATTGTATGTCCACGTATAGCATTAGCATTGGCAATCACAGTGATATGTGTGTTTAACTTTTAACTCTTCAGTGCCTAGTTCCTGAGTGTTAGGTGACTTGTTGCAGCTTCAGCCTCTGACTGTTCATCTGACAACCAGTGTTTTATGCAAACTGCTCTGAGCACCAGGGAGATGCAGTGCGAACATTTAAGGGCAAGGAGCTAAACAGCATTGCTTTGAGGGGCATGTTGAAGTGGAAGTCTATTGGGTAGCTGATGTCCTTGTGCACTTTCCAACCACATGCCGTCAGTCCAGAGCAGCCTGGAATTTGGGGATTTTTGCTCCCAAATCCTGCCAGAGCCCTTGGCTAATTAATACCTGGTGCTTAGGGCAGGCGGGCGGGTGATTCAGTGCTGTGCGTGGGGGAAATTTTCATCCTGATTGCATGGCCTGAGGCCCCATGCAGCGCTCCCAGCCCTGAGCTTCCCTAAGGAACGTGGCTGTTCATGTCCACAGAGCTGCCTCCGCGGCCACCTCAGCGCCTGCCGCCTTCCAGCTGTAACTGGAGCTGCAGTGAAGCCCAGCACTCTGAGGCAGTTACTTGGAGGTATTACTCACTGGAGAAGGCAAGCGCTTTGGAGATGGGCAAGTGCAGTTAGGAAAAGGGACAGAAGGATTTACAAAGCAGTAATCTTTTGAGGGTGAATATGCTAAATGGCTGCTGTTTATGCAGGCTTGTAATTGAGATAACTTGCAGTGTTGCTACAGGAGTGCTGAATTTTATCCGAGTTATTCAGCTTTGTGGGGCTAAGTTACAGCCCGTGCTTATCTCCGTGTGTTCAGCTTTAACACCTATCAAGATACGTGGCTATAAGCAGTTTCAGGTATTTTTGTAACTGAAATCCTAGATTTACCTGTTAATGCAAAACTCACTGTAAGGACAGTGCTCACTTGAAAAAGAGGCATTAATACTGTAAAGGTGACAACTGCTCTCAGATAGTTTTGGTTCACTTTGTACAAGGTTCTGAATCCATGAATAAGTGTCAGCAAAGGAATGTAATCTTGTTTCCTGGTAATTAAAAGTCAAACTTGGATATCAGGTCTACTAAAGCCCCAAGTACCTTAGTGTGCCTCTGTTGGTGTACAAATGTTTACTTCATCTTGATCCACTGTTAATTTGATAATATTTCAGGTTAGGGAAAAATGTAAAAGGATGGGGAAAGAGTAATGAGAAATGCTTGAGTGCGACTGACACAAATGTTCCCCCAAATCTCCTTCATATAGAATTTAGCATATATATATATAAAGTTCATATAAATATATATAAATAAAGTTCATATAAATATATCTTTAGGATACATTTGTCAGTCTGTTCTCTGATTGTATTGCTTTTTTTTTTTTTTTTTTTGTGGTAGCAAAGTCCTAGTCCAGCTGTTCTTGACTTCAGATAAACAGACCAGTCCATTGGTTGTATCTCTTTTTAAAGATGATACTGCTAGACCTTGTCACGAAAGGTTTTCAAGTCTGTGATAGCTTTAAATCTTGTTCAAAAATAGAACAGGGCCCGTTCTTAAGGGTGACTCATCTTCCCTTCATAAGTCAGGGCCCAGGACTAGACCAGACATGCATCTCAGGTGCTCAAAAATAACCATGTGCTTGAAGTTGTTTGGTTAGGGCTGTTACTATTCAGTGCTTCTCATTTTTTGAGGTCTTAGCAACTAGCGTTCATAGCTCTGAAGGCAGAGCCCTGGGGAGCGGTGTAGGTGAGAGGTAGCTGGCCAAGAGAGAAGTGGAAAACATTCCCATGCTCTATTTTTGATTATCAGAAGGCATATGATGAAAAGCTGGCTGGTGGTTTCACTTTGTTTTGCTGAAAGGTATTAATTGTCTTCTGCTGTTAATTATTCTAGCATTAAATGCTTTTGATAGTTATTTTAATTGGTGAGGGTTGCTTGGCAACTAATGATGGAAACTTTTCTCTTGGTTGATTGACTGACCCATAGATGTATTCCTCCCACAACGTTTCTGCTCATAATGTGGAACCAATCACTGACAGTAGCTATGATCCTTTCAGGGGATGGAAAACATATAAAGTACAAAAATATATTCTTCTTAACAGGGTTTGGGCCTCTAATAATAATTATTATTGTTATTAATTATTATTATTATTTCTAAGAACTCTGGTAAATACCAGAAAGAACATAATCATTTCCTTGCATAATTTTGTGTTTGGAATGCCATCTATTGTTTAGCGTAATAAGCTTTGCTAAAATCTCACTGTTTCCTTATCAGCATTTATTATCTGAAGGTCTTAATTCTCTTATTTTGAAACCCACATGTCTCATAGTTTTTCTTTCTTTCCCTTCTGCTCTCTCATACTCTTTCTTCCACTCCCTCTCCTCATTTAAATGTTTTCTTGGAACACATCTCAGTTTCTCCAAGAGAAAAGATTGCCTTGTGCTGCAGTTGAATGCATCTCCCCAAGGGGAAGAAATCCAGATAATCCAGAGTAGAATGCAGGCAAGTCACTTAACATTATCAGCAGATGTTTGTTTCGTATTTCCAGATTCTGCAATTTCAAGTTTTACCTAAAAACAAAGAAAAAAAGTGGTCAGAGAAGAAGAAAACATGTTAAATTAGTTCATTTTATTTTGTTTTTTTGCTACCTGTCATTTTGAATGATCTAGGTTGGTACTATATGTCCCTATGTATTTTTCAGATGGTTAGTGCAAGCTTGAGTGATGTCCATGGTACTTTGCTCATTTGAGAATCAGTCCTCAGAAGGTCTCAGCTCCCTGAAAACATCTCTAATTTAATATACATCATTGTTCCCTCAACAATAAATCAGCTTTGTCTTCACGTATACCAGTTAATCAGTGCTGTCCTTCACCACTTCAACACTCAGTAAATCAGTTCTTCCTTCCATAACCAATTAACCATTTCTCTCCTGATGACTATCCCAGCAAATTTGGTCCTTGCATACACGTCCATGTATGCAAACATTTCCATGCTAATGTGTTTGGCCTCCCCTCTCAAGTTATTTCTGTTGAATATTTCCTTATCATCTGAATCTCTGGCTTTCCTCTCTTTGCTATTTCCCTTTGGATATGTGGATATTATCTCACCGTTATTGCTCTGGAATGCCCCAAAGTGATTTTATTTTTTTCCTGTTTTCCTACTGTATTGAAGAGATTAGACTTCAGTTAATCTTAGACTTAAGTTTGTCTCAGATGTGACTTCTGTGGAGACCACTTTTCCATCTCCATTGATTTGTTCTCTGTCTTTTCTCTGCCTGTGCATGCTCTGGCTTTGCCACTGCGTGGACATTTTTTTTTGTTGTTCTTAATTTCAATTGAAAACTAGAAGCTTATTCAGTAAAGATTGTAAACTAGTTTTTTTTCTCCAGACTAGAACTAGCTTGTCCCCTTGACCTTGACACTGTTTGAACCTACAATGGTAATGGAGGCTTTTTGGTGTTCTGTCTTTGAGGCTTCTTTCTGGCAGAGAGGGTATTAGGAAGCTTCATAGAAATTTGTAGCTGGAAGAATTAGCAGATTGGTGGTTAAGAAGGGGTAGACCAGCCTGGTGAGTCAGGAGGCCATAGCTGCCTTTCCAAGTCTGCTCCAGACTTGCTGTGCAATCTTGGATGAATCTCTGTATATCTGCCTTTGCCCATGCCAGAATAAGTCTTCTCACCTGGTTGTTGCTTTGCTGTTTTCATTACTATTTTGAAAGGAACTTTGAGATTCTAGGATGGAAGTGCTAGAGTGTTCATTAATTATTGTAATATAATAAATAGATGCATTAGCTGGAGGGGATATTTGTAGTATCTGCCATGCAAGCCATACAGCTGCTGCAGCATGCTACTGATAATAATTACTTGCTCAAATAATGTGTATATATACAGTTTGTGAAGGGCCATTTTGGGGATTATATGTCATTAAGTACACAGTCTAATGTAAGACTGTAAAAGACTATTTTCCCAGCACCACTCCCCAGAGCTCTTAGTGCCTGGGCCACATGAATAACATTCCCATTCCTCTGTCCAAGCTGAACGTTGTGTTTTTAATTTATTTTAAGTATCCAAGGAATGCTGTCTCCAGTATTCAGAGGACTGTAAATCGGATGTGAGACACGAATGCACCAGAGAAGCTTATCAGAGAAACGGGCTTGGCGCGAGGCCTACATAAACAACCATAAATTTTTCTCATTTAAATGACGGGCCTCTGGAGGATTGGCCAGTTATAGCTGCAGTGGGCTGGCCTTGAGCACCAATGAAAGTGCTTCAGCTGACCCCTGGTATTTGACATGAGCTGAATGTTCTGCTTGCTTGTAAACTTGCCGTTATGAAACGACCAACTTGGTTCTGGTAAACTGACTTCTGGAGGTCATGCTCCAGAGTTACTTACCAGCAAGAGATATTGTCGCTCATCTTTTGACTTCTTGGAAAATTTTCACTTGGTTATAACCCAGTTAGAGAAGAATCTTTTGCTCCTGCCATTCTTCTGTCTCTCTCCCTCAAAACACAGCACAGGAAGAAACTCAGTAAATCTGATCTTAGCCAGAAAGTCATGTGTCCCCCCCACTATAAATCCATAAATATCTCATTTCCTGAAAATCCTGCCTTTGACCAGAACTTCTACTGGGACTTCTTAGATTTATCAGCACTAGTGGCCAAACTCAGTTTCAGTTACTTCCAAACTGTTCTTGGCTTTGTGGGGAAGAGCATCAGCTCTTAACTCAGCATGAGGAGCCTGAGCTGATCACGCTGCCATTACTGGCTTTATGGCATGATTGGCTCTACATGAGCCTGTTCCCTGTACTTGTATGAAAAGTAGGTAATTTTGCGATATAATTGTCTGATTTTGATTATGCCAGAAGATGTATTTTGTGGTTTTACTGAGTAGCTCCCAGTACTTTACTACAGGGAAGCCCCTGTCTAAGTGCCTTGTTTTGAACTGACATGAAATAAGAAATTCTGCTTGCAAACTCAGTCCCAATTAGGTACATTAAATGCCTACTAAAAACAAACCTGAAGCAGAAACCTGAAGCTGGCCTCCTTCATGGCCAGCTTCTGGTCGGTGTTTGGTACCCCTGCATTTATGAGATCGTTGACTCCATTTGGCAGCTAGCAGGGTGAATATCCGTGTGTGGCAGCCAAGAGATACCGCAGTACGTGCTGTAGATCCGTGTGGGTCTGGAAGCTACCCCCTTGCGTCCCTGTGCTCAGCAGCACAAGCACCCAGGGGCTTCGTGGTGAACGGTGCTGAGCGTCTGCCTGGTCTTCGGCCTCTTCTCCCTCTGCCCACAGCTGTTGAGTGCTCAAGGGGCAGGGCCATTTCTTCAAGTGCTGCAAGAGCACTATCCCCCAACACCATTTTTGATGGCAGTCAGGCCTGGAATGTTTTCCAACCGTAACATTCATGTTCCTTTTGCAATTAAGCACTGTCTGTCCTGAACACTAAAATGCCTAAGAGCGTTCTGGTTTCTCTGCACCTCAGCTGGACACAAAAAGCAGTGCTAAGTGTCATGTTTAGGTTGCCTTTGAATTTAGCTTGTGTGTGATGTGACTAGGGAGGCTTTGAAGCCTATGGGAGGCAGCAAACTGTGCTGAAACGTGCCAAGTGGTTCTCTGCTGTGTGATTTTACAAGCTTCCTTGTTCCCTTATGCTGCCTTGGATAAATGATTTTGGGAGAGCAACATGTGAGGGGGAGGTTGTAGATGGTCATGTCCTCCAAGATGGGACTCAAATCCTGTGGTAGACTCAGTTGTTCATGCGGTTACTGGGGTCTTGTGAAATCATTCCCTGTGTCCCCTGTGAGATCTACTCTGCACTGTGGTGCGAGCAGCAGGCTCAGGCCAGCAAGCTTTAAGTTCCATAAATACTTTCCTTTCCCACTGCCCATATATCACATGAAGTAAAAACGACACAGAGGCTCCAGAACTGGACATCCTAGGACAGGTTTCCTCTCTGGCTTCTTTACACTCTATCCTACTCGGTTCTGTCATCACAAGCTCTTTTCATCTTTACACAAGAAAATCCTCTCCTCTTCAAGGCCTCCTATAACCTCAGCCTCACCTACAAATCTGGTGCAACTGCCCCGTCCTCTGTGACTCAGCTGGCAGGTCCCCAGCCCTGTCCTGCCCTCCGCTCGCTGCTCCCTTGGCCGCACTCCGTGCCTGGAGCCTGTGTGTTTCCCTCCTCCTGATGCTCCCAGGGACTCCACCTACCCTTTGCCTCCATAGGTCTTGCTCCTGCTGCTCCTCTCTCTCTTGTCTTTTCTTTACCTGATACTGTCCGGATTTAACTCTTGTTTGCTACGTTCCATGTGAGCATGTTTGGAATAACAATAATTGAATGGCATAATGAGCCAGGCAACAAATAGGCAAAGAAGTAGATGGGAGAAACTTCTGAAATATCTCCTGTGCAAAGAAATAAGATGACTGGTTACTGTGATTCTGAAGTGCCCTACGCACATGCAGAATGAAGCCAATACTAGGAGACCTGTCAGATAGTTTAATTGTACCTGTGCAGAGTAGGAGGTGCCTGATTTAGTATGTATTTAAAAACAGGAATGAATTTTTCAGTGTCTTGCAATGATTTTTCATTACTGATAGCTATGGTCATCTATCAATGTATTTTAAAGCACAAGAATTTCATGTTCCTAGTATTAAATTGGATGTGGTCTTATGACTTCAGCCGCTTAATTCCGCTGGCTACCTAGGTATCCTTTGCTGTCACTCTTCCAAGTGAATTCCCTGCAAAATTCTCCCTGGAAATGATTCCGATAATTTATTTGAGAAAGTGCATGGATTACTGACCTTAGGAAGCACAACAGTGTAAATTCAAACTGATGGAAACAATTTGCTGGATCAGTGTTTTCAGCCCAGCAGTTTTCTAGAAGAGAAAAGAAGAAAATAGCTGAAAGAACACACAACCGGCAAGGTCTTGGTTTGTATTTCAATGAGTTACATAAAATATAAGCATTTATACACTTGAGGAGATGAGCATAGATGAGTGCAAACTCAAAAGAAGACACATAGGTAAGAACCGGAGATCCTGTTTCCAAGTCTTGTCTTTCAGTGAGGAAAAGATAATGGTATTATGTTTTGGTAAAATATAAAGTATTTTTTTTTTATTACTCTTAAATTCTAGGATCAAATCAGTCCTGGCTTGACCACTGTTCTTTCCCAGGCCATGCGGCATGGGGTGGGCTCAAGCAGAGCAGTCAGTGGCTATTGTTTTGGGAACTGCAGTGCACAGATAATAGTGGTGGGAAGTTCATGTTAAATACAGAGGTGGCTTGGCATAAAATCTTGGGCAGCTTTCAGTTCCGTATGTGCAGAGGTGAAAGTTGCCTGGTATCAGTGAAATTCATGTAGCTGAATCTAACCAGTTTTGAATTATGAGATTCATGGCCATAGCAGCTAATGCATTTGATGTTTGTGGTTTGCTGTATAGCTACTTTTTCAAGTTGTTTTTCCATCTAGCCAAAAGTATTTGGCTTGTGAACAGGATATATGAAAAGCGAAAACTGGGAAACTTAAAAGAAGGAGTAACCAACTTTGAGGCAGGCATGGCTGAAGGCAGAGGTTGTCACTGTCTTAGTCACCACTGGCTCTAGTGGGGAGCTGATGTCTCATGCTGGGTAGGGAAGAGAGGAAGGAAGTGGATTTAGTGGAAAATTGATTGCATCTACTTGGGTTCCATCCAGCTGAATCCTGAGTTAAGTACATTCATCCTGAACTAATCGTTGGAGAGAATTGGCCAAAATCTCACATACTTCTTAAAAGGAAAGCTAAGCATTAAAGGAACAATATCCTCATTGTACTGGAGTGCCAAGAGGAGTGAATGTGCTATCAGGAGTCCTACCTTTTCAGCGCTTTGTTTTGGAAGTTGCTAGTGCCTTTAGTTCTAATATGACCTTGTCCAAAAAGGTGGAGGAAGCTGATAGGTCTGTCAAGTCCAACTTTATTTCAGTATTTCAGTAAAATCATATTTCTCAGATGTATTTTAGCAAATGCAAAACACATACAAATATCACCCAAAACATACCTGAGATCGTAGGTTAGGCTTTGCTCAAAATTGCTTCAGGTCATTTATGAATGAAGCTGTTTATATTGATGCTAGGTTGCTCTTCTCCTTGATAACAGCATATTTTGCATGTGTGTAGGCAAATATAGAAACTTCTCTGAGATTTAAATAAACTCAGAGGTGTGAATGGGTACACTTTAAAAAAGCAATCAGAAATTAGCCACATATTCTTCTGACTGGCAATATCCACTAGAAAATAATTAAACCTGTTGATTCTGGAGTTTGTAGGTAGAACCCCTTTCCACATGCTGCTTCTGCTGTTGCATAAGTAAGTCACCAACTCCAGGTACTGTGCATCTCAACAGTCATCGTGTTTTTACTGCTCAGATTCATTTTGAGAAAAGGAGAGTTGAGTGCTGTGAGCTTGATCTCATGAACAGATGGGTGCCATTGATGGTGGCTGCTGAACGTTTTTTGGCTGGAATTCAAATCAGGCCTTGCTGCTGTGCTTAGGTTCGTCACCAGCAGCCTTTGAAGCTGTTGGCAGTGAGGAGCTGACGCATGTGATGCTACTGTGAGGAGGAGAGTAAGCTGTTCTTGTGCAAATCTATTCTTGTTTTTCTGAAACAACTTAGAAGATGGTTTAGGGAAATTGCTCATCTCCCTTGAGGCTCTCTCACATGTTTTCACAGGATTGGGCTGTGTCCACTCCTTTTGTTCAGCATACCTCTATATGTAAAGTATAGGAGAGAAAGGGATGCTGCAGCTCACGGCTTACAGAGGGCTGCCTTGTTTCGCTATACCAGCTCCTGACAGGCAGATCTGTGGTGTGTGCCCGACAGAGCCCAGCGGAACTACGATTTTTAGTTGGGGCTGAACTTCAATGAGAAATGGATGATCGCTTGGAAGAAAGAATTGGTAGCAGTGGTGAGGGATCTGCATTGCCCTCAGCGAAGAGTGGAACTAACTTCTGCTGGTCAAGTTTGTCAGATTGTTTGCTGGATTCAAGCCCCACTCTGTGTGCTCAGGTAGCAACAGGGATGGAATGTCTCTGTTTTCCTTTAGTTTTATGCAAAGATCCGTGTTTTTTCTTGTGGATGTATTCCTACAGACACTATCTGCCATGTAGCTTGTGCCATGTAACAGTTCTCTCTTCATGAAGGCTGCTCATTAACTTCAGGTAGTGCAGAGCTTGGTGGCTTGCTCCTGTCTCCTGTAGACAAATCACATGTGGACTTTCTGAGTTAGGGACTGTCAGTTCTATTGACACGTGTCCAGTTCTCTGTCATACAACAAAGACCTAACGGAGGTTTCAAAGAGCTACTAGAAAAATAACCAAACAAAGAGCCGGGCCTCGTTCGAGGCCTTGACATTTCGGTCCTTGGTTACAGGACCAACTCTTGCCTCGCACGGCTGTGATGGCTGCGGAGATGGCCTCGTTCTGCAGGAGGCGGCAGCTGCGTGAGGGTTTGCATCAAACACAAGGGAACACTTCCTGCAGTGGGGAATTGAACTGAAGAATGCATTGCTGTAGGGATGGTGTGGAGGCCAAAAGTATCAATGAGCTCTTAGAGGAACTGGACAAATTAGAGACAGGTTGGACCAGCAAGGCTATTAAACATAATGGTTCTGATGTAAGTGACAGTGCAGGATTCTTGAGATCACTTCGCCCTATGCAAGCCCTGCTTCTAATGCTCTTTCCCATTAAGCTTTCACTCTTGACCACAGTTGGAGATAGGATGCTTTTAGTACCATTATGGTTGTTTTTACTGAAGCTTGAATAAAAAACGCCATTCACATATACACATTAGCACTTTTTTGGGGGAAACTTGCGTCCTGTAGTGCTGGGAATGCTTGGATTGGAACACACTATAATTTCATGGTGGATATATTTAATCATTGACTGGACTGATGCTCGGTTCCCATGGCAGTTTGATAGGACAACTGCTCTCTTAAGTCCAGGTTGGAGGAGTGGAGTCCTTTGCTGGTGACAAGGATCTGTGCTGGGGCCATGAAAACTTCCCACAGGGGAAGCTGCCTGGAGGAATGAGCTGCGGCCTCTTCCCGTGGCCGAGCGCTGGGGAGGCCGCTCGTGGCTGCTACCCACTGCTCCTGCTCCTTGCTGCCTTTTGCATTTGCCCACAGAAGGAAATCTTCACTGAACTTCTTTGGGAGCTTTATTCTGTGTTTTCCAGTATATACTGGAAAAGTGTATATACTGTTATATCTACTGCTGTTGTAGCTGAAAAGTATATACTGTCAGCATATCTGCTTGCTAGCTTATAAAGAAATACATTTTAAGATACTTGTTAATATATGTAGGCCTATAAATAGCTACTAGATCAGTGTAGGCTCTTGCATTTCTGTGTCAAACGTGTGCTTGGCTTATGTTTTACAAACTCCTTTTCAACATCAGTTTTTCTGTCAGAGCTCTGTGGAAATAATTTATGCCTTAACCCTTGAATTGACGGATGGTATGAGATGGAATAAATATGTAAGTGAGAGAGAAAGGAAACATCTGCCCAATTTTGCCTTCTGTAAATTATATGGAAACTTGAAAGTATCTGCAAAGTTTATAATATGGTTTGCACAGGAAAGCTTTTCCTGTGTACTGAGGGTCAGAGATCTCCTCGTCTCCGCAGCATTAAGTAACCTTTTGGTTAAATAACCTGACTGGAGAGTAGAAGGAGAGAGAAAGGAGGAGAGAATTCCACACTAGAGTAAACATGGCACGGAGATTATGGATACCCTGCCAAGAAAGGTGGGGGTTTCCAGCAAGGTAACAAAAGATTAGAGCTAGCTATCTGCATAATCTGTCTGGAGAGGAGCAGCTGAAGCTGCACGGCAGGGTTGGGCAGCAGTGCAGCCTCCCTGCAGCCTCCCCGTGCCCCGGCCAGCCGCGTTCTGCAGCCGTGCGCGCAGAGCCGGGCAGGGCAGCGCGGCCGTTCCCTGCCCCGCTGCCGGGGCACAGGCTTCCCGGCAGCAACGGCCCGACTCGCTTCTGCACAGAAAGGTGTTTTTTCAGTGCGAGAGCTAACAGGCAGTGCAGCTTTCGGGAGAAGCTGATGAAGCTTTGTATTTTGCCAGCAGGGCAGCTTAAGGTAAACTGCACAGGAAAGTCTAAAGTTTACCTTGAGCTACAAACATGTCACAATGATGAAGTGCCTTGTTTTCACCTGGATTTTACTGCTAGCACAGAGCAAAGATGGACATTTTCTCTGGTGAAGATGATACCTTTGGGCGAGTTTACCATTTGTGTAAATTGTCCTGAATTTAGAGATGCTGTGGGGATTTACCCCAGCTGCAAGTTCATCTTCATGCATCTCTGCTGTGCAGGGGGAGGCGTAGGGCACCACCGTTCAGATGTGACAGCAACTTGCACCCTGTTTCGCCGCTGGAAAGGTTGCTCGGAGCAGAGAGCAGTGCCCAGTCTGATGAGCAGCCCATAGGGGGAACTGAATAATTGTATTAAACATGGGTGCACTTATGTGAAGGCCTTAAGGAGAGCTGGGCAAACAATAATCAGAAAGAAAAATGGTTATCTGCCATCTGCCTCGCTAGGAACAATCAACTTGAGGTAGAGATTGAAAATTAACTCTGATTTTGTAGCCACAATTAAATTTTTTTTTTTTTTGGACATACATATATATTTTGGTATAGGAGCTTAAACTCTGGAGGAATTTTAAATTAACATTTTTTTAAAAAATTAAATTGTTATACTTCCCATGCATCAGTGTATTTTCAAAATATCCTAATCCATTAAAACTGTTAATTAATACCGTAATATTTCTGCCTATTTGATGATAATATCTGATTAGAATTTGTTCATGAACTTTGAATACGCTTTCCTGAAAGAATCCATGTAAAGAGAGAAAACAATACACATCCTGTACTCCACCTTCATAGGCCTCTAGCATGCGATGCCACCTTTTGTTTGCAAGAGTTTAAATTTCAAATAAAATCCCAGCATTCTTTTGAAAAAAGGAAAGGGCCTCTCCCCTGCTTAGATTGTCAAATCCCAGACTAGGCCGGAATTGAATAGGCCAAGTCAGTGACCTCAGGCAGAAAGAATGTTGGTTATTTACGTAGGGCTTCTGCTATTTTAGCAGCAAACCTTTTCTTCTGAAAGGACAATGTATACTGTTTTGTGTTTATGGCCAAGTAAAAAGCTTGTACATTTGAGATTTGCATCGTAATAGCCTCGTAACTCAATATACAGCATCCTCAAAAATCTTTGCAGGACTCTGTTTTTGTCTTAGCCAATGCAGGTCTTTTAAAGGCTTTTACAAATCTCTAAAAATCATGCTACAGATTCAGCTGCTTATACTTTTTTTTTTAAATCTGTGTTTTGGTCTTCTTTTTTTAAAACTGAAATTACACGTGGTTCTTTATTAGCTATCAGGCCAGTGCTCAAAATATTTTGATGCATCTCAAACCAAGCTGTGCCTGCAGCTTGAAACCAGAAAAATGTGTGAACGTGTGTGTGCAATTCACACACCGCACGTTTCTCCTGCAAGAATGAAAGATCTTTACAAGCATTCCGGCCTGCTGGATGAGCCCGCGATTCCAAATGGTTTTTAAAGTGTGCCTTTCTCAATAGATCGTAACCATGAGGAGCTATTGTGCGAGTAAAGCACACATTTAGGATCCAATCCTGCATTCCTTAAAGTCAATGGGAGTCTGAGCGTGAAAGGAATGCAGGATTGGGTCCTGAAGCAGGGGAGTAAAACTGTGTGCCAGATTGCTTTGAAAAGAAGAATACAGCACATCCACAGTAGCCACTTTTAGTGTTTCAGATTTCAAACGGCTGAAGTCTGTGAAAAGTGGCTTCTGCCAACAGGCAGTATCATCTATTCAAAGGAATTTGGCATTGATATTTTTTTCTATCTTAAACACCCTGAAAGCCCAAGAAATTCACCCCTCCTTCACAAAGCCCCAGCAATGGCGCATTGTGAGGAGGGGACGAGCAGCGGCCGTGGGGGATGGAGCCCCCCCAGCAGCCCTGGGGCGCCCCGTGGGGCTCCGCTCCCCGGGCTGCTCCCTGCGCACAGGGCTCGGCTCCGCACTGCCCAGGGCTGCCGCGGCCCCTGCGGGCTCTGCGGGAGCTGGGGCACAAAGCCCTAATCCGCAGTCCCTGCGGGTGCAGCGAGGGAGACCGTGCAGAAGCGCTGGGCTGAGCCGGCTGCAGGGAGAGGGAGCCACCACATGCGGGCAAAGGAGAAATGATCATAAGTAAATGAGTCGCCCTGGCAGCTTTTGTTGTCTTCTGGCACTTCTCTAAGCGCTGCGCAGGCAAGTGCTGTCTGCGCAGTGAAAGCAAATCCATCTCCCAGATGGAATCCAGCATCAGTTTTATCCTGAGGTAACTGGATTGACGAGGTGACAGGAATGAGTTCATGTTTTCAATTATTTATTTTCAGTGATTTTCAATGATTTATTCCACATTTGCAAAACTTGTTATTTTTCTTGAAATATCAGATCCTGAAATCATCTAAGGACTTGAATTTTATCTTCCCTATTTCAGAAGCCAGCAATATTCTAGCCCCAGGGTTTGCAGAGGACAGGACAGGTCGGGTGTTATTAGCAGGCAGAGGGGGGCAGCTTGTGCTTTCGAGGAGCATCCGGGTGCTCTTGGCCGTCAGGAGCACCTTGCCCAGGCAGCGAGGCTGTGGCAGGGACGCTGCCCTGGCTCGTCCCAGCTTCTGCTGAGCCTGAGTCACGGCGCGTCCGCCCTGATGGCGCTTGTGCCGAGTGTTGGGGCAGACAATACCCAGGGATCCTCCTTCCTTAGTAGGGCGGCTGCAAAATGTTTGAGCAAATGTTGTGTGTTAATTGTACATGTACGTTCACATGTCACTGTAGTCTGGACTGCTTGGGAGGCTGTCACTTGGGACACTATCGTAAGACCAGTAATGACGCTGTCGCATCAGGCATTGCAAAGACGGCATCTGAAGCTGTTAACAAGCAATTAGGTCCATGTTTGACATTGCTTAATAAAACAGATATGCAGAGTTCATCAGGCAGTCAGGCATGAAAAGCCAGGGGCTGCTGTCTGCAGAAAGCTGTGTGAGTCATGAACCAAAACTTCCAAAAGGCAGAAATTCTTTACTGAATGTCCCACTTAGCGTTAGATTTGTAAAAATCATAAAATAAAGCATAAAAGGAAGAAAAGGGGAAGAAATGCTAACCACAAAAGCTAATTTTTTTTCTGTCTGCACTTCAGGAGCAGCTGTTAGAAAGTATGCCAGGGTTGCATTTGTGCTCCTCTGGAAGGAGAGGGGGACTCTTGTGGGTGCACTTTCCAAGGTGCTGCCCCAACATCATCTGTTCCCCTTGACCTAGTGCTGAGAGGGGGGCAGCGCTGGGCAGCCCAAGGAGGTTCCAGACTGGAATGCTGTGCTCATCCCCATGTCCTCTGTGGAGGCGAAGGGAAGGGAGGGAGGCCCTTTTGGAGAAGCCCCTGCAGAGCGGAGGTCTCCACTGTGTGCTCAGACCTACCCGGGTCTGTCTCCAAAGGACAGGAATGGCAGGTACTCGGATGCGGTTCTGTGCTGACAACTTTGGCAGTTCCAGCCTCAGTGAGATCTGCTGTAACAAAGGAAGCTGCCCTATCCTCAGGAGCGATACCCACAGCTGAGCGCTTCGCTTGCGTTTCATACAGGGATCTTTTAATTACCTTTTCTGTGTAAAATACCCACCTCTTGTTATACACAGCTGTAGCATTTGAAATAAAAGGATATTATTAGTCATCTTTTGCTTTGTTCCTAACTGTCTAATACTAAAACTTTCCTACGTGAAGTTGTGAGAAGAGGAAGAAACCTGAAGTACCGTGATGGAGATCTCAACGCTGGGGCAGCCAGGGCAGTGCCAGGTGCTGGCGGGGTGAGGCTGAGCGCCTGGTGGGGCCCTTGTACCCGAGGGCAGCTCGTGCGAGCAGCGCCAGACGCTGCAGGCTTCTCGCACGACCTTGCTTACTCTACGGTACCAGTAAATCATGAGTATTACCCAACAGTTGCATGTTTTTAATCATCAAAGTATTTTTAATCATCAAAGTACTTAAAATATCGTATTAATGCCTGGCACTTTTAAACTTCAGAGTGCCCTGCGAACGGTGATTGGGCTGTGGCTGCGAGGCGCTGCTGTCTCCTGCCTCGTGAGGGAGGGCGTCAGTGTGTGCGCACCAGTGGTGAGAGGCGCTCCCTGGGTGTCCCCAGCGAGGGCTGGCTCCTGGGAAACCCACGGCCCCAGGCGAAACCCCATCTCCGGCAGCAGCAGCAGCCGGGTCCTCTTCCGGAAGGACCCTGAAAGTGCTTTGGCTGCAGAGAAGGAGGACGTTTTGGTTACTGTTTTGGAGCACCTCCTTGAGATAATAAAAGCTGCTCTGATTCACATTTTGTTCCGTGAGGCCTGGAGCAGCTTTTGAAACAGCACTGGAAAAAAATTTTAGCCCTTCTTGGCTTCCTGGCTGGCTTCTTTTCACCACGCACTGAAGTTTTGTGGAGACTGGAGAGAATAACTGTGGACAGCCTGTGTCAACTGTGGGTCATTCTCCTTTAGCAAGGCAAATTCTCGACTTGCCACTGGCCATCAGACATCATTGCTAAAGCCATGCTGTTCTGCTGCTCCTCACTTGTGCTTTGCTGCACGTGGGATGTAGATCTGCAGGAAATATCATTAGGCATGTTTTAAATACTGAACAATCACACACTGGATAAAATTATTTTATAAAGCAAACAAAAGTTCCGAAAAGTCTGGTTTCCTTAAGATGTTTATCTTGTTTGTGACTTGTAGTCTGTATGGGACTGACGGTGACAGGTTATGGCCGTATGGAAGAGGCTGCTGCTCCTCTGGTCCAGCCATTCCCGCACCCAAGGGAACGAAGGGCCCATGCACCGCGTTGCGCCCTGGCGGTCACACTGCCCGGGAGCCCTGGGAACGCGGCCCAACACCGGCTGCACAGCCGGCCTCTCCATCCCCTTGCGGCCCCGTGTCGGTGCTGACCTTGGGAGAGGCTGGGCACCCGCGGAGCTTGCTGCTCTGTGGTGGTACCTAGCAGAATTTTCTGGAGGGCAAACAGAATATATGTATTTCCTGTTATTTATAAAACTCAGTATGTAGAAACCAGTGTAGTGTAGTTCATGCTGTTTGTGTGATAACTTGCTGTTTCTTGTTTATTACATTATCCTTGAATGCAATTCCTCTGAGGTAAAAGGTTTGTCAATCTTATAAATTATTGTTGATAATGGTAATTATTATGCAAGTAAGCAGCTTACTTGCTTTATGAATTTGGGCAAGTCACATTTTCTTGAATGTATTATGGGGCAAATGGTGTTTTTCCTAGGTTTTAAAAGGTGTTCCCCTTTAAGTGCAATAAGAAACTGTGGCTTTTCTACCACATTGGCTATAAAAGGGAGGTTGGTTGCCTCACCTGGCAGTGGGTTTGTAGAGGCTGATCAGCAAACAGGGGCTCATGGTCCGTGCGGTGTCTGAGCTAGGGCCTGCACTTTCACTGCACTTGAGTGAGTTGACGTTGTTTCATGTTTTAGGGCAACTGGGTGCCCATCACATGTTTGCTGACAGAAACATCTCTTTGCGAGCAGGTCCAGAGCACCATTTGGCCTTATTTACTTTGGGTCATAGTTTCTCACTCCTTCCTGACTATGGAAAAATCAGACCTGATTGACTTCTCTAATGGGTGCTTTGTAACAGGAACAGAGTTTGGGGCATTTTCTTCATCATGAGCACTACCAGGCTCTCCCGTAAGCACTGAGATACAGTGCAGGATCTGTGCACCTCCATGCAGTCCCTTGGGCGAAGCTGCTCTCTGCCCTGGCCTAAGGCATCCTCTTCCTGCAGGAATCCTTCCAGGGCCAGAGTTCAGGACTTCTCCCTAATCATCTCTGCTGCGCTTAGCCATAATGGGGGTGTGGGAGAGTGAGGGCTACAGAGTCACCCTCTGAAATGAGCAGGCAGGTTTTCTGCACTGAGCGAGCCGGTCCCTGTGAGTAATTAGGAAACGCTGCATCAGCAGCGCGGGGAAGACCGGAGAGCTCTCGGCCGGGGTGCGGCCGTGTTCTTTCCACCATCTCAAACCGAAGCATGTGGCCTTGCTGACTCTTGCGGAACCAGCGCGCCCTTTAAAAAGCCATTCTTGGCTCTTTTCTTTCTCTGCCTGCTTCTTTTTACGTTATTTTATTATTCACTCGTTTATTTCCATTGGAGCACCAATTGCACACCCAGCCACACAGAAGACAGTGTTGTGTTTTGAGGCAGTTTCCTCTCCTGGCCGCCGCCGTTGCCTCTTGCGCCTTCGCAGCACAGCCCAAACTCGGGGTGTTTGGAGGACAGCAAGGCCGCCCGGCCACACGAACCCCAAGCGGGACTTCCCTCCGGAACCCTTCCTGCTACCCTCATTGCAGTGGCTGCACCACTTGGGAACAAACCTGCAGCAGCATCTGCACTGGTGGTGCTGCACTATGTCTGCTCCAAGTTAAGTTGTGAACGAGTCCTCCAAAGAATCAGAGTGTGAAGGTCATTTTGAAGCAAATTTATAGCTCTGTAAAGGGCTCTGTTCAGAGTCGTGAGCCTAAAGATTTATAAGTAAGGCAGGCCAGGCAACGGCTTGCTCACCATGTTCGCAGAGGGAAGGATATAAAGAAATTTACTGCTTCCCTGACAACTGCAGTTAGATATTAAGAATAGGACCCTGTACTCTTGCTAGAAGTGTAGTTAAGAACCAGGGCAGACTATTAAGGGAGGTCATGGATATCTTCCATTGGAGAGTTTTAAGAACTGCTTGGATAAATAATAGGGAAGATCTAGAGTTAGTTGCTCCTGTCTCTTAAGAGAGGCCTCATGTCCTCCTAGCAGCTGTTCCAGCCCTGTGTCTTGTTTCTGTGATTGCCTTTCATGTAGAACTGGTCCATCCAGTGAGTCTCTGAGAGAAGATTCATATTCTTCTCAATGCATTGCCTGGGGTAACAGGATCGTGGTCCCCAAGCAGAGCTACCAGGCAGTAAGAAAGACAAACAATAACTGACTCCACCTACCAGCAATATGGAGACAGCAGCCTGTGAGATCTAAAGTCCAAGAATGTGCGCACAAAAGAAGCATTTCCCTCGACCACGACAGTAAAACCGCCAGACAACCACATACAGCATGTGATTTCCCAAAAGTGTCAGCCCAAATCCCAACTTCTTTGTGTCACACACTGTTTCCCAGGATCAGATCGCAGTGGCAATGTGTAGAAGACACTTTTTAGTATTGAAAATTAATAATATTTTCCTCAACATTGTTTATGGAAACCATGGAGAGCCACTCCGCTCTGCCAGCTGCTGGGAGCTCACCAGCCCTGTGACTTAAACTCTCAGCAAGGACAGGCAATGTCTATGGGGGAGGTTCTCATTCCTGGGACGCTAGGAAGTCCAAGCTTGTTCTGTGGAGTAGATGTTTCAGCACTGAATTGGAAGAGGCTGCCTGGGGTCCGGTAGGAAGTCCTTGTCCTGCGCCCGTCCCTGTGGTGCTGCTGTTGCTGTGCTTTGCTGATGGCAACTTAGACGTTGCCGTTGGCTGTTAGGTCATCTCCTTACCAGAGTTGCCAATGGTTTGATGAGAACACCCAAATATTTGGAAACTTTGGCCAGAGAGGAGCCTGGCTGGAAAGGAGCTGAACTGGGCTGAGTCCAGTTACTCTTCCCCCTCGCTGGTTTTATGCTCACAATGTCACTGCCTCCAATGGACCTGCTCCGATGTAGAGAGAGATGCTTCTGATTGTTTGTATATAAAGAACTGTTGGATTTGGTATTCTTGGAATTCCTTTTGTTGACACTTTTTGTTGAGGCTTTCTGGAGTCTTGTGTATCAACTGTACAGAGCACCATCAATTGCTGATGACCACATGCATAGTAAACACAAGCTCAGCCAGTTCCAATGCAATAGCAAATGTTCACACTTGAAAATGCAGTCTCTTGTTTTCAGTACTGTTGGGTGCTTCCTTGTCCTCGTTGCTACAGATCTAGCTGTTGTAGCATTGGTTAATGTATTAACATTTTGAAAGGAGACAGTTACATTAGTATGCTGGTATTTCAGGCTTGTTGCCCTTCAGAGCCAAATACACTGGGTATCTCAAGTAAAGAAAAGAAAACTTTCAATTTACAAATGAGCTTTTCCACCAAAATAACTATCGGAGGGTGGGGCGAGTAGGTTTTAAATTTACCAGGAAGTGGAATCATCTGGGTTCTGTAACCCAGAGACAGAATCACTGGAGACCAGAGATTCTCACCCAGGTATCTGGATGGACAGTCCAGTGAGAAAATGGGCTAGGGCACAGCAGACAGACTTTTGACTTTTTGTCCTGAATGCCTAGGCTTGGGAACAGTACAAAATTCTGACACTAAAATATTTTAACAGGGAGAAGACTACGAGGAAAAGCATTCTACAATGTCAATGGTAAAGTCTACTGTGAAGAAGACTTCCTAGTAAGTAAGATTTCAGGCATTTTTTAAAAATGTTTTTAAACCAAATTGTTATTTTATATTGGGTTGTTTGCTTTGAGAGACGATTCAGTCTTCTGGGGGCTACCTTTGCCTATGTTGGAATTGCAGATAATTTTACCATGAACTCTCTGAGGATAGGATCAGGCCCATGATTTGAATTCATGGCTATGAAACCATGTACATAACTGTCTGTAAGCCATCACAAAGTGTAAATTATGAGCACAAACACTGGAGCCGCTTGGGCTTTGGACTTGAACTGCAGCCACGAAGCGTCGCGTGCCGGGCTAGCGCCCAGAGCAGTGCTGCTACTGGGGAAGAGCGATCACAGCGCGCGGGAGACGTTTTCCCCTGGAGCACGTCACCTCCACGGGCCGTGTTGCTTTGCTACAGGCACAGTTTTAACCATTGCTCTGCGGAGCTGCACTGTTATTACCTAAAAACTGTTAGTCATGGAGGAGCAAGTAATTTTCTCTCTACATAGCCAGAGCTTTTGTAAATGCTGTGCTTTAACAGAGCCTGATTCATGAGAAGAAAAATGAAGCGTATTGCTGAGCTGCGTAGTTCCAAAAATACAGTATTTGTGCAATTAAGGGTGAGGATTGTGCAGGACTTGGAGAGAGATTTGATAACTGGCAGACCATCTATAATTACTAAGATTAAGAGGACAATGTGAATGGGAATTGAAATCGGAGAGGAATTAGCTTATAGAATGAACTGCAGAGTCAATGTGTTGAAATCACAGCACCTTTATTTAACATTAATATAACATTAATTTAGAAGCCTGGGTCTTCAAGACTTACTTTCCATTTCTAAAGAGTATATTGCCATCTTTTTTTTCTTTTTTGCAAAGGAATTCCTCAAAATATATCCCACAACAAAAAAGTTATTGGCACTTCAGAGTGTGGAAATGTATTTCTCATCAACACTATCCTTAAAATCCTGGAAATTACTAAAATGTAAGCTGTATTTGCCTTTATGTGTTATATCTTTGCTCTCAGCCTCACACAGCTGGGGTCTGTTTGCAAGAGCGAGCTGCAACAACCGACCTTATCTGGTCTGTATAACTGCTGGGCACCTCCTGCAGAGCGGGGCCTGCCCTCCTTGGCTCAAGGGCCCCTTTCAGGCTTCAGCACAGAGTCGGTGTCAGTTTTTTTTAAAGTACTTTTGATTTGTGCACAAAAGGTGTTACAGCAAAGTTGATGTTATCTTTCGTTATGAGCAATTTCCACTGCACGGCCATAAAGCTATCCAGAGCACAGATACACCCTGCAAAATCTTTGGCAATAGCTGCAAGGTACATTCTTCTAACAAATAGTTTTCCCACATGTTTGCTCTTATTGAGGACGCAGATTATCTTTCTCTGAATCAGAAGGTTTATTTTGCTCATTCTTTCCAGGGAAGAGGTACTAGAAGTTTTTAGACCTTCTGATGGAATTGTAGTAGGGAAAAGATGCCAAATGGAACTGCCTTGGTCGTCCTTGCGAGAGTGGTGCCAATCTTCTTGTGTGCAGGGTGCTAGTGAAAGCGTTAGGCCTGATAAACCCTCAGCACATGACAAGGATATGACAGCCTCCCAAGTCCAACCCTGCTCAGCTGTAAATTCTGTCAGTGCTTAAATCTAGATAATCTTGACTGGATGTAGTGAATAATCAGATTAAAAACACAAAAATGGCACTTCCCCTCCTGCCGAAGCGTGGTGCAGAGTTGTCTGATCTCTGCAATTTTTAGTAAAGATACTTCAGTATCAAGATTGGATATTACTGAATGGAAACAGTAAAAACCACAACAACTAATCAATAATTTACTTTGGTTCTAGGGAAGTTACTGTCTTCCATGCCACTTTAAGGTAGCGAGGCGAGCGGTATGAAACTTTTGCCTTGGCCCTGTTACGATTTCATGAAAGGAAATAAAACAAATGACAGTTTAATGCTTCCCTGAAAGCTCTTAGGACACAGATGGGTAACTAGCCATAACAGGGACACTGTTCCTGGTGAAGTGAGCAAAACTGAATTGCCTTACTGTATAATAAATAATCCCAGTCAGATGGTCTTGTTCCATTTTGTTGATAAATTGCTGCAAAATCACGGGCGAAGGAAAAATTGCTCAGTAACTTTAATCTGTCTTTCTTTTTCAATGCTTAAATATCATGTAAAGAAATTTAAAAGAAATTTGTTTTTCCTGGAAAAAAAAAAGATTTAAAATTTTTCACCACAGCAACTTGAATCTTAGCTCTGTTCTCTTTTTTTTTTCCCCCCCTTCTTTTTGCTAGGTTTTTTCCTTTTTCTCTTGAGGTAATGACCATTATTGAGTGGGGGTCCAGTAGGGGTTAAGAAATTAGAGAATTTCCCTCTAGGGAGGAGATGAGAGGGAAAATGAGCCTCATGTGACAGATGTTAGTTGCTGTGAGTAGGACCCGAGGAAGATCTGTCATTCTCACCATAAATCCTGAAAGGAAAATGCTCTAAAACCTTCATTTTGCTCAGGCTGACTGTGAAGAGAGACGTAACATGAGTATCCTAGAGACTCTGGGTGTCCCTCGCATGTCCCTGCCCGTGTCATGGCTCCACTCGCCCCACACAGCAGTGCCGACCCTTCCACGCCTGCTGCTGCCCCGCGGAGCTTCCCTCTCTCTGACCATCGCTTGGGGTTTCTCCTGCCCTGCAGCGGTGCGGGGCACTTGCTCAGGTGCCCCCTCTCCTTGCTGCAGGCATCATCCCTTGCTCTGCAGCTGGGCGCTACAGCGCACAGACTGGTTACAGAGAACATGCAGGGCCCCAGCTCCTGGGTATTAATGAAGGAACATTCAGTGACTGTCGGTTCGTGGGAGCAGGGCTTGTATTTTCATATCCTGGAGCACAAAATACAGTGAGACCCTTACCCTAATTTGGGCCCCTAGGCATGGCGGTAATGTAAATATTAATAATGATGAGGCTGTTTTCAGTTTGTGCACATGCTGTTTTCTGAGTCTAGTGGTGCAGGAAAAGGCCCTTGCCTAGGAAGGGAGGCTGAGCTCTAGGAAGACTGTTTTTATTTGTATAATTGAAGCTAGTGTCAGCTGGCGTCAGAGGTTGGATTTTCCGTCTCAGGAAGTGTAAGTGCTTGCAGCTCTCGCCTGGGACGTGAGCTCTGGGATTGTGTGTTAGTCAAGGCCCATTGCAGTTGCAGGAGATGCTCTCAGAAAAAAGAGTCTCCAGCTGAAAAGGTAAATTGTTAAAGCTGTAGCCTGTCCCTTTCATATCTAAGGGTAATCACATAACAAATACAGTTTTAGATAATTGTGAGAATGCTGTGTTTAGAAGATTTGCAATTTAAACTCCTGTTGCAGTCATTGAACAGACAGACATAGGTCTTTATTGTTAGTTTAACAGAGTAATGGAATGAAAGCTGAGAAGGGAATTTGTCACAATATTCCTGATACACAGCAGCCAAATGAATCTGTGAGCATATGAAGCCTCTGGCCATCACTCCAGGTTAGGAAAGAAGATGCTTTCAGGCTGCAGAGCACTGGTGCCACTAAGGAAACATGGACAGATTCAAAGCACATGCAGCCCGAAGAAGGCACACTGCTCTGCTCTCCAGGGCTGTCGGCAAAGGCCGATGGATAATGGTGTCAGCCACGAGCGGGGCAGGAAGGTGCGCGCTGCACCTTGAGCGTGGGTCTCATGCAGCCCTTCCCTGTCCTCCCCTGTCTCCCTCTTAAAGCAGCTCCATGTACTGTTATACCTAACACAGGTGGAGTGTGCCCATGTCCCTGGTTTCAACTGTGAAGTAAGGCTAATTTGTTGGGATATTCTGATTTGAAGTGTTGCACCAAGCCCACACTTAAAATATAAATTTTATCATCTTCATGGATGCTAAAATCTATTGGCCTGTGGTATATTTCACTTTGGACTTGAACCTTAACCACCATAAGGAGTGTGCAGAGCTGGCAGTTTGGATTCAGCTCTTAATTAGAACACCTTAGTAGTGCTGTTCCCTATATCAAGAAGTTACATGTCCACTGAAGCTGGGGGCACAACTCCCATTACCTGGGAGACTTTGTGGGGGCTGGGAGGGGGGATTTTCTCCCAGGAATTTATCCCAGAGAGAGGAGAGATGTTTAAAGCAAGGTACATGTAAGAACTTTGGCATCACGGCTGAGAAAGGTCATGTTGAGCACTGGCAAACTTTGCACACATAGCAAGCTGCAGGTCTGCTAATTGAAAAAAAATGTTGATTTGAAATAAGAGACTAACAAAAAAAAACCTCAAGCCTATAAAAGAACAATACATAGACAGTTAATACCATAAATGAGGTTAGTGGAATGTAGTAGAAATGTGAAAGGTCTGAATTCAGTAAGAGGAGCTCAGCATTTCTGCAGTTGGGTTAGGATTGTTAGATGGTTCCCAGGAATCGCTCTCCAGAACAAGACAGAATAGACAAGCAAACCAAAAGTCTTTGGGGTTTAGTTTGTTTTTTTCTGAGATCTGTCACTGTGGGCTAACTTGCAGTTATCCTTTACTTTACATTTGCTACTGGAATGTTTTGAGGGGTGTGCTGCAATTGGTTTTATGCCAGGTAGTTGTTTCCCTTATTTCCTTTTGAGATGCTGATTCAGAAAGTCAGATTATTTTTTCTATACTGAAAAGTAAGTTAAAATAACTGAAGCACACTTAAAAAGGTAGCTAAAGCTCTTTCTAATTACCTTTAACTCCAGCCAAATACTTGTAAGCAGACAACACTATTTCTTTTTCTATGGGAGACTTAGGGGAAAAAAAATTGTGATCAAGTGGTGTGTTTCCACTTCTATAGTAAATGTTAGTACTAGTTGCTGTGCGTTTTGAATTGAAATCTTTCAGCAACTGTTTTGAATAAAATCCAGATTTTTTTTCAGGAAGATGAGTTCTAACAGCTTCTTTCACAGTGTATATAATAGATGGTAGCAATGAATAACCCCCAGCAAGACTACAGTGTTGTGCACTATACAGTGCTGTGCACTATAAAGTGCTGTACAGTGCGGGTGAAGTTAATAGAGTGTGCGCTGTCTAATGCAGAGCTGAGTTACATCCATTCCTTATTTTTTTTTCTTGATCATATCACTGCAAAGCTTCCACAGCAGTTTACCTAAGAAGATCAAGTAAGAAAATCTTTTTTTTTTTTGCTTTCAATTGGTGAAACAGAAAATGTGTTTGGCAGATGCTGACACATGGATCTCTCTAGGCTCCCCAGAAAGCATGCAAGTATATGGTTATTACCTCCTTAGAGGCTATAAAATGCCTGAATTTGAAGGCAAAATTAGCTGCCAGCAGAATTCCTAGTTTTCATCAGTTTTTGTACGTGGCCTAATCAACTGTTACCTTTGTGCAGGACGTCAAGTCCCTCCTTGCCCTACCTATGCCCTGCAAACATAGAGTGGGACGCCGGGAGAAGCGAAGCTGCTGCGCTAGGGTTTCCCCTGAGTCGTGTTGCCCCACTGGCCACAAGACAAAGCAAAGCAACAGGACAAATTAAAGGATTTCAGGGGAGATGAAGAATAGAGTTTGGGACTATTTTGCTTTAGTTTAATCTGCCATGAGGCTCCCATATCTTGAAGCCTGAGGTGGCCCCATTTTGTTCAATATATTTTAATTACTGCATTTAAATGTGTGTGTAAAAAACAAAGCAACAAGAACTCATCTGCATGAAACCAAATTTCTTAACGTGAACTCTTAACGTGATCCCATGAATTTCTTACATTGTTGTGTCCCATGTACTAAGGGTCCCATGCAGAGAGCAAACAATACAGCAGTGAGAAGACAGATGCTCTGCTAATGGGAAACCAAGGAGGAGAGAGTCTGTGAGGGATTACAGGCAGCCTGGGGTCGGAATACATTATTAGTGCAGCACCCAATCCAGAAATTGGTTTTCAGAATTAAATGTCTGAAGCCTTTTGGCAAGAACTCCTGATCATCTCTCTTAAGAGCCTTCAAAGCACGGAGGAGCGGGAATCTCAATTCCAAGCTGAACCGCCGCATTCAGGGACTCTGCAGTGCTCTAACAGTAGCTGTGCTTATTACAGCTTCGTGCCCTTGTGCAGCAGCCACAGCCTCACCTACTGAAATGCGTAGCCCCCTCGGCCTGTTTGCATAAACCTGCAGCAGGTTTCACACATCCCATCAAAGAAGCAAGTGGTTTGAATGAGATTCCAGGGCCTGTTTCCAGGAGGAGGGTTTTGTTTGGTTGCGTGCAGAGCAGCAGGGAGGCGCAGCGGCCTCTCCTTGGGCACGGCCAGGCATGTGAGGGCGCAGGAGCAACGCGTCTTTGCAGAGATCCGACGTTGCCTAAGGTGGAGACTTGGGGTCCTGAAGCCTTCGTCAGGCCTGCTGCTTTCTGAATGTTTGTGCTTTTGAAAGTGGTGATGAGAACATCAAACTTTAAATGATCCTGGGTAGACAACCAAGATTGGTTAAAGGATTGAGGGCAGACAGGAGAAATTGTTTCTCATAGTAGCCAGTGGGATTATCCTCCGTGCATAATTTGTTCATTATATGCTCAAAATTCATTGTTAATTTCCTTTGGATTTATTGCGCATTTGACAGAAGAGTTCATAAACCCAAAGATTATCACAGGAGGATGCTAACAGGCCCAAATATTCAGGACAGAGGGAGACTTGTTTTCTTCTCCCATTGAAACAAAGACTTCTGGAGAGAGTCACTTGGGATTTTTTGCCTGTTTGATAATCAAAAGTATAGTAGACAGCTAACAAAAGAAAAATTCATGCAGCCAAGCCTTGTACTTTATTTCTACTCTTCTCTTCTAATGTAATTAACATATTTCTCAAGGCTTATTCAGCTTCTCAGAATCTTACATTATATAGATATCATTGGGGAGCTTGATTATGAAGGTCTTGATTCTTGCAGGTTGACTTTTTATTACGCTGAGAGAGAGATAAGGACAAGTAAATATATGGGAGAAAGCATTTTTGAACAAACTAAGGAATAGGGAAAATAATATCAGTTTTGCAATATTCATCTGCCTTCTTTGTGTGTTGGTAACTGTCATCTTATTTCTAACTCATATAAGTGAGAGTAAAGGCTATTGTTTTATTTCAAGCTTTGATTTTCAAAACTGTCCTTTTCTAAAAGCTTTTCAAAATTTTTATATAAGCGTAATCAGAATCTATAAATGAATATTTATTAATGTTAAAAATTGTAGTCCTTATTTGTTATGGTTACATATGGTCTGTAGCCTCATGAAAATTTCTGCCTAGTTTGAGATTGGCCTGCATTTACATTTTCTTACTGGTCTGCCTGCTAAATAGTTGTTTGGTTTTATTTGTTTCTTAATGGCACCCACAAGGACCTTATAAAGTCGGACCAGAAGTAAACCTGGTTTTACTTATGCCCTCATTGACAGTGTACATATAAAATAATGTAACTCTGGTTTGGCTTCTGCACGGGGATCCTACCTGTCAACCCAAGTTATTTCACTGTTTGCCTCAATCTGGTTTTCGGGTTTCTAGGCTGCGGCACAGGCTGTTACGCCCCAAACTTGTCTTCCTCTTCTAACTATGTCAGTAAAGGAAGGGGTGACAAGTGCAGAACAAACCCGCTTCCCTGGAGCTCACTCAGTTTGCAGGCTCGGGGCTCTGGTCCCTCTGCGCCCCGGTCATTACGGCGGCTTTGGGGGTGCTGGCAGTTCATCGCGCAGCCCTTCTGCCTTGTCTGCTGTCTGCAGCAACTGGCACCTCTGTCTCGCTGCACACACAAGATTTGTGAAGCTTAATATTTTAATCAAGTGATTCAAAGACAGAGGTTACCCATTTTAATTAGCATTTTAAAACTTTGTTTGTAAGCTCTGCTTTTAAAATTGAAAACTTAGCACAACAACCAAGTCTGAATTCTCCAGTAACAGAAGCAAACACAGCAAAGCTTAAGTTCACAGGTGAAACATAAAAATGTGAAGAAAGACATTTATTCGTTACCTATAAGCAGCAGTGACCACAGGGCTACCGTCATGTAGAAAAGCGGTGCTGCTGAGATCCGAGACTAGAATTCAGACAGATATAAAGGGTGAGGAGAGCCTAATCCAAATGTCAGCTCTTACTGAATCAGACAGTTTCACATTTGGCCAAATCAACGCTGTGATCAGAAAAGAGAACAGTGCAGTGGTAAATGAGAGTTCCCTGAGCCCATAAAATATTTTATCACTGTAGACTTGGTGCCATTTTATAAAATCTTCTTAACTACGTAATCCAGCTCTGGATGTGTTTGACAAATAACAATTCTCTTGTTAAGAACAAATCATGGTTTTAATTTAATAGGGTTAGTCATAAAGAGTGATTTTTTTTTGTCAGCAAAACTCTTCTTTCTGACAAGCAGTGTAATTTATGACAATCTAGTTAGCAATAAATGACATTAATCTGACCACTAAGCCATTCTTTTCTTGGGGAATAATGTTCTTTCTAATCAATAACTGGGTAAATGCGCCTTTGCATTCCTTATCAAATGACAGCCAGATGGTACTGGTAAATTCATTCCAGCAGGATTTTGGAATTAGCTAGGTTTGTACTATTGTTAATCCTCTGCTGTCTGCTCTGCTAGGACCTGCCCACCTGTTTCCAGTAACCCCAGAGTTCACAACCTTGGGAAATAGTCTAGCCAGATGGTTACTCAGATATAGTGCTGCCAAGAAGCATCCCAAGTAGAGAGGGGCCTTTTTTTTCCTGCCTCAGTAAGATGAAGAAAAAGCAAATACTTGGACACGAGTGCTGCTACCTGAAAGTGGGGAGATGTTTTTATGTCTAGACTTGCATGCTAGCTCCATTACACAGTTTAGGATAATACTTTGCTGAATACTTTGCTGAAACAGCCAGCTAAAATAGTCTGTCCACCTCTGTAGTTGTTCCTGAACACTCTAGACTGTTACAGTTTTATAAGACTGAGATGTATTCTTTAGTGGGTAGCAAGCAGGGAGCTGTGCCAGCTGCAGTAGCATCATTTACTGACTAGCAGATACATAAAGGTATCTTAGACCCTTCTCTTCATAATCGCTTTTGTTGCATAGCAACAATAATTTGCCCTCCAACCTATTGATCTGAAATAACATATAATCCCCTCACACCGATAAAAAGGAAAACATATGGCAGCTTTCGGCTGTGAACCAGTAGCTTTTGAAGTGAGGGGATAGTTAATCCCCACTAAATCAAGGGGGCAATGGCACAAGGCGTGCGCTCTGTAGGCTGAAGCTGCAAGGATGCATTAGATGCTCTGAGCCAGTTAACCTGGGCTCTGGCAGCAGTCCGGTTACCTCTGGCCTCCCGTTCTATGTCTTTTCTCTTAGGTGACCACAGTACTTTTCAGATGAGCTTTGCTATGACTTTAATTGCTGAAATTAAACATGGCTGTGCAGTCCTATGCAAATACCCAGGCACCCCTTCCCTCTGGCAGGAAAGAATGCATGCACAGCAATTAGATTATAGGGGACTGTAATGCGTAAGGGTAAAGTTCAGCCACTGCAAATACCAGTTTCAAAATTAAATAGCTGGAGTTCCTCAGGCCAGTGCTACCCTGTAGGGTAGTTGTCTGGTAGGTCAGTCATCTGACCTGATAACCCTGATGGTGTCTTTTTTTTCTAATGTGTCTCTAAACCTGAGGTTGAAAAGGACTTTGATAGCTGAAACAGGACCTGCTTTAGGAACCCAAATTTGCAGTTGAGATGTAAAACACTCGGGGAACTCAGAGCTTTGGTGGCAAGTGAACAGAGGCAGCTCCCTGCAGACGTGTCCCTGCCACCGAGCGCGGGAGGGCCCTGCGGGCAGCCCTGTCCCTGAGCTGGGAGGCTCCCTGCCTCCCTGCCGCCCTGAGCACACGCTCCCGGTCAGCTCTTACCTCTCTGGGGTGCATCACTCTGGCCTACCATGCAGAAGGAGCCTCAGCTCCTAAAACTGGACTTTCAGAATCACAAGGCAATTAAGTCCTGGCTCCTGGATTTTTGTCTTCCAAAACTATTGTATTGTTACTATAATATACACTATAGGCTGAAAAATAGCACAGTGTTTATGTCAGAGCTATCTTCTATGGCTAGAGAGGTGGCTTACTAATAATTCTTTCCTTTCTGTCATTTGAACAGTATTCAGGTTTTCAGCAAACAGCAGACAAGTGCTTTGTTTGTGGACACCTCATAATGGAAATGGTAAGAGACCTAAATTCCTCAGCGTTGGCTGTATTTCTTTTGATGTATTTCAGATAGTGCCCTTTGGCATATTGTGCTTTTCCTCTGACTGTTATTGTGTCTCCCATACTGTCAAGAGAAATTTTTAAATTCAGGAAGTGTCATAAATAAGCTAAAAAGTTGTATTGCTATCAGATAGGTTAGGTTGGGCTTTCCTCCCTGCTACAATGATGGGAGGCTGCTGTTCTGCAATGTCAGGTTTTCCTATCAATAAAAGATAGCCAACTATAAATTTTAATACCAAGGAGGACAAAATGCAGAACAGCTTCATAGCAGAACATGGTAAAGAAAAAGAAGAGGCTGTAAGACAATGAAATAGTGAGAGCTGTAGCCAAGGGAGCCGGGACAGACTGTTGAGAGGGTCATGTCCTCATAGCCCTGAGTTTGTTGCCAGCTCTGTGACTTGCTTTATTTACCTTCTGCCGCTTGCTCCACCTCTATATTTTTTCTTTCGCATCTGTTAAAATGCACTACAGCCACTGTCATTTGCATGCAGCCAGGAGATAGTTACTTTTATTATAAAAAATAAAGGCTGTTGGTTGGACCAGGTAGTTCTGACATCATCTCACTGGTGAAAGTATGATGAATTTAGACTGGGCTTTCTAAGCAGAAAATCCTAAACAAAACAAAGTAGACTGCACACTGAGGAAGTGCAGATCATGATATATGTACTATTATCATAATATATTGAGGTTTTCCTCTTGCTATAAAACATGTTTCAGCATCAGCATGCCTAATAGAAGTAGCTATTGAGTTGTGAACATGGAGGTTCAGTAGAAGCTGGAACAGAGACTTAACTAATGAGGATTGTGGCTCATATCCTGGCACCACTGGTGGACAAGTATATTGTTCGTTTTAGCCCAAGAGCGAAATTCTGGAGTTGTGTCATGCTGGGAGGGGAGGGTTTCTGACTGGCGTGCTTTGAGACTGCCCTTAATTGCGGGATCCCAGGCAAGGGTCCATGGTAGCTGAGTGCTGTAGTACAGTAGCTGCAAGTTTGGCAGGTGCTCACTGCCTTTCTCCCATCACTAAGTGCACTGCAGCACAAGGAAATAGCCCTGGCAGCGCTAGGAATTAAGCGCTGTTATTTGGCTAATTCCTTCCCTTTCCTTCCTGGGAGCAAGCAGCTGAGCGCTGCGCGTGCCCTGCAGCGGCACCGGCGCACGGCTGGGGAGCAGAGCCGCAACGTGGCGGCCCGACGCTGCTCAGCGGCCCCTCGGGCACCTGAACGGGCAGCTGCTCCGTGCTCACTGCTGCAGAGCTTGAGCTGGTGCGGCCTGGATAGAAACATGCCCAGAGAAGAGGATTTTTTTTTTTCCTAAAGAAGCCATTTTTAATATATTGGCCCTGTAGAACTAAGACTTGGGTTTTTAGCTTGTTTTTTCACATTCTCTCTCTTTACTGAAAGTCTTTTTATAAAACTACGGAAACAATAATTTATTGGTTTTAGAAGGGCCCCTGCTGATAGATTTGCAGAGTGATAATTTCATCCTAAGTGCATTTCTCACCTGCCTAATAAGTGCATTATTAAGAATCGGATGCAGCTGGGGGGGATTCGCATGTAGTTGTGCATCTGCTCATTTTATTTTTTGCCTCCTAAGATATTACAGGCCCTTGGAAAGTCGTACCATCCTGGCTGCTTCCGCTGCGTGGTATGCAACGAATGTTTGGATGGAGTCCCCTTCACTGTAGATGTGGAGAACAATATTTACTGTGTCAAAGACTATCACACGTAAGTACACAGGTCTATTGCATATTTTGAAAAAAGGTAATTAGATTACTGTTACAAGCCTTGCAGTAGTTTAAAAAGTGTCTGTTTGTTTGATGTCCTCTTTGTTCTAGAGTCCCCCAGAGCTTTGTGTATTTATAAGGCTTTGTGTACTTAAGCTATATTAAAGATCATTTTGTTGGTCCAGAGTGACATAGATGTGCCCAGTGAGGCTGCAAATCAAACTGTGTCAAAGTGGGTACTTCTATGGTCGTTGCTTCTCTACTTAATTTGCTAATTAAACCAGGCTAATTCTGCAAGTGATGGTAGGCTCTGCCGGCTGCTTCCAAAGGCCAGGCTCCGGCACTGTGTTGTACGTGGTACGTTAACCTGGACAGGACAGCAGACACGTAATTAGTAGCTAGTGTCAGAATGATTTTAGCCTCACTTGGCAACACATTTTTGAGGTTTAAATGATTATTGTTGGGCTCTTTTCTGCTCCCTCTCAAAGCCCCTGTGAATTAGCTTCTGTCAACCAATAACACAGCTTATGCAGTGAGAGTAAATCACTCTGCACTCAGCCCTACTGGTTTAATGGACCACGTGGCAAGAGCACAGTGAATGGTGGCCCAGTAATTGTCATAAAACATAGCTGTGGGTAAGCCCAGTTGATTTATTTGGTTTAATAAGTATATCCTAGCCAGTATCACCCTCTCTTGTATTTCTTCTTGACTGACGACAGTCCCTAAGCCAGGAGCTGCTTTCAGAGAGTCCATGGTAGACTATAAATGGCTTTATGAATAAAGGAAAGTAAAAGAAATGACATATGCCTAGAGAAGTCAGGAAGGCCTAAGCAATAAAAACGTGTGGTAGATCAGATTCTCTTCCAGATCTCATTTTCCTCAAATTTCAGTAAAATTTTAGAGATATTTCAAAATGTCTGGTTCTCTACATTTTGCTAAAAAGAAGACATGTCCCCCTCCCCTTTTTTTTAAGAAACTTTGATTGTGATTTGAACACTTTCTTCTTGCATCATAGGGTTTTTGCACCAAAATGTGCTTCCTGTAACCAGCCAATTCTACCAGCACAGGTATGTGTTAACATGCACTCAGTAGCTCCCTCCTCTTCCTCTTGCTTTGTACAGAGCCAGAGGGGGCATTGCATGGCATGCACCCTCCACCACTGCATATCATGCTCCATTTGTCATTATTAATTCTTTTAAATGGCCAGGTCTCAACTGCATTAAAAACTTCTGAAGTGTCTACCCTGCTAAAGGGGAGTGAGGTGAAAAGCGCTAAATTTCACTGGGTTTTGTGTTTAACAAAGCTCCTTTTCTGAGTGTAGCTGTCCTAATGCTGACTCATCTGATAGTTCCCGGGACAGTCTCCACCTCCCTTCCCATGGAGATTTCATAGGTTGGTTCGTGACTAGTACTGCAGGTGCTAACTTGTCCACAGCTTCACTCAGACATAGTATATGTCATATCTGAACTGGAAACAGTGCAAGGAAAAAAAATAATGAGCTCTGTCTTGAGAGCAGCTCACAAAAGGAGTCTGCAAGGTTACAAGAAGGGTATGGGCTGCTGTGCAGGGCCTGGGGCTCGGCCAGGAATTACACAACCCCACTGCCCCCCCAGTGCTGAGGCTTTGGCATGTACACACAGTGGCCTGCCAGGCTGGTATGTAAATCCCTGTGGGGTGCGTGTGTGCATGTGCAAGAGAGCTGTGCACCAGGATACAGTCCTGGAAAGATCAGGCAAGGATGTCTATAAGGGGAAGTTACCCAATCAGCAGGTCATAGTTCTTTGCTGATAATTTATTCAAATCCTGCGTGCCTTTGAAAAATAATTGGATTTCAAGAGAAATTTATTTTGGCTACGCTTCCTAAAGGTGCTCAACAACCCAGATAGGGGAGATATCCAATTGCTGCTGCACTGAAAACAGTGGTACGGTGTTATGTGCTGTGGGGACAAGACCCTGAGCTGTCACAGAGCTCCTCTACACAGGGAGAGGAGTTTCTGCAGGGAAAGAGCCTCCCAAAGCCACAGGTTGGGCACTAAAAGAATATTGACAAACACAACTCAGAAGCCCAGTCTCACACGCTGTGCTTTCCAAACAGGGCTCTGAGGAGACCATCCGAGTGGTGTCGATGGACAAAGACTACCACGTAGAGTGTTACCACTGCGAGGTGAGTGTTGAGCGTCCGCGCCCTGGAGCACCTGGCAGCTTTGCAGAGGGTGTGAGCAACGGCCCTGCTGCACGAGGCAGGGTGAACGCAGCAGCGACCTGGTAGCCAAGCTGCAAGTGGTGCTGTCATCTCCACTAGCATGAAATTAGTTTCTTTATTTTCAGTAAACTGATTTCAAAAGCTGACTGCAGGACACTTAAATATTTATGGAGGCAGAGACACCAAGCTGTGGAATACGTTTGTTTCAAAGGGAGAAGGGCTGAGTTCAGTCTTAGCTCTGTGTCAGGCAAACAATCTCTTTAATTTGGGATCAACCACAAAATTCCCCTTTACTATTGGCTTGTCTGATGCAAGATGAACCTATTGCCATCCAGTTGCCAGTGTGACTTTTGCTAGCTCCAGAAGCAAAAATGAAGCAAACCTCCTTCCATGCACAAGAGGATTTTATAAAGAGAGTTTTTAAATGAGGAAGAAAAGAACAAAATTTAGGGCATCTTGAAATGTGTATGAACCTAAATGTGAGGAAGAGTCAGTCCAGTCAGCTATCTCTTTCAAATGGAGACCGCTGATACTTCATAATTTCCTGTTAATTTTTAAGATAGTTTGGCAGAGAAAATCTAAGCATTTTTAGGAGCTAGCTGTGCTTCCCTCCTCCTTTCCCCATCTATTGCTTTGTGCAAGCTTCATCTAAGATGACAGCTCCCTCCCCTTCCCTCTGAGCCTATCGACTTTATATTAGAATGTCCCAATGGGGGTTTATTTCCAGTTCTATTTCGTTATTCAGCTCCCCATTCTCCTTCCAGTTTGAGGCAAATCAAGCTGCCTCCACAGCTGCCCAGATAGGGAAGTCATTACTGCATTACATACAGAAATTAAGAGGTTAGCCTTGTATTAAGAGGGGGTAGATTGCTGCCTAACAGACTCAAATTAGGCTCTCAAATTGTACACACTGAGATATGGATATTTCCAAATCCTGCTAGTTAAAGTTAGTGCCACTATTTTAGGTATTCAAATAGACACTTTACAAAGGTCCAATCTCTAGGAAAACTTAACCATCATCAACTGCTAGCCATGCAAAGCAAGGAATCATTATGGAAGCTTTGCTGCTTTTCCATTTTTTCTCTTTCTTGCATTACTACTTAACTTCTATTTTGAAGCTCAAGTCAGATTGCAAGTTAATGCTTGGTCTGCTTTTGTCTACTTTGCATCAGCCTTTGCTAGATAGAGACTAGAATAGGATTCAGTGAAAATAAATGCTTGACCCAGGCCAAGGTAATGCTATAGACTGTCCTGTTAGATTTCAGTGATGACAGTTTGCTTAATACTCTTAGACAGTCAATGTCCATCTACCACAAACACTTAAGGTTGCTGCCTTTACAGGTATCAAGGGAAGCTCTCAGGATCATGCAAGACAGTTCAGCACTGTTAGGACTTACCTGAATCACTCACTCATCTAGGATGTCTGTTTTTCTTCTAGGATTGTGGTTTGCAGCTCAATGATGAAGAAGGTCATCGTTGTTACCCATTAGAGGGCCACTTGCTCTGCCACAGCTGTCACATTAGGCGCCTTAATATTAAATTGCCATCACATCCACCTCCAAGCTACCCAATGCATGTCACAGAACTCTGAAGGACGTTTTCCATTTACCATAAGCCCTGTAAAAGAGAAGACATCTAAATATTACTTTCACATTCCCTTAAAGATGAGATGCGTGTAATAACCATCTAAACCAGCTATTTATTTTTTAAATCAAAGGTGAGGGGTCCTTTCTGATCTTGTACATATGCATTCTTCTATCTAGACATTTTCACCAAGACACTTTCTACTTGAACAAATAATGCACCACTAAGCTGTAACTGTAAATGGCAGCATTTCTAGGAACGCTGTTACAAAGGGCTGTTCTGCGCTCCCTATTCACTTCCCTTCAATGGAGGTTTTGCCCAGGTAAGCAGTGTAGAATTATTACCCAAAAGTTAGCACCTTATCATATCGCAGCAAGCACGATAAGATAAATGCTAGCATTTTAGCTAGTTTCACTGCATTCTGGTCTTAGAGAATACAGTCTCATGTTTTTTTAAAATTTAAGATTCCCAGAGGTAGTAAATAGTAAATTAGTAGTTTTAGCAATGACAATTTTCAGCGTGAGTTAAATAGCAGTATTTTATGAAGACGCTTCAGGCCAACTTTCCATCCTGCTTGGTTCCACAGTCATCCAAAGACTATAGCTTGTTAAAGAAATATGGCAGGTATCTCAATATAGAAACTACATAATAGAAGAACATACCCCTTTGAAGAGCTAAAAGATTGGTACATGGAGGGTTGTAACAGCTGAAGAAAGTTACAGACCTCTGTTATTACCTGTCATGTATAAGAGTAACCATGGTTTCAAAACACATTCATATTGCCTTGATGATTTGGCACTTACTAAAAAAAAAATCATTTTTAAAATCTATTCTTTTGTTAATAGGGTTAACAGCCCCTTTGGCTATGCAAAGTTTCACTTGTCTTTATGCTACTCGTTTTATACAAGACTTCATTTGTTACCAACCACTTTACAATTGTATGTTGAAACATTATAAAAAGAGGGGCAGTGGTTTTGTATTATCCTTGCAGCTTTGTGTTCTAGATGTGCTTTTGAACTGATTACAGTGATTGTCTTCATTTGAAAACAAAGTACAGTTTAGCAGAAATAATAATTTAGAAAGTCAGACAATTGAAACATTGGTATTTTATAACAAGTATTAGATGTACATAGAATGTACACACGTTCCTATTTTGCATAAGCTTTTACAGTAACCTCAGAGCTCTGGGGAAATATATGTCTTCCATATAGGAAGTTAGATGAATCTTTTTTATGGTTTGTTTTCTACCATGTGTTGATGATTTACATGCAAATCACACATCTGTATGTTTAAAAAAATTCCTTGCATTCTCATGAGAATTGATCCAACCTTCCTGAATTTATATTTTAAATAAATCCATCATTGCTGTCTTTAACTGTATTCAAAATCACAATAAAATAAAATTCTTCTGCTCTAGAGGAAGTGGAAATACAAGACCAGATTCTCAGCATGTGGAAATGGAGACACTTCCACGCCAGCTCACAACAAGTCGAGAATCTGAGGAATCAGTTCTGAAATGATCACGTGTTAAACTCAACACACAGACTGATGAAATGACTTGACGTATTTGGCAAGGCCATTGCCACTTAGTTCCTGTGTTCTATTGATTTTTTGAAAGCCATTTCTGGTGCTGTTGAAAAGTGCAAAGGACATCCAAAAGACACTAATTCTTAAATGGAATAATTAACTCCCTTAACGGAACTGTCTGGTAGTCCTTTTTTGGGGAGGTAAAGGGAGGGACTGGAAAAAATCCTGTTAAATATTTTTTTTTCTCTTAGGAAGAAACAAAGGGTATATTTTCCTGAACTTTTGCCAAACTTCTTTTGGCCTAGATTCACCCGTCCTACTGAGTGCTCCTTGGCAAGTCACATGCCCCTTTAAGCAGTCAATTTAGTAATTAATATGTACCAGTTTATAATTAATATATTTAAGACCCATGTTTTGAAGGAGTTACAGTGCAACTAGTGTCCTGCTGCTGCAGTGCAGCCTAGGAGGCCTGGCCTGCAGAAGGGTGAGCGCTGGGAGCCTGGCAAACATCTGTGCGCAGGCGCTGGGCCCACCTCAAAGGAGGCTCAAAGTGCACGTGAGCCTCACATGCCCCAGCTGCAGATTCCAACACGGGAAAAAGTTGCCTTGAACTGCATTATATAGATAGGTCCAATTCCTTGTGGTTATTACATAAAAAAATACCAAATGGAATGTGTCAGAGCTGCAAGATAAACTTTTAGCACCATTTATAGTGTAATACTTTTTGATTTAAGGAAGCTGCTTTGGACATTTAGCTTTGAGGCATTTTTGTGTGCTTGTCTTTACAATGTGTTTTACGGAAGCCAATTCAAAAAAAAAGGAATGTTAAAAGACACAGATAGGGTTTGAGTCTGCTCCTCTGAGCAATTCATCCCATAACAGATTTGATATTGAAAAGTGCTTTGCTCAACCAGCAATGGGAGCAAAACCTGTGGAGTCACAGAAGCCAGAGGTGAGACATTTACTGTGGGTGGCTTTCAGAGCACCCCCTGTCACTCTCCTTCAGCCAGTCACCCATTAATTTGTCTGTCTTCCTTATAATTCTACTCAGTTCAAATGTGTCAAGTATCATCACAAGAAACTATCTAAAGCTCCATACAGAATAAGCAATGTGCTTAAAAACAGAAAGCAGCAGTTTTTCTCCCAGTATTTTTCCAGACAGGTGCATTCTGTTACTGTACAATAAAATACAGCTTTGTTTTTCCAGCCTCTAATAGGAAATCTGGTGCTTGAGTAAAATTTGTCAGTTTTTGATCAAGGAACAGAAAAAAATAAACTAATAATGGTGTGCTGTACTGTGTAGTGTTAGGGGCAGTTTCTGTACGTTTTACCTCCTGTCTGGAGAATTATGTAAATGAGAAAGCTTCTTTTAGTGGTTTCCTTAGGGCGTATTCTTACATTAAATCAGTTCAACACTATCACAGACTTTCTAGAATTCATTTTATGATGTGATTAGTCGGCAGAAGCCTTGTCTATGTCCTGAAGTTTCGAATATTTCCATAAATTTACTACAGTAACAACTTAGTCTCACTTGTACAGGAATACACCCTGCCACCATGGTAAGGCAGCCTTAAACACCCCACAGGACGTAGCTGTTCAAGGAGATGCACAGTCCCTAGTGCACTGCAGGACGAGTTCCAAAGCAAGGACCAAAATAATAATTTGTAAACAAAAGACCAACACATTCAGATAATTGAGCATTCAAAAAGGGGTTGTTTGGGTTTCTTTTCCTTTCATTTGTGCAGAGGTTGTGTGTGTGTGTGTTGTAAGGTGGTGCTTCAGAAGGAAAGCGTGGCTAGAGGAGCTCTTTAAGACCAGAAATTCCAGAGTAGTTAAGTAAACCAAAGCTCTAAAGGAGAGAAAAGCTGCTTTCTTGTGTTTCAAGAAAAGTTGAAAAGTTTGTGATTCATCCTGTAACTAATGCCGTAACTAGAGTATATAATTTGACTTAAATTAAGTTTTCATTTGAGAAATATTTTCATTTTCTTTAAAAGAATATAGTTTTCTTCCAAGAACTTGGACCAACATTGATTTCTATTTTGTAGTAAATATATAAATTCCCAGTTTGTATATCATGTAACTAAGTTTACATGCTGCAAATATACATTAGTTTAACTATTTTTGTATATATATATATATATATACACTTGTAAAACCTTTCAATGTGCTTCTGTCATTTAGTCTTCAGAATTACTTGTGGGTTTTTTGTGTTTCAGTGTTTGATTCCTTTGATTGTTGAAGAAAAAAAATGGGAAATGTAGATTTATTTATCTAAAGAAGAAGCTACTTGCTATCATCCTAAGTTATTTAATATTAAAGTCAGAAGTTTCACTTAACCTTAGATGCTATAATCTGCTTTTTTTCCAATAAAGACATTTTGTAGTTATGTTTGATTTTGTAATTTGTTGTATACAAGTAAATATTTTTATCAAGGTGGGCACTAAAGCATTTTCAGGAGACCCTTGTATTGCCTACAGACGTGCCTAACTGACATTAATTGACTGCAGCTGCATGCATGAAACATTTTGGTCCTCCAGTGCAAGTGTTACTAATTAAGTTCTAAATTATGCCCACAACTAATGTTTTACAGCTGCACTTAGAAAAGAATTTAGCCACTCTGGCAATTTTTAATTAAGCTTTAACCATTCTCGCTAATTCACACCTAGGACAATCAGTATTGAGGAACACTTCCTTTTTAAGACTCCCGTTACTTCTTGTAGTTTTCCAGAAGAGAATTGCCTGAGCTATATATCTGCGTGCGCAGGGTTTAACACAAAGACCTCAGTTTGGGGAAGCTTCTCACATTTCTTCCGAAGTCACAGTAATTACAGAACCACTAAGTAACAGCAGCCAGAGTTCTGACAGAATAAGAGAAGATGCTTTTTAAAGAAGAAAAAAGATACATATTTTACCTTTTTGAAGCTCTTTCCCTCTTTCATGCATCCAGCTTCATGGCACATCTGAGCATATGGAAGCCTGATCACATTTACCTCCAGACAAGTGGTCCTGCAAGAGCAGCTCTGTCAGGTAAAAGGTTCATCCAGTGTCTTTCCTCCAACACTGATGCCTAGGGAAGAGTTTAAGAAAAAGTTTATTTCTGGCTCTTAGTTATTCTTTTTTTTTTTTTTCCCATACGCAGGTCAATGGCTCCATCCCTACAGCTGCCATTCCCAGAAGTTCCCAAGCTGACACTTTCATGCACTTCCTCCCTCTCCTCCAAAGGTGTCTGCTACAGCTAAACCACTGGCACTTTGCAAAGGTTGGAGAGCAGGCCCCATTTGGAAATGAAGCTGGCTCGTGTCTATCACACAGTGGCTATTTTGGCCAGTTCCTCTGTTGTGACTTCTCTTGCCTGGTTAGAATAGAAAGAGTTGTGAATGCTGCAACTGCCTTAGGAACATAGTCTCCAGTACTGTACTTTAAAACAGATGTAGCCCAGTTCCACAAAGTCTTCAAATGCTTCAAAATGCTATTTTTTTCAGTCCCCTATTTTTTTTACTTCGTTCAAATGAGTAATTCATGTCTGCCTTAGGAGGGAAAAAAAAAAAAAAAAAAAAAAAGAGCTCAAGTGACCCCTGCTTAGGAAGGGGCCACAGCTCATTTGTCCCAGTAGCAGCTCCCAACCCTCCCCTCCAAAAAAAAAAGCTCACATATATTAACTTATTGTGTACATTACATATAACATTCTAAACTTACACAATAAATAAAAAACAAATCTACTTTTAGCTATGTGAGCTGAAGGGTTACTGTGCATAAAGAGCTCATTTTAGGCAGAAACAAGACACATAGTCCCTGGTGAAGGATTACAATGTATTTTTGAAGTACCCCAATATTACTCTATGGAGACAGAAACTACTACTTGCACATAGATAGGGATGTTTCACCACACTTAAGTGTCTGGAAGTGTACGTTATTCCTACTGCCTCACAAGCTAAAGGTTGGGTACTAAATACGGCACCTCAGCAGTGAGGAGCCCCTCCTGGTTGGTGCTTCAGCCAGTGCCCAAGGACACGCTCTCAGCCACGCAGTGCAGCAGGCAGAGACATGGCCTGGCACGGCCGCTGCAGGGCACCACGCAGCCGACCTGTGGCACGCTGGCCTGGGCCTGGCCCCTGCGCTGCTTCTGGCCTCCAGCCCTGCAGCCGCTACCTGTCACCGCTGCACCAAAGCGCAGGCCAAAAGCACAGGGCAAGATGCAGCATCCAAGAGCCTTCCTGTTGGTTGCTCAGGTGAAAGTGCTGTGTGTTGAGCTAAAATCAAGGCGAGCTGCCACCGGAGGGGCCACAGAGTAGGCCCTGTGCCTGCCAGCCTTGTGCTTGCTGCCAAGCACACCAGCTCTGAAGGACATGGGAATGGCACCAGCAGGAGTTTTCCAGTGGAAATATCAAAGTTATTTCAAAACAGATGCCCCTGAGGAGCATACGCAGCCCTTGCAAGTGCCTCCCCCCGCAGCACAAGGCCAGTTCCCAGCGTGCACTGACCCGGCAGGCGCGGCGCGGCCGTGGGAGGCCGCCAGCAGCACTGTGCATGTCCCCATGCCAGGCAGGTCCACCACCTTGGCCGCGCCACTCGCCAGTGGCTCCTGCACCAGCAGTGCCCACAATGGGGCTGCCCTGCTCGTTCCTGCAGCTGCAGAGCACCTGGGGGCTCAGCTGGCTGTGCGGGAGCTGCTCCAGGTTTCCACCGTGTGACTCTCATTTTTTTCTGTCGTGGAAGCTTCTGGAAGGTACTAAAAATAAATCTGTTTGGGTTTTTAGCCTAATCTAAATACATTTGTGTTGTCTTTCAGGATGGCACTGCCCCCTTGTCCCTACTTGCCAACAGATTTTTCAGCCATTAAGAATGTTCTGCATGCACAGAAATATCTCGGGTTATTTTTCCCATAATCAAAAGAAAACAAATCCCAGAGCAGGCCTGGCAGGCTGCTTCCGGCCAGCCCCACTGCCCCTGGAGACCCATTGCCTTTTGCTGCTGACTTGCCCTGCAGAGGGCAAGCAAGACAGTTTGCTTTTGATACAAAATTAGACACTATTTTCCCTTCCGAAAAACAAACTCTTAGCCAACTACTTTTAAACATATTCCACCTAATGTAGATGTAGGTGAGCAGCTTGGATTGTATAAAGTAGTATTTATGTTCTTACTCCCCCTCCTTGCCCGCCATCACATTAATTTGAGGCATTCCCAGCTAACACAGCAGGCTCACATCGTGCTGCAACACTGCAGACACAGCTCAAACCAGAGTGAGGGCACCAGGAACCCTCTCCTGCTGCTGCTTGTTTCACATGCTTCCCCACAGGCCCCTGCTGACTGTAAGGTCGCTCTTTAGGAAGAGCTGTTATCTACCACCATATCCTCCTTTATCTCCTTAACACCCTCACTTCACTAAATGAACTTTCCAGTTAGGAATGGCAGCACACTATGGATACCATGTGTAGCCATCTATCTGGTCTCAAAATCTTACTTCTGAAGGCAAAAAGCTAATTTTCTATTGCAAAGATGACATTCCTGCAGGCCTACAACTAAAAGGTTACAAATAAACACCACCAAATCTTTCAGTACTGCCAAAATCACAGTCTAATGTAATGGCAGTTCCACCATAGGAAATATTCCTTACTGAAGTCTAGCACAGAAAGTCATTTAAAAAAAAAAAAGCAGCTCCTAGCAGTAGCCCACCTGCAGTGGATTTGCTTTGCTAAGTATAAATGAAGAAGATTCACAACCAATTCACACCAGTTTACTCAATTTAGCGTTCCCCACCCAGTATAGATAATACTGGTGAGAGAATCACTAGCCGTGCGTGTTGATTAACGCTTCTGAAATGCTTTGCACTCTGTGTGATGGAGCATTTAGTGACAGACCACAGAGCGGCACCTCTAGCCTCGGGTCTGCGAGGCCAGATGAGTCATCGTGGCCTCTCTTTTCCACGTCTGATCAAGTGTGCAAAACCCTGGGTACAAACACTCATGCACGTTACTGTTATTTCCTGGAGATATTCATTCAAGAGCACTCAGAGAGAGCAGGCATGAAATAAGGCTCTCAAAGAGACATCGCTTAAGCATTTGGGCAGCAAGTTATAGAAAATGTTTGGGGCTCAAAACCAACCTTTCACCATATACCTAGGGTACCCCACACAACAGAGACCTAATTTATTCCTGAGGACCCTTTACATCCTACTAACTTTTCATTTTACTCAACTCTGCTAATTCATTAGATGTCATGTCCCACCTTCAGCATTTACAGCAACGGTGAGCAGGCCAAGATCTCATCCTCAGGTAGACTTCTTCCTTTAAAAAGGAGAATATCATTGCATTGGATGTGCAGCCACTGGAAAAGGGTATTTTGTGCCATTATATTTTCTCAGGGCAGAGCTGCACAAACTTCAGAGAGCTCCAGAGAAGTGGGAAGCAGCTTTGTTCGCTATAAAATATTCAGGTGAAGCTCATTTCAAGGATCTAGGCTGCAAACAGCTCCTTCACTGCAAAGAAACAACCAGAGTGCACCATGGAGCTTCACCAGTCACATCCTCATGGGGTTTTACAAACGCAGAGCTCCTATGCTAGGACTTGATATCCCCCTTGAAGGTGAACCCAGTTCTCAAGTGGCTCTATGCTGCAAGCAGGATGGACTGGAGGCCCAACTGGGTGCCACTCCACAGACCACGGTGTCTGCAGCCACTGATCGACGTTAAGAACCAACAAAATTTGTTGGTTTCCTAACACTAAAAGAGGAGAGTCATATTGAGAAAAGTCTGGGGAAAAGCAGCACCTTTTCTGCTTTGAGAATGGCCTGTTCCTTAACTTTCTTTCCGAACTTCATACAGACTGCCGCAGTCCTCCCTACAGCCACCTAGTGCTGAAAAAAAAAAAAAGTCTCTGCTTTTGTGACCATCGTCTGCAGTGCTGTAAGTATGTGTACTTCAGGCTAAGAGTCTGACTAGAAGGAACACAGGGCAAGACTCGGCAAAAGTCAAGACTGTGCCCGTCCTGTGCCCAGGTACAGGTAGCAACAAGTCAGAGCAAACCAGCTGATCAGCTCTGCTCCACATGGGACTTCTTTCATTAATCTGAATTTACTGAGGGAAAACCACAAGACAATACAAAAGACACAGCTATGGGGGGGTTCCTTAGAGACCACCACCATCAGTCCATCTCCTTTGTACTGCTGGGCTAGGCTAAGTGGAGTCGGTCTGCTTGTTGTTAAGGTGCCCCAGCTGCTCGTCCCACCACTGGCCCACCCAGCCCGTCTTCTCCCAGCACAGAGCCATCAAGGTTGCTTCAGGCAAAGCCTTTTCATTTCTCAGCAGTTTCCTGCTGCCCAGGACCCGGGTCTGCTACCCTCACCCCTAATCAGGGTCACAAGGCAGGAGGGGGACACACTCCCACAGGTCGAACCTCTGGCTCCCTGTGCTGCCGACAGCAATGGGCACCATGTGGGGAGGCAGATTAGGGAACCAGTCTGGGGTAAAACTAATCTAGCAGGGAAGAGATGAAAAAGGAGACGAAAAAAAACAAGATGGTCATTACCCTAGCCCGCCAGGGCTGCCCAAAAACAGCCAATAGGAGCGTGCGGCACAACCCGTGATGACTCATCAGGGCATAATCCTGGTTAAAAGCACATTAGCTACCCAGTATCTCTGCTCAAGGCCATTATTTTTCCCAGCCTTGCCTGGGAGGCTGCAACATCAGCCATGCTCAGGAAGGTGCGCACTCTGGGTGTCTGCTTGGAATAACTAACTTCATTGCTTTTTTCCCCTTAACATCTGAAAATATTCTGCCATCCAGTTAACTAAAAAGGTCTTAGAAGGATCTTGTTTCTTGTTCTCTTGCTTATAAGGGAAACTTGAAACAAATTAAAATCATTCTGGTCGTGTACTAAAGGTCAGCGTTGTGGGGAAAGATGACTTGCCTGGAATTCAGTCAGGAAGTTTAACACAAATAATCCAGCTACAAGTTCTGTGAGAACAAGTTCCAGTTGGGGGGGGTGGGAAGAAAGCACTGTTAGAACTATTTTCAGTACTGAATCTCTCCTTTCCAAGCATTTTTTTTTCCATCGATAAACCTAGAGGCTTTTAGAGCTGCCATGTGCTATTTTTACCTTCCTCACCACCAGGCCTTTAGCAGGACACCGGAGCACAAATGAACAAGGGGAAGAAACAAAAGGTAGTGCTGGAAATTGCCATGAATTTGTCCAGAGGACCTCACCATTCCTTGTAAAGCACTAGGCTGCATCCATCTTCTTTTAGCCAAATATTCGTGTCATTAAAAAGGGAGAATAGATTACAAATCCAACAATTGATTTCAAATAAAAAAGTAAATCTTCACTATAAAAGGAACACCATACAGGTGTACAAATGAATTATGTGTCTCTAAAACAACACTAGCCTCTCTGAAACCACATCATTAATCATGTTTGGAAGTGTTCATGACTTAGAAAAAGCCTAGGGAGACTTTAAGACATCCTGCTAGAAACAGGTATCAGAATTACTAAAGAACAACAGACAGCCCAACTTCATGTTCTTTCTGGCCTTACAGAGATGTCTTCAGAAAGAATTAAGAGGAAAGCACATATTTTTAGACTGTGTGCATAAATATATATGCACAGAGACATAATGGTTCAGAAGATCTTTTCTGAAAAACTTCATCTCAGAGGAAGCTGAGGGCCCCAGTTCTTCACTCCTTTGCATGTGTGGTAAGCGCCAAAGGCAGCAGTGCTGCCTCCAAGCGCAGAGCCGAGTGTAGCTCCGGCTGCCCGCATGGTCAGGACAGACTCTGCAGCTTCACACATAGACCTGGCCCCTTCCCACCACAGCCCGAGGGCCTCAAATGTATCTCGGATCATAGAGCATTAACATCCACCTGAACACGGCTGCTCACATCAAACAAGTAGCAACAAGGACTAGACAAGCACCAAAGCTTGGTGTTACATCTTCCTGTAACAGTCAGATAATATGGTGAGTCCACAGTGCCACAGTCAGCCATCGAACAGTTCTGCTACATTAAACACAATTGTGAATCAAGAAGTGTGTAAAAGAACTTCCGTGCATTCCCAGAGCTGCCACACTATAACAATAATAAATTATTTTTGAAAATCCTCTGTTATGTTTCAGATTCAACTCAGATATAGAAGTTGAAGTTAACAGGACAACCTACTAGATACTATAAAAAACGAAACAGAAAAACACTACATTTTTCATAGATAAAAATAAATAACTTTTAGGAAAAGCTATTATGGCCTGCCTTTTACATGAAACAATACACTTTGTAAAGTGTGGGGGTTTTTTTAAGCACAATTCAACACTTAACCTTTCAAAAGACATTTCTACCATGTTACCTGAACATTCAATTTTAGCTAATAAAGTGACCCAAGATCGTGACTTGCTGCTGCCCTCTTTATTCCAGTATCCAGGGACTGGTGAAAACCTAAGAGCCCCAGAAATCCTTTTCCCACTTGGTGACTCAATCTGTTATTTGAGTATTTTTCCCCTCCCTCTACAGAAATAACCTGGAGAGTTACTCTTCATTCAGGAGAAAACAAATAACCCAACGAGCTGTCCCACGCTCTGCTACCAAGGGTGCTCGAAACTAGGACGTTTGGACATGGCTTTTCCCGTCGGACTTGTGAAGCACCAGCACGAGGGTGACGTCTCCCACCCCTCTTCCCATCCGCCTCTGCGAGGCAGGTGTGGATCTGAGTGCAGGTCACAAAATGGATTCATATGCAACCAATTTGTAAACTCGCCAGCAGCGAGAGAGCTCCTGGCTGCCAAAAATCTGTGCCTTGCAACCTTGCTCAATGTTGTCTGTGTTTACAGAAACGGTTTCACTTCATTTGGTCCCTCAAGATAAAGAATCAGAAGCATTTCAGAGCCATACTAGACATTATAGTGTGTAAATGAAAATGTCAGTACCAATCTCCTCATTCCAACTGCTAAGACAGAGATAGCACAAGTGTTCTCCCAGAGGAATTACAGCCTTTTCCTGATGTATTTTAGAGAGTTATTTCAGGGGGGAAAGCTCAAATCTTCATTTCCTAGATATGGTTACACATTAAGCATAACAGCAAACAATCAAGTCTTAAATAGGAGACACATTTTAAAATGTTTTTGGAAAGTTAGTACTCTTGAACTACATTCATGAAAAAAATCTTGCAATTGTAAATGAGACTCTGTTTGGGAGCAGGAGAACTGTCAGGAGACTTGCAGCCTTTCCCTGATCCATTAGGCAGCTGTGGCAAATCCAGCATCTCTCCACCTCCACATTTGCCATTTGTAACTTGTCACAGCTAAAACACAGTCCCAGGGAAGAGCAGAGTGATGTAAAACAAGCAGGGGCCTGCAGTAATATTCGAACACTTTGACTGGGATTCCCTTCCTATTTGTCAAACCCTCTTTGCTCACCAAACCAGAGTGAAGGCTCCCTGTAAGACCAGCAGCGTTTGGGATACTTGGTGCCATTATCTTCCTCTCATTCTTGTTGTCTCCAGTTAAACAACATGACAGCAGTGACACAGAGCAGCTGCCCCAGGGGGGTTACACACACGCTCCTCGGAGAGCCTGCTCCATGAAACACCCTGCTCAATGCCACATTACCCTGCATGCCACTCAGGGCTTCTAAAAGCCTCAAGAGCAGCAGTGGCAGAAAGCAAGGAGGAAGGAGCAAACCTCCTACCTCCACATCACTGTTAGTTTTTAGGGTTTATTTTGCCATCTTGGAGAACTAAAATAGATCCAAAGGTTTGTTTTTCCATCCTTCCCCGAAATTACTGTCAACATCTTTTTGTGGTGATGGAACGCTTCATACAGGTTGCGCAGAATTAAAAAAAAAAGGGGGGAGGGGGAGGAAACAAGACACATTTCATCCCTCCACATTCTTTTTCGTTGTAGCCTAAAGCTCTGCAATGATACAAGGGAGTGGAAAGGAATTCACGTGTATATAACCATAGAATGCTTGAAAATGTAACCAGCAAAATACTGACTGCATATTCGAGAAGCCAGTAACACAACAAAGATTTCACATGCAAATTGAGACTTCACATGAGGCCGCAAGACCTGCAAGGATTCGTGGTTGGGAGCCTGCCCACTTTATTTTTTCAAATTTTGTTGTTGTTGTTACCACTTGTCCACACACTCCTAGGCCAAAGAAATAGCTTTACACAAGCCACAGGCACGTTCTGCAAGAGAGAGACGGACCAAGATGGCATGTGTCGTGTGCCCAATGCCGAATGAAAGCGGTATCTCTTCCAGCACATTTGGCACTTCTCCGGAAGGGTAATCCCTGGAATAGTGCCCATGTCACCTTTCTGCTAAGAGAGTGCCAAAGACTGAGAACCAGACCTGCCAGGATTTCAGCTGCTTTTCCAGAAGGTTCGTGGCTGACAGTTGTCACTGTTTGTGCATTACAGGGGTCCCCCCAATCTGTAATCTCTCTCCCGTGGAGATTTGCATGTCATCCTTCCTGAGGGCACGCGGGGAGTGTTGCAGCCTGCCTCACCGGCTAGGGCAGTACTGATGAATCTCCATCAAGGAGAACCACTCCATCCATATACAATTGGTGCCATCAAGATCATGGGACTACTTCCTACACTAGCCCTGCAAGTATGAGGTGCGGCTTACTCTCTTTGATAGCAATTTACAAAATAGCAAAAGTTTACATGCTCCACTGTGACTTTTCAGAGACTGGACATTCTGGTAATGTGCAAGAACAAGGCCAGGTATATCCTGGAGGAAAGTTCCATGCGCATCTGCCACCTGGCTGTTCCTAGGAGTGTAGCATATGTACAGACTGTATGTGCATAACCCAGTTTATCACATAGTAATTGCTGGCATTCCTTTATCGTGAGATAACTCAATACCCATCATAACAAACTGCCCACGATGAAAGCATCACTTGGGGTACATTTGTAAGCAGGTAAATCTTTTTCAATTGGAAGCTAATTTCAGCTACATGAATAGTGTCTCCTGGGAGAAGCTATGCCTTTGTATTTTCCACTGTAAAAACAAAGATTACTGAAATCCAGATAGCAATAAAGCCACTAAGCCTATAGACTACCCAGTTAATATTAAAAGTACATCTTTAATGAACAAAGCAGCACACAGGTAGACAGTGTGTTGCTTTCTTCAGGGATGTTAATAGGTGCATAAAAGGGTGTAAAATCAAGACATAGCAATGAAAGCTGCACAAAGATTTCTTCCTGATCCTTGTAGTTATTGTATGCAGATCTTCTGAAGTCCTCGCTAAGCTCATTGTGCTCAGCATAAACCTGTGAAAATCCTTTAGGCTGCACTCTCTATCTCAATACCCTTTAGTCACATAGCATCCCATTTCTTTCTGCACTAGCTTTCAAGGGGCTCCCACACTGACCACCTTGCACTTGGTGGAGCAGAAAACATTTTGGATCAGAATGGTGGTCAAGATGAACCTTGACTTCCTGAGCTGTGGCCTTGGGCAGTAACAGGACCACAGACTTGCTGAGAATCTACCCAGGTAACTAAAGAAAATAATGGTGCTATCATCATCAGAGCACTGACTCTCTTTCATATATCATCATTTATAATTATTTTATAATTCATCATAAGATTCTGAATAGCCTAACAGCCTACAATCGCGAGCACATAATTAAATGGGAAAGAGAATTTATGGACAATATTTACATACAGTAACCTAAAACACACTGCTGTGCTGCAAGTGAGCATATGGAAATAATATTCTGAAATAAAGAAGTAACACCAACTTTTAGGAATTAAACTATTTATTATATGAAGAGTAGCAAAGCTCTTTCTCTTATGGAAGGGCCTCACCATGTTGCAGGACATGTTGACAAGATCTGTATACATTCTGAAAAGATTTCTTTGCAATTTTATAATGGCTACAAACTAGCCGAAAGCAAACCTTGGAGCTGAAGAGAATCAACAGATGGACAGAAATTGAGAGCCACATTTTGAAACTTAAGCCTCTCCTAGTCTCTACAGAATAAATTTCCAAAATTGAGATTTTCAGAATGAATAAGGCTCGAAGTGCAAAGAGACATTTGTTTCCAAAACTTTTAGTATATACAATGGATATTTTTGAACAGACTTCAAAGTTTTGAAGGGAGACACGGTGTCACTGAGAAGAGTGTTTTCCCATCAGATGAATTTGTTCATTTGCACAGCTCTATCTGAAATACAAGTGCAAGTCTAATACTTTCCATTTCTGTTCCTGGTTCCTCTCACTGTCTTTCTTTGAGTAATTTGCTTAATCCTCAGGAACCCATCTATGGAGCTGAAATAGCAAGCTCTGTTCCCAGTAGTACCACAAGAAACAAATTGTTGATGTCTGTGAGCTGTTTTGGCTTTGTGGTGATGGACACCAGAGAAAGATTCAGAAACAAATGTATGGGAGAAAAAAAAAACAACAAAAATATTATGAATGTGTAAATGTATAATATTTGGTACTTCTATAAACCCAACTTTGTATAACAGAGAACTTGTCATTAGTAAACATAACTAAAGGACAACCGCTGAACAAACTGGACTAAAACACAAGCTGTTCGTGTTTTTTTCTTTACAGAATTCAAGCAAAACAAGTGTACTTTCCAGGACAGTATTGACAACACTTGGAGACAACTGAGAGCATGTTTTGCACTAGACATTTCTTCCCTCCTAAGAGCATAGATGAGATTAAAAGAAACAAGCCAGTCAAACTGACATAAGGGCTGTACTTCAGGAAGCTGATAAACTTTGCATGAAGATTAATGACAGTCAAGATCTCCATCCCCATTAGTGAAGAGCTGCTAAGCCTCATACATCATGTGAAAATCACACATTTAATATTAGGGAAGAGGGATTTCTGGTTCAAGTCAATGCAAAGAGAATATGCTGAGCAAACGCTCAAAGCGAGACTCATGAGAGGCTGAACCACTCAACAAGTCCTGGACCTGGGTTTGCTGTTGACAGCAACAGATTCCCGCTCCCTGGAGAGAGCAGTGCCTCGCAGAAGTCAAATGATATCAAAATAACCTGCAAGCTGATTCACACTAATGAAAAGTATACCTTCCCACCTAAAATCCTAACCAGGATTTGAAAGCCGACCAATAAGCAAATCAAATAAAAAAGCTAATAGTAAAAGTACTTCTGGGACAACTTTATGGAGAACCATATCTGCAAACTATTTGTATATAACAAAGGTTTACTATCAAAGCAACATGATAGCTTCCATAACTCATAGTTATCCAGAGTGCTGGCTGTGCTGGGTGGGAGAGTGTGGAAGGGTGAGGATAAAGACAGACATTGTGTGAGCTTTCAGCTATAACTGGATGGTAGCAGACTACTTCAAACGCCAGTGAAGAAAAGGACACTTGCATGTACCCTACAGTGTTGATGAACAACTGGACCTAAATCTGCTTCCTTATGCAAAGAGATACTTGACTATGCAAATCAGCACTTGTACAAACAGATTTGTATGTGTACAAGCATATCTCCAACAAAGCTGCTCATTTTTTAACCCAGTTCTGCTTCCATTCAAACCTATGGCAAAATACCTTTTGTTTTGAGAGGAAGCCAAGAAGAGAAACTCGAGCTCTGAGACGCTCATTTGTGAAGTTCTTAGTCTTTTTTTTCTTGCTTTTTTAAATAAGACTTATGTATGGCACTATCTCAAGTGCCATAATTGGAACTTTAAGTCTGTTCCAATTGCTGAATGATCTTAAAGGAAATCACTTCTATAGCATTTCCTCAACGCAAGTTCATTAAGGTTTTCACAAGAAGTTATTTTTTGTAGAATGTGGCTAGTTCTACATTGCTTAGGCACCCAAAGACCCCAGAAATTTTGTGTACAGCTTCATAAGCAAGGATGTTCTTTTGTGATTGGGAATTCACTCACATTTTCATTCCAGAGGACAGACTATTATCATTTAACTGTAAGAAATATCAGATATACTACTTCTTTAAACAGTTTGTTAGAGTTGTGTTGTCAAACATACTGAAGTCCCGTAAGATAATATCTACTTATACATCACTTCTAGCTTTGCATTATCTACACACACTGATACTAACTTGCTTCTTTCTTTTCTTACACAATAATTTTTCTTTAACTTTGCAATCAACCAACATGCTCTACTGGTGACTGAGCAGCGTCCAGGAAAAGCGATCCAGAAAACGAAACAATGCAGTAGGTCTCCCATGGCTACTCCCGTTATTAAAAGGTTAGTTCAAGTCTGTAGGCAGTGAAATCATAGCACCATTATCATTGCCTTGGGGGAGCAATAATTCTGGGTGGTCTGTAACATTACAACTCTTGGCGTCCGAGATAGTATGACAACATTGTCAAGAAGAGCCCATCTAGGAGTGTAACTAGGCCAAGGCTTTTGACCTCACAGATAAATAGGTTTTGTTGAAAGCGGTTCTATTATTTTTCAGATTAGCTAGCACTTGCACTTGGTTCATTTTCTGTTTTGAGGGTGGAAGGGGCTTGAGATTTCCAATAAATGTTTATCCAGCTGCAGTAGCTTGATTCTTAAAGTATAACTGTCAACATCTCCCTCACACAAAACTAATTTTGTAAACAATCCTAATAATTCCTCCTCACTGTCGTTCATTTATTTGTGCATTCCTGGATGAACAGCTACAGTACTTTATACAAGGAGAGCAATGCTGGCAAATCAAGTGTCAACTATGGTGGAAAAAAAATGTCATACTAACCCAAAGGCTCCCAGAACAGATTGTTCAATGCTAATTTTAAATCTTAAAAAAAAAAAAAGTCTGTGCCCATTTGACATTTTTTCAAAATTTTTAAACAACCAGGAGTACTGCTTCTTTTTTAAAATGGTTGATTGAACTCATGTGCCCTTGTGTAGAGCTTTCAAGCATTTATTTTTTTAATTATGTAAACAGAACTGCACTTTACAGACATTTTTTCTACCACCATAACTCATAAAACAAAATGTATTTCTTTATCTCATTTGCCCACAGTTTGTTTTTCCCTACATACAGTGTCCCTGAGCAAAGGACCAGTAAGTCCATTTAAGAAGAATATCCACTTAACTCTTCTTGATTATGAATGAGCTGAATGCTACTTTTTTTTTTTCTTTTTTATTTCACTTAAAAAAAGAAAAAAACAATTCTGGAGGACATAGTCCACCATCACTGGCGACATTTCATTTCAGCCACAGCAAAAAGAGCTTTCTAACAGTTATGTATGTTTTACCAAAGGCCTTGGAAATATTTATGCACAGGCTGAACCAGGAACAGCTTTGATGAAATTAATGAGCCTAATGAACTGCCAAGACTAGTCATGCACATAAACATTCATAGCACTAGGGACTTATTGCCTCAAAATTATGGAGACAATTTTCTCTAAATGTAACCCTCTTTAAGATCTTGTAGAGATGTTAAATAGTTCTCTGAGCAGCAAAGTATTATGTTTATAGATTTTATATCTCAAGATTCAAGTCCTCAGAGGATTCTCTAATGAACGCAACTTTCCCCCTCAGAAAGAGTCAACAAAGTTCTTTGCAAATTTCCCACATCCCTTCAAGAACAAAGCATCTTTGAGGTCTGTGCCTCTCTCAAATTTAGGTAAAAGTTGACCCAAAGATTCCAATGTTATAGGGTGACTGATACAGCAATGTCAAAAAGCTCATTTCTGGCAAGAATTCTTCAGGAAAAGAGCTAATAACAATCAAGTCTAAAACAAACTGCAATAAGCTTGTTGAATACAGAGTTGCAAAAGACATGTCTAGTTTGTATATATTGAATTGGCAGATTACATGTTAAAACAAAAGCATAAGCACAGGCAGTCAGTTCAAACTTAATTCTCTGCTTCCTATCTTTGGTTTTAATTCTCAGCTTTGAAACAGCTTCAGTATTACTTTTTAAATGCAAAGATTTAACTATGCATTTCCTCACTCTTGCTTAGCTTGCCAGCAATGGAAATGAATGCCATATACAAACACCACAATTTAGGTATTGTTCCGGAGCGTACATTCATACCAACATCTAAATGAAGAGCCCTGTTGAATATCAGGATATTCTTAGTTCCCAGTAGTAGGTGAAATCCTTAAATATTTCCCCTCATTTGTCGTATCATCATAGCCTACACTCTTCTATATTTTCTACAGAGAAAACACTGCAAATTTTCTCTAGAAAAATGCTTATATTGGTCCAGCAGCCAAGCATGCTTCTACTGCTACGAAGAGTCATAGGGCTTTCACATGGCTTCTTACACCTTCTCCTGTCATGGATCTGCCAAAATCTCGAGGCTGTGAGAGGTTCTCTAGGCTGTTATTCCTCAGACCTGCCATGAACTAAAACTGCACAGTCTAACAGTGCATAAGGTGTTCACACAGATGCTAGAACTAGGAAACACCACTAGTGACAGCCTAATTTCTCCTCTCTCTGTTGTAAATTAATAAGGACCTATTGTGCACCACACCATGAATGCCATCTTGAAAAATGTCATCTTGATTCCCTAGATATGACATGGACAGCTCAGGACTTGGAAAGAAGTCTCTTTGAAGGTTATTAAATCCCTTTTCATGGGCTGTCCTTCAGCATTCAGTGATATTAATGGTGGAACACAATATGAAAGAGATTTAGCTCAACCTACCAGGTAATATTACTCATGTATGCACAGCCCTAACAAGGACAGCACGCATGGCAGAGGTCAGTTCTCACCCATATCTTGCCCTGTGATCTGACCCCATTTCTATTTGCTGAAGGGGAAGCCCCACAGAGCAGCTACTGAAGGGCTTCACAAGCAAGGAAAGGATGATACAGAGGTTGCTGCTTCTCAATGCTAAGTCCTACAGAAAAGAAGCTAAAGCCAGGCCCTTTTCCCCAACATTCAAAACTGGACCAGCCTTTCTGCCAAGAAGTATTTTAATGTCTTTTTCCCTGAATCTCCTTTTTGTAATACAAATAGGAAAAGGAATCAAATTGAACTCCACTGTGTAAAGCTCTCAGATGATTATGCCCTGTTGGGTCTTCATATTCTGTTGGTCAGTCCTTATTTCCTGCCAATATTTGTCACTAGTCACCTGGTAAAACTCAATGAGAATGCATCATTTAAGTCATATTCATAAGACTTGATCAATGATGCTTACAATGCTGTCTTTCATTGTGCTTTATTAATGCAACACAACACAAACAGCTTTGTAAAAAGGTATTTAGAAATGCACAAAGCCTTGAAAGGCAACTTATGCACATCATCGTTTTGCAGAGCCATTTTGGCAAGTATTAGATGCCTTTTTTAGAGCTTGTTCCCCCACATATCTCCTTCAGCAGGAATATCTTCAAAGAATTCCATCAAGTCAGCGAGCCGTGACCTTCATTTCCTGACACTGTTGTCAGGCAGCCGTAATCAAGCTGGGCTTTTCTAAGTAGTCTTCCATTTGATCTCTGGAAAAATGATTTCTAGGACTTTCCCTCCAACAGATGTCACTCTAGGTGGGCCAGGGTGTGCTGGTGCTTTCCCGGGCGGTGAGAACAAAGCCATCTGCTCTCCCAGGAGCCTTGTAGAGGTGAACCACCCCGTCAGAAGCCCCAGCTGTCCTCCCACACGTCCCTGCTCCTGGACACGGCTGCGTAGAGCCCCGTGACACCCAGCGAGGAACTGCTCAGCCGCTGTGCCACGTGTCGGGGAGCAGACGGCTGTGCCCAACAGGCTCACGAATGTGGCAGGACAGCAGCAGCCCAATAAAACCCCACAAGCTCTGCTGCATGTCCTGGTCTGCATCCTATTTGTGACTGCTTATTTAAAAAGAAATAAATAAAACCATCCTAAGTGACACCTGGGCATCAGGTAATTCTCATTCTCCAGCCCTCCTGCTTTCTTAGTCAAGCAAGTATTCATAAGATAAATCTAAAATAAGGATTGGAAGTCTTATTTAGAAAAAGAACTCTTCCCACTTTCCAAAAATAAAACATACAAAAGCAAGTGCTGAAAATACCTTTACTGTGTTTATTAATGCAGCTGCATAAAATTTTATTTCTAAATAAAATCTTGATGTCTTTTCAGTATGGAATAAAAAATATATTTTTTTTCCAAGATGAATGAAAAGGAAACTCTGGTTAAGTTTGGGGTTTTTAGTCTCCTATTACTTTTTTTTTCTTTTAAGATGCAATGTTATCAGTACACCATAATATACCACCTAATGAAGTTATTTTTAAAATACTGAGGTCAAATATCATTTTTTGAAATTTTCTTGAAATTTAAATAATTTGTCTACAAAAGTGTTTAACTCCTGTTCAGGTAGAAATGAGAATAATTTTATTCAAAAAGGGTTTATTTACATTTTCATTAATTCTTATTTAAAATAGTTACGAAATATGTTGCATTAGAACAGAACCTGATATGATCTCAGTAGGAATTCCTCCTGTGAAGTAGTATAAGTAACAAGAATAAAGAAATTCCTCAAAAGTAAAGTATTTTAAACAATGCAAAAGTTATTTATTTTCTCAGAAATTAAAATTCTTACAGAATTCAAAACTTTTTTTTTGTATTCATAAATAAACATGAGAAATAAATCCCATGTTGATAATAAGTTGGTACTGTCAAAGATGGAGAAGGGTACCTTAACATCATCCATTTTTAAGAGAATTCTTATCTATCTGCAGATGAATCCCCCACTTTTGGTTATATGTTACGTTTGAGTTTTGATTTTTTTTTTTTTTAAGCAACCAAGTTGATTTTCCCCACTCTACATCACTAGGAGACTTCTTTAGGGTCTACAATGTTTTTGCTCTCTGTAACAAGCCACTGATACGAAACAGTTCATTCTCTCTCCCATCAGGCCCAAAGGTCTCCCCTTTGCTTACACAGCCCTACACGACAAGGTAGCTAAAAAATCCCACCATTTTCTTTGGTAAATGAAGAACCACCAGAGCTAATACCAGACCCAGTTGCCTCTGGCTCCTTAAGTAACTGGACACCCTTTCACCAGATGACTCTGGGTGAGTTCCACTTATCCCAGCGCAAGGCTGGAAGTAACCTGGATGCTCAGGGAGAGCACTGACCTTGCCTTATCTCAACTTTGTTCCATGCCAGGTGCATGGCAAAGCTGACTGGAAAGTTTGCCAGGCAGTAGCTGTTCAGCCTGATCATGGAACTCAGCACTTTGCTGGGCAACAGGCAGATTGGAACAACTATATATTAAGGCATGAAACAGATGAGATTTTGTTCACTTGCTTAACGTGAAGTTTCAAATTAGTCTCGAGTCTGGGCTTCTTAAGAAAGGATGAAAAATATTTAGGTGCCATTAGCTATTTTCCCTGCATTGTTCTGCCTGTGGAAAACTGAACAAAGAATAAAAGGATAAAGACAAAAAGAGGAGCCAGTGTAAAGTACCATTATAGATATTATTATAGATATTGTTTTACATAAATTCTTAGCAAGCAGTTTCACTGTAACCCTCCCACTATACTAAGAAGTATATACTTGCCTTATAACAAAGAAAAGCTATGTGGCTATGTTTATTCCTGGAAGAAAACAAAGAAAAAGAAAAGAAAGCTTCTCTTGTCCTAGTAAGTTTTGCCCTTATATCTTCCCTTGCCTTTATTTTCATTATAATCTTTGTCTCCCTGCCATGCTCGAGATTTCTTTTTAATCTTTCAATTACTCCCCAATACCCATTGTCCCAGCTCTCTACACTTCTGCTTTACATGCAACCCATGTCCTGCAAGCATATGAGGAGGCCAAATACCAGGCATCTTGGCACAAGCTAGTACTTTACACCTATTCACAAAGGGAAAACATTCTTTTTTTTTTTTTTTTTTAAGAGGGAAAAAAAAAAAAGGAAGGGGGAGCACAGCTCCGCTGAGTACTCATAGCAAAGGCATGAAGTAATGTTTACTCTCACCCTTTCTAAAACATGTCTGGTCCTTTAATAATGACCAGTCAAAGCTGAAAATGAAGAACAACCTCCAATATAGTGAACCTCCTACTATTACTGTGAGTATTGAAGCAATTTCCTGAGACCCCATAACTGTCTCCATCACAAGAGCTGCCATACACAGGCACAACAAGAGGGTCCCTGCCCCAACGTGCTCTGTGCTTCCCAGGCAATGCTGTGGCTCATGGATATGCATGGATCCTGACCCTGCTTCAGCCCACACTTCCCTCGCAGCCTCCAAACTTCCCCTAGCAAGGTGCAGCGCAGGAGGGGACGAGTTCCCAGGCCCCCTTGCAGCTCTGTGCAGGGCTCCTGCCCAGCCTGGAGAGCAGCACAGAGGCATCCAGGAGGCTCACACCTAGTCTGGAATTTAGATCCAGGACCAAACTCTGCCTGGGCCAGCCAGGAGGACAGAGCAAAGCATAAAACATGAGCCATCTTCCAAAAGTGAGACGTGGAAAAATATTAGAAAAGGTTGGGGACCCTACCCAAGAGCTGGTAGAAGGGGTTGGCCAGGCCACATGCAGACACTTCAAAAGAAAAAGTACAATAGAGGCCGTCTCTGTTTCTCCAAAAGTGGCATCTCTGGAAACCTACAGCTTCCTATGATGTCTTGAGATCAAATTAGTGCCCTTCTCAGCAGCAATTTCCTACTGCTGCCTCCCTACAAGACAGCAAACAGCACTTCTCTTCAGGTCCACAGGGACAAATCTAACTTCACTGCAGGAAAAAAAAGCAGCATTACAGCTCCTAGTCCCCAGGGTAACATGAGAAGGCTTTTAACATGGAAATAATGAGAACATCAGAGTGCACAGGGTGAATTAGCATTCAGGTGCTATTTGATTTTAAAGGGAATCCAAGGACATTATCTAGCAAGGGTCAAATCTCCAAAACCCACCCCATTTAATCAAGTCAGCTACAGAGCCCTGGCTATTTGCAAGGGTGCAAACATGCTGGTTAAATCTTTGCTCTGAAAGCAGCTCATCGATTTCCACCTTTGCTGTAAAGTTTTGATACTGCTGCATCTCTGTGGGTGATGCGTTTCAATGCACCTCTGTACACTTAGGTGGAACAAAGGAAGTGAGGTGAATGCAAACATTGTGGAAAGGGTTGGGATTTTTTTCTCTTTGCCTTGGAAGAGACACAAATAGCTGAAGGCTGGAGGTCACTTGAGCCCCCCAGCAAGTCTTTGTAATAATAGACAGCAATCTCTAGGTCTGCAGGTGATAAGCTATCATTTTTCAGAAATATTTTGTATACCTCCTGCTGGGCTTTTCTGGCATTCAAGGGACAGATCAATATTTGGTATTTTCACTGTGCTTGAGGTGCTATTGCTCTTTGTATTTCAAAACACAGTAACTGTTCAGATGTTTATAAAGGTAGTCAAGGCAGCTTCAGGAGGAATGTGAAGCAGAAAGAAACTAAAATATATTAAACCAAGTAAGAAGTCTTCAAACTCAGATTATTCCAAAAGGCTTTACCAAATCAAAGGAACAATCTAACATTTTTCAGGCAATACATGTAGCAATTGTCAACCAACCACAGCTAGAAGCAATTCTTTCTCTTAATGAAACCATTTCTAAAAATTAGAGCACTCAAGCAAAGCCAAAAAGAGATAATAAAGAAGCTTCTGTGTGACTTCAGACAGCACTATCAGAATGATATTTTTATTAAACAAACAACCTTTTCTCCCCACCCCCCAAAGCCCACTGTATTAGAGAGGCTTATATATCTCTCCTGCTACAGCTAACAGACACTGAGAAACTGCCTTATTTTGGAATGAGCAAGAGCTAAGCCAGGTTATGTACCTGCATGAACAGGTATATTTACATAAGAGAAAAGCCACCCTTTCCTGGAAGAACAGAATCTCAATATAATTACCAATTTTATATATATATATATATGTGTGTGTGTGTGTGTGTATTTATATATATTAAAAAAAAAAAAGTTGCTAGCTTAACTGTTTCCCCTCCAAAATTGCCTGAAGAGATTTCAAAAATTAACAAAAATTTCATTTTTCATTCATTAACAAAAAGGTTCATTTGCAGGAATACAAGGAAAGGGAACAAAGAGGAAAGAGTGCACATTATCTGCACTCTTCTCTTGAGCTCTCACTTTCTCGTTGTTTTCCTTTCTAAACCCTTATTTCTGCAGAGCTATGCTAGAAGAATCATATTTAACCTTTTTTCGGTATCATGTGCCAATGAAACAGCAGGTTAACCTAAATCTCCATGGTCAGATGCCTTACATTAAATTCTCTTGCTATTGGCAAAAGCATCTATGTTTTCCTAATGTAAAGTCAAAAGCTATGTTGCTGACATAAAAAGAACTAAAAGCAATACAGACAAGAGGTTCTGCACATCCCAGCCAGTCACTGAACCATGTTGCACTGTCTGGGCTTTTTACAGACAACAGTCACACTAAAATGTTTTGTTTCTCTACCAATGTGTAGTCTCCACAGCAATAGCACTACCACCTTGTCAGTCTTCAGGCAGCACTCAGCCTTGAAGGTTGACATGGCACCAGTAATAATCTGGAATAATGTCTGGTCTCTTCTTTGCAGTAGCTTACCTTGTTTTAGAGCATCTTAATAATATTATATATGAAATAAATATATAGAATATAGCCTATATTATTATGTTATAATCAAAACTCTGCTCCCAGTATAGCAACTGTTTTTTCTGTATAGCAAACCATTGAACAGTCCAGAACTAACTCCTCTCAGTCCATGCAGTCTGGAGCTATACTATGCGGCACAGGCCTCTCTAGTGGAAAATGGTATCTTGTCTCTTAAGAACTATTGTGTGTTAGTGAGGAGATGCACAACACAGTGTTGCATCCCCTTTGCTTATTCTACTGGTGCAAAGTCTGAAAAAACATCGGGGTTCTGATATCCCTAATTAAAGAATGAAAGCTAAAAGTGGGAGAATATTCAGAGAATATCATGGGATGATATCAAGATATACGACACAGACTGTGATACTCATAGGGGCTGGTCTATTTCATTTAGTCAACTCTGATTTGACTAGTTTTAATAGCTAGGAGATTCAGTGACTATCTGTAGGCTGGACTTGTTGCTCCGTAGTTGCAATGTATTTCTGCTGCCAAAAGAGACTATAAGAAGGTGCATACATATATTTTTCCCTTTGATGTACAACTTGGCTTTTTAATACTAGTAGTAGAAAAGGGAACAATCATGGCTTTCCCCTGAAATAGCAAAGATTAGGTATGCTTTGTTAAATCTCTCTGGTGCACAGGGATAGGCAAGATCAGGAAAAGCTCTCTATCCAGATCAAATTGTTAAGAAATATGACAGTTAATTGTTTTTTTCTTCATGCATAGTGCAGTGCATAGTTTGCTATCCAGGTAATCTGGGAATGTCACTTAACAAGTTCCATGTTAATGCAAGGATCTAAGAGAATGATGAAGCTGTTTCAGTGGGACATGACAGTTTGTGGCTTTTGATCTTCTACATAAGATTAATAGTTTCAAGTTTGTTTCAGGGTGTGTTTGGAAACTGTTTTGCAAAAGCATGTGGAGTGGGTGTTCTGAAGACCATTCTGGACTTTCCAGACATAACTATGACATGGTGGCAGTAAGCAAGTCTTGATGAAAAAATGATTCCACATTCACTGTGATAGCAAGTCCTCTGGGGGTTTTGGGCAGGCTTTTTCATTTCTACCCTGCCAGGTCAGAGCTCCTTCACAGTGGAGAGTGGGGTCAGCTAATGCTAGTAAAGCTCGTGAAGGTGGTATATGTTGGATAATGAAAATACAGAATTTGATTCTCACAAAAGGAGTTCCCTTTGCAGCACTGTGAGAAACAAAGAAATCCAGTTTTGACTAGTTAATTGAGCAAACATTCCATCCTGCCCTAAAATATGCTTGCTATGCTTTTTCAGATTTTTTTTTTTTTTTGGAAGTGTATCACCCCTTAGCATGTTCATGCCTCCACCAGTCTGAAGAACAACTGCCTGTTCCAAACCACCACCCCTTCTCCCCCTGGGCTCACCTGCTGCTCCCCCATTCCTGTCAGGTTGGATTTCTTTAGAGAGTGCATTATTTGCAGCAAATCACTTCATGTAGTACAAAAGGGAAGACTTTTATATTCACCACCACAACCAGATTGGTTGCTCTGTCTACTCCCCAACCAAGCTTTCTGCAGTGTTTACTGCTTGTTGCCAGTCCTGACTTTGCTCACCTGCCTCTTCCAGAAGCACTTCCTTGGGGAGCTTTTCCACAGGGAGCCACTGCAACTATATCAGACCTGCCATTCGCCTTCTATAAAAAAATGCCAGTCCCTCCCATTACCTTCAAAAAGCCTCAATAATTTTCCTTCATCTGTGCTCTGATTTCTTCCTCTCTTCTTGCTGTGCTGTTCCTATTCCACACCAGCTTCCTTCATTTATTTCCCTTACTCCCCCGGTGTGTTTCCCCTATGGCACCCAGGCCTGCATTCCTGGCCCCCTCCCCGCAGCAGTGGATGCCAAGAGACATTCCAGGACGCGGCCCACAGAGCTGGGGTCTCTCTATTTTCTGTACTGTACTCTTGATGTGTTTTCAGCCTGATGCAAAGCTCATTCAACCAACAGAAGGTTCCTTTGACTTTAATGGATTTCAAATGAAGATTTTAGAGTATGTCTCCACAGCAGCACAGAAATAACGGCTGTGTTGTGTAGGGATACCCATGCCAGATTTAAACTAATTAGCCTGGATCCCAAAAAGCATCTAAGTATGGAAGCAGAGAGCTCAATACTGGATAATTTATCCTAATGAGACTGTAAGCTTGTCAGAGAAGAAAGCCTATGTTTGCTTTAATCTATTTCTAATTTAACATCATATGTACATTGCCTTTTAAGAGCCATCTACTACTTTTTATTATCAAACAAGCATATGTAAAGATAATCTCTCTTTTCACAGAAAGGCAGCTCTACAGAATAATTATCTAAAATATTAAATGCTTTGTGGTCTCTCACTTGCCCTTCTGCACACTAAAAATAAAGAAATCTAAGAGTTACCTGAGACCATGTTACAAGAAGCATTTTACAAAAAGTCACGAAATACAGGGCACAAATGAAAATATGTGATTTATCCATTTGCTTATTAGGAAAAGAAAAGCAACAAATGTTTTGTTCCACAGTACACACTGGGGAAGCTATACCTTCCCTTGTAAATAATGTTAGTATTAGTTAATCCTTCAAAACATACCAAAAGTAGACACAGGACTCTCCAGTCTGAAGACCATACAAGAAAGTCACTGATGCTCATTCTGTCAAGACTCTCTGGAACAGCCCTCACTTCTGAGAACCTGACTTCTTGCAAAGTTTTGCATGCAGCAGCCACCATCGAGGTCAAAGCTGTCTACCCCCACCCTCTTGCAGACCAGTCCACTTGGCATTAGCCTGAACATGGATTTGGAGGTCTAACTAAGGGCTTCCAGTTTTGAAAGTCTTGATCTGAGTTTGCTCAGTAAGTGCTCGTTAAACAGAATACCATGTTTTCAGCCGACATGCCTCAATTCCTGAAAGCAAATCAGAAAAGAAAGGCTTAGCATTAAAGGAATGCATCTTCCTTACAAGACACTGGTAGGCCTAAGATTGGCAGCTATTGCTGCAAAAGGCTGATTTACTCTGAAATAACATGGTGTAGTCAAAGGTACACAAGTATCTGCACTGGCACAAGCGGCAAAACTTTGGGCTTACATTGCCTTGTTCAATTTTTCTATCCAAAACCTTCTGGTGCATTCCCAAAACTGCTTCCTTTGCTTCAATGCAAAGTGAAGAGGAAGCTCTAAATACAGCATATTCCTGAGTTCTCCATTAGCTAAAGGAAGAGAAAGTAAAGCCTCTAGCCAGGCTATAAACAAGTTCCTTCTCGTCCCCAAAACAAGTGAAGTAAAGCCTGTAAGCAACTGCTAGTTAAAACAGAGTCCTTTGCAATTACTCCGTTTCCTCAACCTTAGGCCTGGTAACAAGTTTCCAGCAGTTCTGGAGTTCCTGCTTCTTTCCAGACTAAGCCACTCTAAGTGGGAAGAAGCAAACCATAGGAAAAGCAGAAGAAAGGGTGTGTCAAAGAAATTCCTGCTGAAAAGCAAACCTTCCTTCAAACCTGCATTTCTCCATTCTCAGCAGCCCACAGCAGACAACCTTCCCCCCAGAGCAAGAGCATTGCCAGCCTGGGATAGTGGTTGTGACACACCGGTCAGTGGGATTTCATGGACGCTGGTAGCGCCCCATCCCCTCAGCCTGTCCACACAGCATTCCCTAGGAGTTCGTGTGTGATGGGAGTGCAGGGCTGCGGGAGGGAGACACAAGCTGCAGAGCTACTCAGCTTCTGTCTCCCCCTGCACCTCCTACTTGGGACTTAAATGGAACAGAGGGGTTTGTCGTGGTTTTTCATATCAGAATGAATTTAATGCTAATACCAGATGCAGTAACATAAAATGAAATAAAATATCTTTTTTTTTTATATATATATATTGAAAATAGTGGTTTTTTTTTTCTGGAGAAAACTGTTCAACAGTTTCAGCAAGCTCACACTAGAGAATGGCATCACGTATTTTCTCAGAGCTGTATAAATCTTCATAAAATTAAAACTGTTGCATCAAAAATCCCAGTTCTGTACATAAAAGTAATTTTCAAAATACAGAAATATGTCAAAAAGATAAAATAATTTTCCTATAATCCTGAATCATTCTTAAAAGCTTTAATAAAGTCAGCGACTATCTCCATAATTAGCTTATTGGATGAACTACCTCATTTTACTTCTAAAGGAAAGAAGGTTTAAGAATGCTAAAATATGTAACTGATTTGCTTACAATTTTTTTTCAGCCACACAAGCATAAGGTATCATCAGATCAGTTTAAACTAGCAGATAGCAACTACAGTAAATATAACTAAAAACAGAGCTAACAATACAGATAAAGTGCATAACTGAATATATTTTTCATTAGTATTTTTGAAAAAGAAGGAAATAGATCTTCAACAAAGAGATGAACTGTATTTATTTGAGTGAAAATGCAGTTAACTGGCTAGTGGTCAAGGCAAAGCCTGATACAGATCAAAGAGATCCTGACAGACCAATTTGTTACTCCAAGAGAATCCTCCTAGCAAGCACTAGCCCCAAGTGTGCTATTGATCAGCCCAGTCAAACCATTACACCTACAGAGATGCATTTACACCCGTGGGCTCCACACCAATCAAAGACTGATCTTTGTGGGTGAGATGGCCGTATCAAGAACATGAAAGCCAAGTTTTAAAGTTGTCATTGCTGGTGTTCCTGCTGCAATGACAGACTTGGTAAAATTACATTAAACGGCAGAGCTTGACAAGAAATCTAATTGTGAAGGAAATACATTGCATACATTCAATAGTTTGGTTATGCAGAAAAGAAAGTCTTAGAAACAGGGAATATGAATTATCTCCGCTGACAACATGCAAACAGTTATATCTGTTGTCCTTGGAAAGCCATCACTTATACTAGTGACATTACTGTGCTGCTTTCAGTAATTGTATTATGAACTGTATCCACACTTGAAAGGAGATAAACACCTGGTTCTGCAAGAGAAAAGACAAGGTGATGAAAGCAGCAATCACACAGCAAGCCTCCCAACCTGCTTCAAACTGTGAGGAAAAAGTAAAGAACAACCAATTCCTCTGAAAAATGTACACGCAACGGGAGCCCTCTGCCTACTCCTTGCAATCTTGCTCATTAGCTGGAATTCTCTCAGCCTCTACACACTCGCCATAACCTTAATTTTCACATGACACGATAGGACTATTTGGCTGCTTGATGTTTGAATTATTACTGATAGGCTGGAGCGCCCCGTTGCCGCTGGCCGGGCGCCTCTCCACAGCGAGGCACGACACCTGCAGATGGAGCCGCCGGCTGCACGCGCGCGCTCCCTCCCCAGCAGTGCTGCGCTCCAGCAACGCGGGGACAAGCTCCAGGGCTGCCTGGGGCTTCCTTTCCCATGCCAGCCCCTCAGCCTTCCTTCTCATCCTCCGTATTCCTCCGATGGGTATAGAAAGAAAGAACAAAAGATACAAAACGGTACATGACTTCTAATGCCTGGAAAGATGGAATTGATTTTTTTCTTAATTATTTTCCCAAAATTCCAGCTAAAAATAATCACACCTGGACACTGTGATTCACCATCAAACAAATGCTTCATCATAAAAGTTGCTACACTTCAGTTAATATAACACGTTTGAGATTCTTTCCACAAAGTGCCTTCAGTGACAAATTCACTTTCAAAATGAAGCTCATAACCAGTCATTCTTTTGGGGCTTTTTTTTTTTTCGCCGTAACTTGGATTAAAACTTACCATTTACTATGACTGAGATTTTCTGAAACAACTATAGATGTGGTGTTCTTTGTACCTGGTCATTGCTCAACAACTGCAGAAGCCAGCCCAAAATATACATACCAAACACTACAGACAGGCATACCACAAGATCAGGCATTTCTAGATACTGCTTTAAGGCACTGCCACAAACCCCATGGTACACATTAAGCTTTACTAAGTCCTGCTTTACTTCAAAAACCTAGACTCTCAGATCAAAAGTTTCTCATTAATTACTGCTCCAAACTTACATAATTTACTACTACTTTGTTTTACACGTCAACGGAATGGAATGAGGAAGCTTGGAACAGCAGAAGGGAGCCCCTCTGCTGCTGGGAGAGGATTCCACAACCAGCATTACCACCTAGTGGACAGAGATGCTCCTCTCTTTTACACTCCATATTCTAACACATCTCTTTGTTCATATATTAATCAATTATTAAATTGTCATATCTGTGCTAGCATCTTAAATAGCTGTTCTTAGCACTCTGCCACTGAAGCCTCATATCCACTGAAGCACAAAAATACACACACACTCACCACAGTTTCAGGCATTGCTTTGGGTAAGTCAGACTTCCCAAAATGGTTTGTTCTCAGCTTGAGGTTCCCTGTCATTTTTCAGTCCTCTTTTAATGCTTTCTACTTTAGATTAAAGTTCTTCACGTTTCAGAACTCTGAAACATCCCAAGCTATCCTTCAAGACTCTTTGTTTTATAAGTACATTAAGGCCCTATTAACATACTTTGGTTCAAAAGGAAATAAGTGTCCCGTTAAATTTAAAATCACACGCAACCTAAAGACGCTAACAGCCCAACGTCAAGCATCCAGGATCAGACTGCAAAGCTATTTAGGTACTCATGCTGCTTTAGGATCCGACATACCTTGCAGACTAAAGCTGATTTATGATTCCCTCAGGGAATGCTGTGTTTCATCACTGAATTTTCTGTTACCATAACACTTTGTCAACATCCTCACTCCCCCTTTGCATCTCTCCTGAATGGTTAATCTGCATTTGGGAAAGTCCATTAAAGGTCGGTCTTTCCTTCCATTTCCTTTCATTTTGTTTGACTGTTTTCAGTACCTTGAATTTCTGTAACATACCAGTCCTATCAGACTGTAGGTTTATTGCATGGTATATATTACACAAATTTAACTAAATCAATTTACAACCCTAGAGTTCCCTATTTTGGATATACCTTATTTTCTCCTGCACTTCTGTGATTCAGTGTTCTCATGACTTAAGCAGGGTTTAGACATTTCTGTCCAATAGTGAAATCTTCAGACTCCTTATTTGTCTGCAATACTCATCAATACCCATTTCTCAAATCAGTACTTGCCTTTTTCCAGTGACTATACTTGCTATAAAAGGACAGTTCTATGAAATATTTGAAAACTAAGGGCAAATTTAGTGCTATGGCTGGGCAGATCAATGCCAGGAAGTGCTCTAACATTTCTAAATCTGAAAGGCTACAGAAGTATGTAAGTGCATATTTCCCATTTGAAGCCACCCTTAGCACAAGAGTCAACAAGGCCGAAGAGTTATGGAGATAGACCTCCCTGCATATGCTGCTACGACGGCCACGCAGAAGCAGTCTGAGCATTTGAGGAGCCTTCATTTTTTTTGCCTTCTGAATGCTGCATATTTCTGACTTAGAAATAATTTTAACTGGAGCCCACTGAGTATGAGAAACAGCAAACTGGCAGCTCAGGAAGTTCCATGAAATGTGGTCATAAACAGGAAAATGAGACTGTATGTTCTGAATCAAATCAGGTTATCTTCTTTCCATATGCCATTCTCAGCTGTTAGCTTAATAGCACTGTACTCCCAGGATCATCTCTCCTGAAACTGTATCGCAACTGTATCATGAAGTGGGCTCCAGAATAACAGCCCTTTGGACAATTTGCCACACAGCTTTAATCAGGAACCCATGATATGGCATGTGCCCAAGCAGCAAAGGAGGGTGCAGTATGTGAAATTTTGGCTTACAGTCACATGCGCTAAGAGAGAGAAGTTCTGTTCAGCAACTGCACAGGCAGTGAAACACTTTTTGCTACTTGTGCATATTAGTCAAACTCAGAGCTGCTGCTAACATCCCTTTGAGGCTCACAAACTTTATTTGCTTTTCCAAATGCAAACTAACCTGCTCTTCCCCCTTGCCTTTTTCCTTTATTAAGCTTAGTCACCTTTATTTTGCTTTTGTTCTGCAGAGTGATTGCTCTTTTATATAAATGACTGCAAGCCAAAAATAAATTACTATTAAAATATATTTCTCTAAATATTTATATGAAGAATGATTATTATCTGTATTGTAGTAATAAGCAGGGCACTTTCTATGCCCCAAAACACTATTTTCTTTTAGCATGCTTGGATGAAAAAGGCTCTCACTGCTTGCACCATGTCTGGTGATGCATCTGAACACTGAAATGCCACACTGCATTGGGCAGCAGACAACCCCAGTGCAGAAGGAGGCACTGTGTGTGTATGTATGTAGAGCTCAAAGCTAATGCTATTAGCCCTTTTGTTTCTGGAGATAAATACGGGCCCAGAAACAACAGCTTTCACCTTTGCCTGAAATGGTGCTTTCAAGTTTCTTGCTGAAGGAGGCAAAATCACACAGAACTCCCACACTTTTGTCTCACCTGTGAAGATATACGGCGTATCAAGTTCTGTGCAACTATAAAATTGTACATTGTGGAGTAAAAAAAGACAGCATAATTTTCAATGCCTGTCTCTAAAGAAGGAGCCTCTCTTTTAGCTCCATCACACACAAGGTTGATTTCTTACCAGAAGGGTGTTTTATAAAGCACCTCACATTTGATACAGTGCACTGAAGATCCGTATGAGTCCTCAACAACCTACATGCTAAAGGTCCCAAGGAGGTCAGTAAGCTGCAGAATAGAGCACCCATTCTGCTGGTGGGAGCACCTCTAATCCTATAGGGAAACCAACTCTATGCAATTACCAGGTCTCTGCCAGCAAAACTGTATCCAAACTCAAGGGGATGCATCAATTTCTGTGTACTGGTTTTACCAGTGATATCACTTACAATCACAGAAGGTTTTAGTATGAGAAGTATAGAGTCTAGCGTAAAGAAAGCATATTTCCTTGTTAGACAGCAGGCTCCTTTTAATTTCCTTAAATTCAGTGAAATGACACAGGGAATGACTGAGGTATAGTGCTTCTAATAATGAATATTCCTACAGCTGAATGCCCTTGCAGGCCAAATAATTACCTCCATGCCCTGCTGGTATGTTCCAAATTTTATTTTTATTTCAAAATCAAAGCTAAATAACTAGAAAAATCATGTGGCTGAGCCAAACTGCGACTTTATGGGGTTTAATTTTTGAGATTAAAGCAAAGTACAAAGACACACCCAGTCAGCAATGTCTGGAGACAATAAGATGTAAAGCAACCCTCCCTCTGACCTCACATTAACACAGAAATCACCCTACAGCATGCAAGTGTCAGCCAACAACGGCACCTACTTATTTCCTGTCAGCTTGTCCCTTTGATCTAACCTGATCCTTCTTCACTTTATTAAAAACGTTCTAATCTTTTGTCTTTGATCTCCCTGTAGGATTCTTCAAAGAGCTTCAAATTAGCAAACATGCAAACAACAAAAAAAATGTACTCTGTATCTGTATCTGCATGAAACAATGATGTGGGGAGCTGTTTCCTTCCTCAACACACAAGTTTAATGAAGGGCAGCATTTTAAAGCCAAAAGATGCCATAGTTATCTGTTGTTTATTGGCATTAGGGTGGATGACAGAGTCCAAGCTTTTTTACTGGGGGGTGGTTTGCTCTGAAGGTGTAACAAGGCAGCCCAGCAGGGGTAGCAAAAAAGCCATGTGCATACTTCATTCAGCAGGCCAGATGAAAGGATTATGTCACATTCAAGAGCAACAAAGAGCTCTGTTTAAGTTTGTACCAGCCTGGAACTGTGGGGCAGCCGTTAAAGACCACCAAGGTTTTAAATAAAACCGGGCACTTTTAAGTTTCCTCTAGATTTCCTTGTGGTAAATCCACCCAATATGAAGAGAATGTCAGTAGCTCCCGGAAGGAGGAGCTCTGAGGGTTATAAGAGGAAAAATTAGGCTTAACACATATATATATATTTATATATATGCACACCTATTTAACATATACTACAAATATGACCTTTTTTTATAATTAAGTTAGGAATATAATCTTGTGGTTTTGTTCTAGCTTACGTTCTATTCATTAGTATAAATAACTATGACAAAATGTTTTAGGAAGGAAGGAAGTTGCTCTAGGACTCCTTATAGCAAAATCAAATAGCTAGTATCATTCCATCCTCAAAAGTAACACACGCTCCAAATAAAATTAGTTTCTTTTATTGTTAAATACTGCTACCTCCAAAAAAGAGAGCTATGAAACCACATTAGAGACACTCTATAGGCTGCATTTCAAGTGCCTCACGTAAGTGTCTGCTGTGTAGCATACAGACTTGGCTTTAACACATCCTCTGTGCTATTTATACAAGTATACTCGTAGCTGGGCACTGCAATGGTCCAAACAATCTTTGCAAAACAATCCAGAGCATCAGGGTGCCCTCACAGTTACAGTGTATAACTCAGGGCCCAAAGTGAAGTCTGCTGAAGTCAATGAACTGTCTGACAAAAAGGCTTTCTCAGTAAGTTATCAATCCAATAGAAATAAAACAGAAATCCTATATCAATTCAATAGAAATAAAATACCGGTTGGCTAGCAGCACTTATACCATGTGCCCTGCTCCTAGGGTTTGGACAGGTGGAGCTGCCATGCCTGTTCTTCTCCTTCATAATCACCCTGAAATATATTATGTCAACAGGTACCAGGTATATATTCTGAGAATTAAACATGGCTTAGACAAGAGATTAGTAATATTCTTCTAACTCAAAATGATGCAAATTATGTTAAAAGCCTACTGAAGACCAAAACTTCATGTGGATATTTAAAGAGTGCTATGGAGAACTCAGGAAAGCCTCTTGAAGATGTCCAGTACTGTCTCTTTGTAATGCTAGTTCTCTACAGGAGTTCGCAAAACATTACTGTTTGATCACAGACTATCCAGGCTACACCAACAGCCCTTTCCTTGTCTATGTTAATAATATAACTGATATGGAGAATAAAGCAAATATTAAGAGAACCTATTAAAACAATGTAACAGACTAAAAAAAGCAAAATAATACAGAAAAATCATCTTTATAGTTAAAATGATGTTATGGCTATAAACATGTTTCTTGAAGAGACTGGAGAGAGAGTCTTTAAGTAAGAATTTCCACTGGCATAGCATGGTACTTCAGTTAATGCAGGAGTCCTCACATAAAATTTAAGAGTAATAATTGCAAATTGAAATCTTTATGAAAAAAATAAGTCACACCCAAGGCTGAACTTACCAGAGTAATGAACCGCTTAGACATTGGTTACCACTCTACCAACTAGAGTAGTAGTTTTGCTTAGTCCAGGACCGTGCAGAAATATTTAACAAAGAACTATCAGGATTGTTATCCAAGGCTTTTTACAGTGCATGATCACTCAAGTCTATCTGACAAGCACCTCATCTGAGGGACCTTGTTACCAGACATTGTCCCTTCACTGGCTGTTGTTAATGACAAAGGGCAGAGTGCAGATTCCCCAGGCCTGCCGCATACTTCAGTGTGCCCTTGATGCACTTGCCTGGACAACTTCTTAGCAGCTCTTATGTCCAGCTCTTACCTCAGCTGAATCCACCATGCAACCTACTTCCAAACACTGAAAGCATTATTCATTTCCCAATTCTTTACATTTCTTCCTGCCTGAGGCAGTCCAATTCAGCAGGGATTGAATAGACAGCCAGCAGTAGGCGTCATTTCTCCACATGGGACTTGTCAGTTCACAAGTCTGGGCTCAAAATATTTCCTTTGTTTTACATAAACCTCAAAACATAAAATTTAGAGGAGTACCAAGAACAGTGTCTACTTGTAAAACCACCAAGTGTCATCTAGATGCTCTTGAATCTCACAATGCAAATATAAACACTTTTGGGATGTGACACTAAATTCCAAGTACCTTCAGCAGGTATTGGAATATTTTTTTTTCTAAAGCACCTCCAAATTTCTTATTTTTTTTCTGCCAGAAAACCCAAGATGGGGAAGAATATAGAAAATAAAAATTGAAGACATATATAACATAGAAAGGAAAAATCTGGGCATTACCAATCCCCCATAAATGCTTAGCTTTGGTTAGAGTGGACAGTTGGGACTATTTTTTATCTGCTCTATTTTGACAATTCCTATTTATCAGAACACCAATCAAAACTAGGAAACCTCCCTTCAAGAGGGAAGAGCAATGGAGTGGTTAGCACCCATGTATGATCAAGATAGTAGCCAAAAAAAAAAAAAAAAAAAATTACTATGTCATTCTTATTAATCCAAGTTGCTTAATACTTAATCAACTCTATGAAAGCCAAACTTACTTATTTCTGACATTCATATCCACAAAATATTGTTTTTCACATAGCCTGCAAGCCATCTCTTTCATCTGCATAAATGGTAACAAGCTATGCTGTCAATATCTACTGAAAATTCACCAGAACAAATTTTCGCTAAGCTATGATATACTGTACTTACCTACCTAACAGCTTTCACTCCAACATCCATTCCCTTTCTATTAAAAAAAAAAAAAAAAAAAGCTAAGCAGAATACTTCCAAGAACATGTAAATTTAAACACTAGTATCTCCAAGTTCTTCTTAACAAAGTAAACGAACAAGGTAAATAACCTTCTTTACATTTAAATGTTTTTTACAGACTCATGGTTCAGCTGTTTAAGCCCTGAGACTGCCCAAGTGCTTTTTGCTCTCCCAAAACAGCAATAGACTCAGTTCAAGTAGTCACCGTGGCCTGGGAGGCTTTGCTCAGTACATCCTCCTTTAAGCATTCTGTGCTCAAGTGATTAAAATCATTAAGGCTGCAGGAACTCTGTACTTCCTCCCAGAGAGTTTGAAAATTAAAACAACCCCATCAGATCACTGGAAATTATGCCAAAGGGGATTACTTATTGGTTATTCACACCAAATTCTCTTTAAACAAAAGAGCTGGAAGAAGCCTTCACTGTAATCTTGTAAGCCTTTTTTGGATCAAATTACAATGCAAACATATTCCTCCTTTAATCTCATACACACAGCCTCTATTAAGTACATGTCCAGTGGGAATACAAGATGAATTTCTCATTAGTTCCTTTAAGAACATTCTCCCTTTAGTTAACCAATCTCCTTCTCAAAATCTTTAAAAATGCATCCACAGATGAATTTCGACTTTAAAAAGCTGTTAAGATAAATGACCATCTCATGATGCATTTTTATATATGTATAAGATCATCAAGGTAGCTACTTACAGTGAGCGAGGCATCCGCATACTGTATTTTCCTCAGAGACCTTCCGGAACATCATGTCTTGTGGCTAACACACTGGGCTGAGGATCAGAAGATCTTGTCCCAGCTCATTCACAGTCCGACAAGTTTCTGCTGACTTGGGCATGTTCCTTCCTTTCTGTGTACCTCTTGTACAAAATGTATACAAGAGAAAGCCTCTCCTTTCTCACACTTTCTGTTTTGCTGGAATTCTACAGTCTCCTGGACAAAGACTGTTTCTGTGTTTCTTAGCGTGGCAGGATCTACGAGCTCTCATTTGTTCCTGTAACATAAATAATGATAATGTTCTCCAGCTTCACAGGGGAACTTGGTCATGCCTTAAAATGTCTCCTGAAGAGAAGTTCAGACTTCGACTACAATGTTAACTATGAAGAAACCTCTGCCAGTTTTGGTTTGTGTAGGAGTTGGCTGGCTTCAAGTGATACAGAAGATTTAAAATTTATCCACTAGAGCTGAAAATCATAGTCCATAAGTATTTTATTCAAGGGGACATAGGTCAAGGCTGAAGAACAGCGATGCTGGGTGAGTCTCAGAGCTATCCAGGCCTCCCCTTCCCTCTCAGCATGGCTACAAGCACACACCTGGGCAGCAGCCCTTGATCATCACCTCTTGTCACTAAAACTGAATTCCCGCATCATCCGTGGTTCTTGTGCATTTAATGATCCTCCATGGATTCCTTGCCAGCACTTTGTTCGGTTGCTTCAGCTCCTACCGATATCAGCGCCCATGAGAAACGACACAAGCACAGACAAGTCCCACAAGGCTCCTGCATAAGGAATGTGCCAAGCTTTTGGCTTGCTGCTTTCTGCCTGCCTCCAGCTCCCTCCATACAAAGCCCCCTAATTCATGTAGATGGCGCTCCCTTCTGACGGCTTCCAGCCATGCTGCTGCCAGACCTTCCTTCTCCTCCTGCAGCTGGGCCCCTCCAGGTTCAAGTCCCAGCATGTCCGGTGATGCTCCTGTTCCCACTCCGCCCAGGGCACGGTGCAGCAATCTGGATCCCAGTTGCCTGAGCAGCTTCACATCCAGCAGCTGCAAGCTCCTCTGTGGGAGAGGCTTCCAGACAAGCGCTTGTAAACGTGGAAGTGGGAGGTTTATGAGTGCACAGGCTGCAACAGACACTTGTGCCGCTGTGTGGTTGCACCCCCACAACTGCCTCGCACTCCAGCCCTCCCGGCCAGCGGTCACCCGTTCGTCCCCCACAGGGAGCACCTCCTGCTGCAGCGCTGCTGTCTCCCACCAGCCACGGCCACAGGCGCTGCAGCTGCCACGTGTGAGGCGACCGCAGCACTACAGGGCCGATGAGCTGCCCCACCTGGCCCCAGCTGCCCAGCTCCACACAGGTGCGTGTAGGGAACCCTCCCCTACCGACACCACAGCGCAGGCGCGAGGCCCCGCGCCGCAACGGCCGCCCGCGCGCTGCACTAACGGCCTTAACGGCCCCAACGGCCGCCCGCGCGCCGGCCCCGCCCCCCGCGCGCCACCAGGGGGCGCCCTGCAGCTCCGCCGGGGCAGCCGCGCGCGCGAGGCGCCCTCTGCGCTAGCGCGGATCGTTACCGGGACCGACCGCTCGTTGTTAAATTACCTGTGCTAATAAGCGGTTGGTGGGGTATTTCTAGAAAGCTAAAGCACCAACAGGAGCCCAGAGCCCTCAAGAGCTTCCACCATTAAGAGGGGAGGCTTTCATGGTGACCCTTAGCTTAACCCACTACTCTTAACCCATGCTCAGGAACCATTTCATTACACTGAAACCTTGCTTGCCTTTAAAATAATAAAATGTCCTGCTCATCAGGAGCAGCAATAGTACATATTTATCTTAAGGAAAGAGGGCTCTTTCTGGAAAGAATAATTGATTCTGAATTTCAATTTCAGAATTGAAATTGAATCAATTTCAATTGATTCTGAAATCAATTTTAAAATAACTTTTTCAGAAGTTTCTAGGGTTTGTACTTTACAGGAGACACACAAGTTAAATGTGAAACTAGGGCAGAGGCAAGGCCTGGGGTTAGTTCTTTGCCACCTAGCTCACAACAAGCACCTACCTCCAATGACAGCAGGAATGTAATGCTTTACTGGCTCCATAAGTGAATTAAACAAAAATCTCATATTAAAATGTTATGCCTCCCTCTAGTGGGTTCTTTTGTGAGGAAAAGTGTTCTAATAAAGCTTATCAGAAAAATCTATCATCTAAACACTATACATTAATACTTAAGTTGACTTAACTCTTCCATACAGCCATGTTGTCAGGCATTCTCCATAATGCTGGATATATTCCAGACACCACATATGCCACCATGTGTCATATCACTAAGATGAAATTAAGTGGCAGCATAGTAAATATGTGTGCTGCAGACACTTAAATGTACATCAAGAGCTTCTTGAGAGCTGCATTTGTCACAAGTTCATTGTATTAGAATCGGAGTTGCGTTGCATCACTTGTAACATAGAGAAAGTGTATTAAAGGTTTTATGGAACAGCAGCCACAGCATGGGCACAAAGGGTTAACACTACTAGAGAATGATATAGGATAGAAACAACTTGCTTATAAATATTGCTAAACTGATCTCTATTCAAGTTTGTTATAAATATGATGCTGACTTAAGCAAGTTGAAACCATCTCTTAAACACACAAAGAAAATAAGGTATTTCTTCTGCAAGTAACAACAAGCTTCAGGTTCATGTAAAGTTCCTGAAAACTGTCTGGGAAAAAAAAAATCTGTACAGGAATTTGTTCCCTTTTGGAGAGATATTTGGGTAGCTTCTCCATAGCTTATGAAGAAATCAATACACATCATCTGCCTCTATTCATAAACTTTACTTTTCACAGTACCACTGAAAAAAAATGTGTCTTTATCAAACACATAATATCATGTGATTTGAACACTTGACAATGTGGGTTATTTGATTCTTTCAATACATTCCAGTTTTTCAGGCTTATAGCAGAACCAGTCCAAAAAGACAATGACATGCCAGAGAAGTTAGTTTACTTTGCTTCAGAGGATCTTGTACACAATCAGTGAGGGAAAGGTTATTAAGACTGCACTTGAAAGTGAATAACTTTTACTCCTCCATCACATCTTTTATTTCCTAATATCAGTATGTGATCACCTTTAAGGAAATTGAGGAATAAGAAGTGAGGAACGTACCAGCTGCACTTTATGAATTAACAACCACAAAAATAGAAAGCAACTATACAAACTCTGGGTTTCACAAAACTAGTTTTCATTTGCAACACTTGACGCAACAAGATTAACTGCAACAAGTGAAGAAGCTACTTCTGTAAAGTGCTATTTTTGTTAAAAGTGGCTAAAAAAAAGCATAACTACAACATAGATTTGAGTATTCGGTGGTTAGATTGTCGGTGTCCTCCAAGTCTTTCAGGCTCTGTGTTTTTTGATGAAATTAATGAGCCCATTTGTTGAGCTATCATGAGATGTCACTGGAGCATCCGACTCCAGCTCTGGCTCAATTTTCTTGGCAAGCTGCTTTCCAAGTTCAACTCTGCATTTATATAAGTCAGAAAAAAAACAAAAACAACATTAGTGTTAGCAGCCTCAGATATTTATATTAACCACTAATGTTAAAGATAGGTGCTAGTAAAAAAGCAACTTCACAGTGAACAGCCTGAATTGATTTCTTCTTTAGAATTTACTGGTACAATTAAATTACATAAATGTTATTTAACTCAGTGCCATTCAGCTTGCTGATGTTCATTGTTTAACATGACATCACTCAGAACACTGATTTATAGCATCAAGCGAATAAAGAGCTAAGCTTGAGGCCTGAAAGTTTTCCCCATCTTTTTAAAGGTTTTCTAGAAGTTACACCTAAGAACAGGGTAAGAACATCCAAGGTTCCAACAGCTGCAGGAAACCAACCAGACTAGCTCTCTAAAACATTGCCTGCGCCCCCATTCCATACTTATTTTTGGATTCCATTATGGATTTTGATGTGCAGCAGTTGTAGCTGTACTACTTATCCATACACCCCTCCAGATATCAAAAAAACATACCTGTTTTCAGGCAGTCTTTTTAGAAAGGCAGTTTAGTGTAAACTGCTATTCTAGGCCTGTAAAGCAGGCTTACTCTTCCAAGCAACTTCTCATAGCATAAACAAAGTTTCATCTGACAACGTGTCAGCTAGTCTGCTAGTCCCTGCCTCCTGCATAAGCTTTCACACAGGACGTTGTACAGTTAATATTACTATTACAAACAATATCGTGATTAACTCCCCAAACTAGCCTGCATTGGACCTAGGGCTGTTACATGTAAAGGTATCTACAAGGAATGCTCCTCTAACTCCAGCACCCCAAAGGCATCCAGTCTTTCACTTGATAGATGCCACTTAGGCTGCTTATTAAATATTTCTAAAGATGTGAGGTAGCTTATTTGCTTTTCTACAAGGATTACTTCTCCAAGAACATATTTCTAAAGATGTGAGGTAGCTCATTTGCTTTTCTACAAGGATTACTTCTCCAAGAACATATTTGGCTTGTTTGACGATTCCCCCCACATCTACTACTGCTTTTTACAGCCTTTTTCTTTTTTTTTTTTCCAAATCTAATATAGAATAATATATTCTAGATATAAAATAGAATATATATTCTATTACATATTATATAAAATAGAACATAAAATCTAATGTAAAAAATAAAGTTTTTAAAAGATGTATCTCTGTTAAGCCACACTAATATGCAGGACCTCATTGCCCAGAAAATGTGCTTTAGATTTAAAATTATCCTGTGATCTTTTGGCTTTAATTATACAACCTATTCTTTCTCATTGTCCTTAGTTTGTCTAAGAGTGGCCCTATTGGTGCCACAGTTCATAACTATACAAGAAACAGATCAAGACTACTTACCCCCACTGGTCATAGCTGTTAATATCCCAGATGATTCCTTGAACAAATATCTTATGCTCATACATGGCTACAAGCAGAAAAAAATATTTGTCAATAAACTTCATCAGAAAGCCTCAATTAGCACTCACACTTAAGGAACCTATCTACTTACCAATGATGGCTCCCAGAGTGAATGGGTTGAGTTTTGTAAACATAATGGAATTGGTTGGACGATTTCCCTCAAAGACCTTTTGAAATAGAAGTTATATTTTAATACAGCACTTTTAAAAACTTCCATCAGAAGCATACTGTTATTTTATTTATTTTACAGTCCACGTTGTTGTTAGCCTTTTCTATTTTTCATTAACACAACTAACGCAGTTTCAACTATAAAACTATAAATACAGGAGAATGTAACAATTACTACAACCACAACAGTAGGGTGTTATCTCCCAAAGCCAGTATTGTTACTGTATGCCATGGGAAGCAGTAGTAAAATATAAATCAAGAGGAAATGATGAGCCAGCTCCACATTTATGAAGTGCCTTAAAAGGCTTCCGGATCAACACACTCATAACAGGCATCCCAGACCTGGCAGAATCCACAATGTGACATTCACTGCTGCCAAGACAGTGGCGGTTCACAGCCACGGGAGGGCACTGTCCCATTAGCAACTGCCACCAGCCAGTCAGTGCATCAACACGAGAGCCTCACTACTGCACAAAACTGGCAAATGCCAGGGCCTGGTTACCTTATGGGGAAGGAGCTTCTCCAGAGCATCTCCACTCAGTCCTGCAGCTTGCAGCTCCTTACGAGCTTCGTCAGGAGTCTTTCCCTTCATGAGGGCCTCAGTCTGAGCAAGGAAGTTGGCCAGAAGGATCTAGGGGACAGAGAGAGGGAGACAGAAAATGTTGACTCAAGTTACTGCTTCTTTAGCTGGAACATGGTATCTAGTGTTTGAAGCAAGATTGAGACCTAGTCTGGAGCAACAGTCTTGCTTTCAACACCATCACTGTAAAATGCAGACTAGTTTGAACCTAATAACATCCCCAACTGCTACATTAGAGTGCTGAGAGACTTGATTACTACTTTTATAGCATGTGCCAAAACCAAACAGAATTGCTATAGGGAATCCTTTCCTGCTGACAGCAAAGCTTGCAGTGAAGACAAAGAAGCCAGGATTTCACATGCTCCCTTCACCCACTAGTGTCTACACTTCTAATCCATGCCACGTCACAGACATGGAGCACTAGCTGCTTTTCCCCAAGGATTACTTGAAGTTAGCCAGTTAAGAGGCATAAAAAACTTAACAGCAAACCACATACCAACCTCTACCAATAAGGGCAGAACTTTCCCATTTCATGTTCCTTGCCTAATGTTAGTTTGCAATTTGTTCCGTGGTTGTCCTATCAGTTACAAAGATAACACAGTTACAGTATCTACATACAGCTGAGTAGAAGATTTTCTTCTCCTCTTTAACAAACTTCATCTTGGTGTTTACTTGACAGAAAAATTGCTAACATGCAACTTAAACAAAACTGATAATCTGAAATTTTTATAAGAGTAAAGCTTAAGTGAGGAAGTCATGCTTTTTCTGAAGTCTCAGATAGTAGAGCTGGGCACATTTCCACCTACAGAAATTTAAGTATTTTTTTTCCCCACCCTGTGACATGACATTCACTGAAAATCCTTAATTTATATATACTTTAATGAAATGAACTGGCTAAGGAGTTCCATGCATAAATCTCACCTTAGCTATGCTGGTAATTTCTTTAAATTTTGTCGTAGAATTTCACTATTTACACAACAGCATTTTTAATAAACTGAGAACTTGCCTCTTACTCTGCAAGATTAGTTACGCTCCTTGCTTTCCTACAGAGATTTTTTTTTTCCAGATGTCTAATTGGCTTACTGCGGCTGGGAAGAGTTGAGCAACAGGCCAGTCTGCCTCAAGAATTCTGGCTACAGTCTCTCCAGGAACAAAAACACCTCTGGGTGTGCAATTACAGTTTACAGATCATTTCCAAGACAGTCTATTGTGAATGTTCACAGAGCCTGTAGGTACAGTTTCAAGGGTACATTTAGAAAACTGGCACACTGCACTACTGGATAAGCTTCAAAGCCTTCAGAAACAAGAAAGTATGGATGTCCTAATAATGAACACTTTTTACCTTGTGATGCAAACCATTTCTTATTGGATGCTGGGTCTGGACTGGGATCAGAAAGTCACAAGGAACCATGCGAGTTCCTACAAGAAAAGTCTTGTTAGTTCTGCAATAGAGTAGAACTTGAACAGTCCCAGAAAGTTTTCAATTCTCATCCCACTAAGTTTTTGGAAGTTTCTAGTATTGAAAGATGTAATGCCAGATAAAACTCTGACCTTTAAATCACTGCCACTTCTACCAGCTGTCTAGCTGTTCAAAATTTAATTCCAAAACAAACCATCCAGTAGTTTTAGTCTACCTTGGTGGATGAGTTGGTAAAATGCGTGCTGTCCATTAGTGCCAGGCTCTCCCCAAACAATAGGGCCAGTACTGTAGTCCACACGAGACCCTTTCTTGGTAATGTATTTGCCATTAGATTCCATGTCACCCTAAAAGGAGGAAAAGGACTGTATTTTTTGTTTTTAAAATAACTTTTTCTACTTGTTTGTGAAAAAACACACAATTTATCAGTACAAACTGCCATACAGGCTCGAACTAAGTGCTGCACATTTATAGAAGTTTCATAAATATCAATGATGTAGCTACTTCACTTATGGACACTAAGACAACTGAAGCCTGAAGAAGTTGAAGTACTCTGTAAATTATTTGGGAAAATAAACTGACAGCTGTCTATCCTAGGTACCAATCTTCCTCAGATCCTTATTAAAATGAGTTTAAGCGATGGCAGCTTTAACCTAGCAGCATGCATTCAGGCTAAAGAACCAGGACAGAAGTCCCTGTACATATTCACTTCTTAAAAACTTCCATTCTGTCTGAGCCTTACCTGCTGGAAGTAGGCAGCAAAGCGGTGCATATATTGGTCATAGGGCAGAAGGGCATGGGTCTCACATCCATAGCAGTTTATATACCAGATGCCCAGCATTGCCAAAATAACAGGCAAGTTCTTCTCCAGTGGAGCTTTGTGGAAGTGATTATCCTTTTTAATAACAGAAAGGAAAGAAAAATTGCTTTTGATAAGGCAACTGTTCTCTAACCCAGATTTTACATCCATTTTTATTACTGCTTTGATCTAGCAGGAGCTCTTCAAACAATCATTTTAGAGGCCATGAGGATAGCAAGGGGACACAATTTTTGGTTGGTTTCTGAACAATGTTGACAGGAACAAATTTTAGACAGATATTGCATCCACTCACCATCCAGTGGGCTCCTGCAAGCAGGCTCTCAAAGTTGTCGTAACCTATCAATGGAAAATGCTGGTTTTACTATTACAGCTTATATATGATTTCTCTGTAGTCCTAGAATAGTTTAGTTCTTATCCATAAAAAGGCTGTCAACCAGTAATTGAACTTAAAGTTGCATTTCTACTTTTTGACTTCTCAGTCCATCCTATTTGCTCAATATATTCAGTTAAAAGTAGAACTTTTTACTGGACTTCCAGAGTTTGAGTGCAACTTCATGAAACAAACTTGAAAAGCTTTCTCCAAAATCTTACTTCAGACAAAAACTGCAACTAGGATGAAAAGAGAGGCCTCAAAATCAGGATGTGCATTAAAAACTACAATTTTCAGCTACACTGAAATACTCTGTTACTTCAGACACTCCAGACGCATCGGGGGAGACCTTCCACAAACCTTACAGAGCAGAGCTTACGCAACAGGGACACCTTAAACTACGATTACCTAAATAGAAACAGATAATAGCAAAGAGAGTAAAAGGAAAAAAAATCTGTTCCTAAAAATTCACACAATTTTGTCTTGTAATTAGTGTATTTAAATCATCAGTCATTCTCAGTAATGAGTACTTGAACTATCACTACCCTTCCTTGCAAAACCAGGAATCCTGGCTCATATAGGAAAAAAGAAAAAAAAAAAAAGACAGGGCAGTGTTGAAATGACTGACAATTATCTATGAACAAGCAGCAGAGACTGGCATATCACCAAATCTATCTGAAGACAGAGATGACCAGCTTATTGCAGACAGAATACTACTACCTAACAAAAGTTTATTTTACTATTCACAGAGGGCTTTACGCACACATCACAGCTCCTATTCACATCATTCAAAAAACTACAACCCATGTTTTGCTTTTAACTTCAGCCTAATAAAACTAACTTTCAATTCCAAAATAAATGGTGTCACACTTTCAGATTTTAAATGCCCCAAAATAATAAGGGAACAAAGGCATTTTGCTGAACAGTCCAATCACCAAGAAACAGCTGCCCTTAGAGCTGCAAGCTAAGAACACAACATTCAGTGTGTTCTCTACCTGTGCTTCAGATCTGCGTCAGAGATCCCAGTGAGGCCCCATAATGCAAGTAATACAAGTAGATGTGTAGCAAACTAGGAAGATCCTGTAAATTGATCCTCAATCAATTGCTGATACAGTTAGGGTACCTATAGCATCATAGACTAGGGAAAAATACTGAGGGGGAAAAAAAGAAAGGAATAGGAAACAGAGCTCTTAGTGCTACACAGTTCTTAAGTGGAATTTAAGACTTTGGATTTGATGGTATATGTATGTGCAGAAACTAGATGGATGACTATTTTAAAAAAAAAAGAAGTTTATGAATGCCAGGTCTAATTTTTAAAACTGCTGATGTGGCCTTACATAAACCAGGCACTTTTGCTATGCAGGGGACTGGGGAAGTTTAATTAACCATTTGTACATGAGTACCTTCCAAAACTACACAGTGCAAGTGTAGAAGCTGTTTCACTATAGATGGATATTTGTGCAAAAACAAACTTCTCAGAAAAGAGGATGGGTAAAATAACATCTCTGCCACCACCTGGAACCACAATCCAATACTGTTAACATGTTGCATGATTATATTGCTAAAGCAAACAAATTAACTCTTGGCTTTGGTATATCACATGAATACCTACCAATATGCAGGGCAATGGAGAGACCAATGGCTGACCACAAAGAGTAGCGGCCACCAACCCACTGAAAAGAGAGATTGGTTTACACAGGGGGAAGGTAAAGTTTCAAATTTGCACTTAGTCAAACCGTTAATAAAAGCATCATTTTTACAGCAACAAGAATATTTTTATTGGCAATAAATCACTATACTGTATACAGCATGGTCAAAGGTATCTATACCTTACCATGGCACCCTAATTATTCATTTTGAGCATTTTCAAGTTATCCAGCTCTTCTGGAAGCTTTAGTTTATAATATTTGTTGGAGCAGTTACCCTGAAAACTAATCTGACTCACTCAAGAGCTGATTTACTTACTGATTTACTGATTAATCCAAATTAAAGCCTGCTTCACCGAGATTAGAACATTGCCTAGGGAGAGGTAATGTTCTAGATCATTTCTAAACAGCAGCTTTAAAGACTAGTTTTTCAGGCACATGATCATGAGATATAAACCAAACTGTTTCTGAATATTTAAGTATAATAAACACCAAAATTAAGAGCACTACACCATTAAGTACCTGCTATGAAATATCATATTAGACTCCTGTTATTCTGATGTCTGACCTTTACAGACCTGGATTATATACGGTAGACCCCAACAGTCAAATGTCACAGCTTATAATAACTACTTACACCAACAGCAATAAGCTAAGACTTCTATCTCCTGTTACCCAGCAACTGATTAAACAGCCAAGAACACAGAAGGCTCCTCTTCAGACCTTGAAGAGCAGGATTTTAATGGAATGGCCAAGAGGCAAGACTTTGTTCTGCCTACCTGACATGTTTGCAGCTTGCCTTTAGTCATGATTCTTCAAAATAGACATTACAGCTACTAACTTTTAGTTCTTTTTGGCACTGATATCTATTTAAGATTTTCTAAAGCAAATTATCCTAACAGTTGATATCTACCACACAACTTTAAATATTTACTTACATCCCAAAACTCAAACATGTTCTCTGGGTCAATTCCAAAGTCTTTAACTTTAGGCTAGAGTGAAAAAAAGAAGTGGGTAAGAAGATCGTAAGTAAAGTCAAAGTTCTTAAAAACCTTAATATATAGCAACTAAAAAGTTTCCGGTGGGGTATGCATTTACCATACAATTTCTTAATTATATCCTTCTGTTCAAAAACATATAGCACCCATCAGAAAATAAAACATCCCTTTTTTCTCACAGATTAGTCTAACATTGTTCAGTAGTATCAGAATGGAAAATTCAATATAATTATGAAAACTGACTGGAAAGTGTGCAAGTGGCAAATATATTTAGGAGTTAAACTGATATTCATTGTACATTGAGAGTCAAAAGGAAAAAATCTTTATAACAAGGACCTCACCTGAAAGCTTCAATTACTGCAGAATCTAATTGCTACAGCATCCAACTCATTTTATACAAATGCAACCACCACATGAGGGTATGTGGTGGTTGCATGTGTTCACATGCAACAAATTAACCACACAAGCTACTTGCTTCATCTTCAGCATGTATCTGAAGAGTTCTAGGATAGTATTATTTGCATACAGAATGACCACCTTCACAAGCACACTTAAGCAGTAAGAGGTGCCCTTCCTTAATAACAACACAGTAAGAGATCTTGACTCCAGATTTATAAAGCTCTACAAAGAAATAAAAAGTAGAAATCTATAACTGAGCTACCAGACTTGCTAGAGGTCATGACTTTTGAAGTGTTTCTAATTATTTCCAGTAGAAGCATGCATTATTTCAAGAGGAAGGGTAATACCTGGTATTCAGATAATCTGCCTCAAAAGACATGCTTCCTTAGTGGATTCTAAAATGAGGCCATCTTAGAAATAAGTACAGAGAAGGGGAAGAGTTTATACAGAATTGTATATACTTACTCCATTGGTAGACAAGGCAACAAAATGCTTGGCCACAGCAGAAGGCTGAGTAAAACAAAACAAGCTGTTAGATCTAGAACATTTGTTACAATTTTTAATTTCCAATCATAAAGCTGATTTGCTACCACTTACATTTAAACAAAACACTGTTGACTATCATCAGTTTTTACATTTATCAACTTGCTTACTCACATTCAAAGATTTGACAGCACGTCTGTCTAAAGACAGTATTCTGACACTATTCTTAGGGCTTCCCTCTGGAAACATTCACTACTTAAAACAGTAGGCTGCCCTAAGATAAGGGTACTTTATCAGCCTGCAACACCACTAACACTTCGGAGCAGGCCAAGTTTGTCGTACATGTGCTATAATCAAAAGGGTCAAAAAGTCAGAACTACAGAATACCTACTCTTGGTACATACTGATAAATCTCAAGCTACAGATTTAAACTTTCGTCTTTGAGCTTTTGGTGAACCGAGAGCTATTTGTAACAGTACTGCAAGGGAGAATTTCAAAGCCAAGTTTTTAAATCAAACTGTTCTGATGGAAACAGGTTAAAATACATCTTAACTACCTAAGCAGTATCTGCCCTTTTCCCTTTTAAGGGTTAGAAGTGGCGGGGAATGAGCCAAATACAAGGCTTCTACTCACAGACATTTGCTATAGAAATGTTGGTATATCATGGAAACAATACCTTTGTTTCCAGCTCTCAAAAATTTGCTAAGAATTTCAAGCTGATACCATGAAGACATCATATTCTTGGCTTTCCCTGTCAGTGGTCTCACATTTGCACTACATTATGAGCCATCTCTAAGGCAGATGCTACAACATAGTACTTTAAGGGGAGGATTCATGAGAACAACCCATAACATCTACCCGTAACAAAAACCTTCCATGATTTTATCAGTTAGTTCAAACACAGTAAGCTGTCACTTTAATCACTGTGCACTGAAGTGCTGTATACAGAATTTGCTGAGCTATACAGCTTCATGCTCAGGCAGCTACTGGCTCTGCTCCAAAGCATGCTTACACAGACCAGGGAGAGGCTGTCCAAGAGAAAGCTATTACATTTTGTTATGTAACCTAACATGGTTATATTAGACTTACATCTTTAGCAGCATGTAGGAACCACTCTTTGGCTGTTTCTGCATTGGTGATAGTTTCTTGGGTGGTGAAAGTCTGCACATCAGAAAACAAGGCATTATGAAAAACACTACGTGTTGATGTTAATGTTGAAAATCTAAGACAAATTTTGTTTGCTAAAGCATCAGCTCGAATTGTTCCAGCTAATTAGAATAGATATTCATAATAAAGACCTGCTGTCAGATTCCTGGATAAATAAGTTTGTCAAGAGTATAAAGACTAATCTTTCTAGGGTTATCTTAAACTAGCATTTATCTGGAGTTACAGTAACTATGCATTTCTTAACTTCCCTCTCCTTCCTTCCTTCCCCCAAACGGATATGCAAAACCTTGAGATAAAAAGTTTCTTTACTCTTTCATTAAAATGAAATTTTTCTTCTCAATTAAAAGGGAGACAATTGAGTATGGAAATAGGATAGTCTAGTTGGATTGTCCTCTCATTATTTACTTCCTGGTTTTGCACATTTGAACACTAATTTTTGCTGAGAATTTTGTCATAACTTTATTTTGCTGACTACAGAAAACATTTTCCTGCTTCATCAAGTGTGCAAAGAAGGTCAGTCACGCAGTTCTGTTAAGATCATCTACAACCATTCTGATTTACTCAACCATCAAAATTCAGCTTTAGGGGTGAACATCATATTCATCCTACTCCCATCCATCTCCAGAATTCTTTCATTATGAAACAGAGGTCTGCTATGGAACACTGAAAAAAATACTATTCATCTTCTTCCAAATATACCAAATTACCTAACAACAGTTTGACTAATGGAAATTGAAGTGTCACTTTTGCAATTTGGCAATATTTTGAGCCTTTGAACCGTGAGGCTTGAACTCAATTATTCACAAACTGACACTAATGGTCATTCTCAAAGTTTCCTTCTTATTCTATAAGTTGATGGGCTACAGTACTGCCAAGATGAAATAATGAGCACTACAATAGAGCATGGCCAGCATTATACATGTTCATTTGTTGCAGACTGGCTTCAGCAGCAGAACAGCTCTACTGTGCTTTAGAAATGAAGGGAACCCAAGTTACATAACTATAAAGTTTGTCTTCATCAGATTCCTCTGATAAGACAGAAACCAGTATTCCTCAAAAAGTAAGAAAATAGATAGCAGCTGGCAATTATGTTCACAAAGTAAATTACTCACAGCTTCAATTAAAAAAGTGAAGGTATGAAGTCTGTACCCAGATATAAATATTGTCCTAAAATACCAGCGGAATCTTTGCCCATTTGCAAATAGAGGCTTAGCATTTATAGTTACCTAGAAACTTAGTATTTAAGTTTCTTAAGTCAGAGAGTGGGGAAAGGGTGCAGAAATAACATATTTCATTATTGTCCTCTCAGAGGGAAGATTTCCAAGCTAAGTATGATTCGCTCAAAAGGTACAATTTATTAATGAGTGAAGCCTAAATCATTAATGCAAATCTGTGTTTGCAGTAACACTACACTGAATTGGTTAGTACTGTACTTCACAACATGGAAGATAAAGGATCAAAAATAACCTTAAGGAAAGGCTTTGAATTTGAAGAACTATGTACGATCCCAGATTCCACACAGAAAAATAGAGTAAAAGAAACACTTGTGAATAGAACTTAAACCTGTATTGACTGAGAACACACCCAAGATAAAGAAAACTGCTGATGGATATTACTTATTTAAGCCACTTTCAGTGATTGATTTCTTGATACCTAAACCTTTTCCAGTAGTGGCCCATGAACCTGTATTGCAAGTTTAGGCTGAATCACAACTGGGCTGCATAGGAATAGTCCACACTAGAAGCTGCTGATACAGATCTTCCTGTAGAAGAATCTCTATTCTGACTTAATCCTTTGCAGTTTAATTCGTGCACTGGCATTTATATCTAGACGCACCTTCGACGCAATGATGAAGAGCGTAGTCTCAGGGTGAAGCTCAGCCAGAGTTTTGGCTATGTGAGTACCATCGATGTTGGATACAAACCAAACACGAGGGCCTCCCTTGGAATATGGTTTCAGGGCTTCAGTTACCATCAGAGGGCCCTGGAGAAAAGCAACATAATTAAGTTTTAACATTTTCATTGCAGGAATAGTCATACTCGTAAGATGTGAGAGAGATGGAAATGAGGAGCTTACCAAATCAGAGCCACCAATCCCAACATTGACCACATCGGTTATTGCCTTTCCAGTGTAGCCTTTCCATTCACCACTACGGACTCTCTATGACAAAAAACACTGCTGTAAATATTTCAATTATGTTAAGTTTACAATGATTCTACCCCTCAAAGCAGGTTGTGTTTTCAGCCACTGTTGTAAAGAGTTTTCCAAGAAGACTTCTAAATAAACCTATACTCACAGCTACCTTCTGAACTATGCATTTGATTAAGCAACAAAAAATGCTCAGGAAGTGTTAGAAATTGAATGCACATCTTTGAAAGAACAAACTGAAAGATCAGACTAGCCTTTCTGTGTACCACTACAGCATTTACAACAGATAGGAGTATTAAAGGCAAGAGAAACCAAGCTGAAAATGAAGAAAACACCCTCATGAAGAAATGTTTGAACTTGAAAGTTTTCCTTAGGCATCTTCAGCTAGAAGCAACTTTGCTAGCTGAATTCAAAAACTTTAAAATAGGAATGAGCCATAGAAAGATAATTTCTGTGCAAACCATACACAAACTTCTTATTGCCCATGTTTTGTGTTAAAATATTCATTTTAGGTTTTACTTCAACAGAAGGTGTAACATATTTCTACTCTATTCTCATTGTTTTAACAGTTACTGAGAGTTCTGAAACAAAATTACAATAAAATATCAAAATGTTGTATTGAATTTTGTTCAGCATGTGCAACCTGTGTGCTAAACATGTTCCAGCCACAAAATGAGACTAGCAAGTATCAGTCTATACCACACACCTGTTCCCCAAATCTAAAGCCATTTATTTTCTTCAAAGATGAATACATTCGTTATGCTGATAGTAGCTCTCCCTCCTGAGAGATCTGCTTTAAGTTAAAGCTCTCCCCTCCAACTCCCCAAAATGAAGAGTGTACACCAGTACTGCTGTCTGTAGATGAAGTTGTTATAGTTCTAAAGTCCCATCCGCCTCTAACTTTAGAGAGAATCGACTAAATTAAGTGTCTTTGTATTAATCTCTCTAGAAGTGTTTAGTGTGATTCTAATTCTGCAGAGAAGCCAGAGCTGCACAGAAAGCAATATTTAAGCTCTAATGACTAAAGCAGTCTTATCTAGGAAAGGCTTCCTATTTTCGCTTCCAAAATTTTAGTCTTTCTTACTGAGAGAAACTCTAGGGGGGAAAGAATATTCAATTTCTGTGCCCAGTCAACTCTACTGTCCAAAGAAATTGCCAAGTTCAGAAAGAGTTATTGTCAATTATTGTGGTTTTAGCACTTATCCACTGGGAACTGGATAAAATTCAGACTCCTTTTGGATACATTAGCAGTCTTGAATTGGTAGTAACTGTGACCACTGCCATCTGGATAAGATCCATAACAGCAAGCAAGCAAAACCAATTCCTCACAGCCACGTTTAAAGCACATTTGAACTGTCTGGGGAGCTTTTACTTTCTCACACATACAAACTTGACTCCTTTTTAAGTATATTCTATATATGAAACGACTGGTTTCAAGTTCTCCCATGATATATTTCTCCACCCACCTGTCAGATTTCTACACTTTGAAGAATATATACAGAAGCAAAAATCAATTACTGAGATTTAAGGAGATTAATAGTGCTGTATTTAATTAGGGAACAAAAAGCTTCCATCTTCCTACAATGAAAAAGAGAATTGAATCATAGAGGAGGTATCTGACAAACTTTTTTAGAGATCTTTAGTCTTTAAGAAGATCATAATAAAATTACAGGTAAGCTGGGAATATCTAATTCTCATCTCTTCGGAATTTTAAGAGGCAGTTTCTACTTGGTAGATTCAAGCGGTTGAAAAGTTATCAAGAGAAAGCAACATATGAATGACACTATTTCTAATTATTTACAACAGTTTTCAAGCTTCTGAAGTAAATGCAAGATTACTGCTAAGAAAGCAGGATTTAGAGAGCCTGGTAAAGAAAATGTCCGGGGAATGACAGCAAGGGAAGCAAATCACACTCAAAAAGCCCACAAATCCCATACTTGAACTCAAACAGTTAAATGCGTATTTATTTCTACCAGTTACTCTCCCTCCATTTGGTCTACAAACAGTGCTTCACAATATACATGTAATAGAGCCTGAATGGATATAGTAGAAATATAGAAAAGAACACTGTGGTGGTACTTCATACCTGGCAGAAGTGTTTCATTTTGTCTAACACCTTGTTTACCTCTGGAACAACATCTTTCCCATCTACGTGTATGGGCCTATTAGAGCGATTTCTCAGAGCAATATGAAGCACAGCTCGATTCTGAAACAAGAGGAAGAAATGGGAAAAATATTAATTGAGCTCATGGAGCTCCAATGGAGCAGGTGTCTCATCCAAAAGGCAATACAACTTTCAAGAAAATTAAAAATTGTTGAGATTAAATTAGTAGACATCCATGTGCGCATACGCACACACGCCCCTCCCCAACTACCTGATTAGCCTCTCACTTGACAGAACCGGCAAAGAAGGCTTCCAAAAGCATAGAACATACTAAGTAAACAAATAATTTATTACAATTAATTTGAATATAAAGTTCAAAATCCTTTAAAACCACTTATATAGTTTGAAGCTCAGACTTCAGCAATAATCAATCCTAGTCTTTTCAGTACATTTCGGGTACACATGGGGAAAATTATGTATCCTACAACTGAGGGCTGATCAAATCAATTGCAGCAAGCAGCCAAAGAAAGTTATTTTCCTTGACATTTTCTCAATAGTAGTTCATTTCACAATGGAAGAAGTAAACATGTATTTAATCATCTCACATAGATACCAGTCACGTAATTGTGGGCAGCACATGAAGTATTACTAAAATACTTGCATACTGAGTATGTAGGCTCACATTTCTCATGTGAGAAAATTCCTCCCGTTAGGGTGCCTCTTTCCACATTCTCTAGAAATACACAAGTCAAAACCTCCAAATCCAGTCTACAATTTGGAGCCTAAACACCCATTTGGGAGTTTATGATTTTAATCTAGAACAAAGGAATTACTGTTAATACTAATGAAGAAATTAAACAATTTGTCTGCTCTTACTGCTCCTTGCTACAATGAGGAGCATCGTGAGACAAAGACAGCAGCACCAATATGAACTGCCAAATTACGATTTAAATACCAAATGCTAATTTAAAATCACTGCATATCTAGTTACTGACTGGTAATAAGCAAAAGCTCTTTCAGTTGCCAATTATGATGCTCACCCGAGCCTGGAGTGAACAGAAGCAATTCTTTGTGTCACCAGGCAAGAAAACAGCATTTCAAAGAGAGGTATGCACAAGTGAGTAAGTATATACTGTTGACTATCTGAATTAAAAGAAGCTTTGTCTTGGTCACAATAGTGTCACATTTAAACTCATATCCACTGTTATAAATCAAAATATATTTGAGTGGGAAATGAAGCCTGGATCCATAACGAGTGGTCACATATGGGTTTATCTTGTAATGAATGGACTATGCTGTATCACCCTGCAAGTCTGAACTCACCTGGGATGAGCACCTGGCACTCTCACGCTCGGCTGCACTATAAAGAATTTCCACATATGTACACAGCAGGTATTCCCTGCCTGCAGCACCAAATACAGACAAGCCTTAAATATTTAAGGCAAACAGCTTAGAAAAGTGTTCTAAATCTGAACAAGCGTAGTGGACAAGTCAGTTCTCGCTGTTAAGCAGCTTCCTTCTGTTTTACTCTTTTTTTAAACTATGAGACTTTAAAAACAGGATGCTGTCCAACAATTTTACATTATCCACATATTCATATAGAAGATGGAACAGCTCTATTCATATAGACTTTTCTTTTATCTTATTCTCAAAGCTGTAAATATTTCTCATGTAATTAATGAAGTAAAGGCTAACACCAATTTCAGCATTTCAGAATAGCACTAGGAGTTACAACAGTTTCCCCCTCCTCCACCTAAGACTCATCTCTTGAAGAGGCATGAATATCCGTAATATTCATACAACTGAAAGGAAAACCACAGACAGAAATAGCTTTACCTCAGTGAAGTTGATCTTCTCTCCACTGAACATTCGTTCTCGGGCACTTTCCACACCCCTCGACTTTGCCTGAGAAATGTAAAAATAGATTGCTCTCTTAAATATAGTAAGAGGTCAACATGTACTACAAAGGTCTAGCCACACTGAAGACGCTGAGCATTTACTGAATAAAAACAGCAAGAACGTCAAAAAAAAGATGAATTGACACATTTAGAATATAAATTAAAAATACCCTAATAGGTATTTTTAATCAGCTGTTTATTAAGAGGTTACACAGGAATATGTGCTAATTGTTATAGATGCAGTGAATCTGATTTTAATTACAGTTTCATCTTCTAGACTACTACAGAACTCATTAATAATTCCACCTAGCAGCTCAGAATCCCTCCCTGCTACAAAAAAGTAGTGAAAGTAACTTTACTACTGCTTGCCAACATTTCCCCTTTTTTATAATCTGTGCCTTATGCAGACTTAGCCTTTAGCTGAACCAAGTATCTGTCAGGGCTGTTTACAGTGACACCACCCTGAACTGAGGTTAACACAAATTTCCTTAAACTATATCTGACAATGAATATCAAAGCTAAGAAAAGAGGGCAATGAAATAACTTCTGTTTTATCTACAGATACAGAAGACATTAGCTTTTCTTACTATTTCAAATGAAACCCTATCTTGTTTTACTGCAGACCTCAGTAACAGACCCACATGCCAGCTGCTATTTGACCTGAAAATGTTGCCTTTTTTTTTAAAGCAGATATTTGGTTTATTAAAAAACCTGTACTTTAAATAATTACCAGTTCCATCAGCATTTTCATTACTTCTTCTGTAACAAGATTCTTTGAGTAGTCCAGTAAGATATCCCCATGATCAGTATTCACAGTCAAGCTGTCAAAAGAAGTAAATTCTTTAATTGTACATTTCTGAAGAGTGATTGTTTTAAGATAATCATTCCTGTACATATTATAAAATCATCAGAAACCCAGTTATTGTACGCTAAGAACAACGACCTGAGGGACACATTTTCCCCATTTTCATGTAGTGATTTGCTTAATGCCATTTTAACGAAGACTACAATTTTCAACCAGCTGAAATCTGTTTTCACCTTGTGAAAAACTCAAATACAAGAAAGCATTTTATTTTAACGCACAGTGGGATAATAATATTGTTTCCATTAAGTCACAATTACTTTGCATTTATATATAACAGGTGAAATACCACCTTCTTTGCTGCTAAAAAAATAAACACAAGCAGTCTAACTAAAATATATATTTAGTCCAAAGTGAGGAACTAAAATCCAAAAGTTAATCAGTAAGCCTTCTACAAAAGGACAGTGCCTACATCTTAATCTGCACTATTTTTCACTGCTATTTTATTGCTCACCCGTGTCAGGATCCTTGCAAAGCAAAAAGATGGCATAATCATCATTCCAAACTGACTTAAATAATCAGAATACGATAACCCTTCTCTACTTTTAAAACAGAAGAGACAGTCAATAATAAAAGGTAGGTGCCTTCAAGCAGTGTTGGGAAGAACACTTTATTCACAGGAAACAGAGAAGATATGGCAAGAACAGATGGGTTGGGGGAAACCAAGATCAAGACTTAATTACTCTTCTCCTCAATATGTGGTAAACAGTAATGATGAAAATCCAACCATCCTAAGGACTGTGCCCTTCATCTGAAAAAAAAAAAAATCCCTCTTAAAAAAATCATGCTACAGTTTAACGAAAGCAAAATGTGAAATCCTTAAAGCGTTTATCACATGCTTACCAGAAATGCACATTTTTCAGCAATCTGTCTTCCTTATATGAAAGGAAAGCACCCTCTCAAAACCTCAAAGATAAACTATCCCAGTAAGTTCTTCCCAAATTTAAATCGTTAATTTAAAGAAAGTGAGGACAGCTGCAGAATGCCACCCATCCCTCCACCCCTTCTCTCATGCAGAAAGAAAGGGTCTGCACACACTAGGGAATATAACAGATCTAGCCCCCCCCACATACGTGGCAACATACGAATAAGCAGTGTAAAACCCTCGTATTAAACCCTGGCATCTCCCTAGATCCAAGGCACTCTGCTACGCTCTCCATTCTGCAATGCGGCATCTAGTGGTAGCATTACCCAGGTGGGACAAGAGACTCGTCACGTAAGCCACATTCATATTTAAGTGATGCAGAACCTTCCAGTAAATTCATCTGTATCCCACAGAATGAATTTATCACTCATCTAAAGAAACTATGAAGAAGCTGTGTGCGTGCGGGTCTCATTGACTGCATAGCGGTATGTTCTTTCATTTCTTGTTAATTCCCTTTGATTGGAGGCCTTCTGATCCTTCAAGAACTATATTCATTTTTGAAACTGCGTAAAGCGGTCTACGAGGCTACCCTTGAGGATCCCCCACAGCCCTGCAGAAAGGGGGCAAACACAGACACGATGCACTAGGCACCTGGCTGGAATTATCAGCAGCAGGCTTCTATAATCAGCAGAGGCTATTTGCATCAAGAGTACCTAGTCAGCATCCAGGTATCTGCCATCTGCTGAGTTTTGTAACACAGCTGTCAGCTCTAATCTCAAAATAATGATAGAGTTTTCATAGTGAAAAAATTCATGCCTACTGTTCTTGATGTGTATTTGGAGGTCAAGGAACATTAAAAGGAAGACCTTAAAGGGTTGAATAGACTCCAAATTGGGCAAAGGAGGAGTAGACGGAAGGAACTGAGATCCACTTTGCAGATCACCACTAGGCTCTTGGAAAGCCACATCCTTCCCAAAATCCCTACAGCGGACAAGCACTTTTACATCCATATAGGTTCCTGATAGTCACTAACTGAAGATTAAAGATGAGTTTTGCTCAAGGAACAAGGTATAAACTACAGACTACCTTATGGCCAGACGTGCAGATTGCTTACACTTTCAACAGATACTAGCCACCCTCATCTTGCAGATCCAACTTGTAAAGTGATAACCAGTGAGAAGTATCACACTAACACATCAAGCTAACCCAGGCTGCCAGTTTTGCAACTTTATTTTGATAAAAGATCACAAGTTCTTCTGGTAGCCCACAGTATGAAGCTTTAACTGTGCAAGAACTTAAATCATAAAAGGAAGCTGATGTCTGGTCACTGCTCCCTATCCTTTGGGGAAGCACAAGAAGACAGCAAGATGAGCAGGTGCATGAAATGATTATTTTGGTAAGCAGTGTTTCATAAAAAAAAGAAAATTCTAGAAGATTCTGAGTACATGTAACGTAAGTACTTGAAATAATTACTGCCAAATATCTTCTCCTTGGTTAATTTTATTAATTGACAGTGTAATAGTTCCCCTCACTCCCTACCTAAAGGAAGTATATTACACACTGGGAATAGAAATTAAACACAGACAGAAAGCACAGAAAATACTCTGGGAATAAAGTGGTTTGGATAACAATATAATGACAACCAAGACAGCTAATATTCAGTGTTATCCCCAATGAAATACCCCCTTGAAACATTAAGGAAGGAACCTTTTAAGAAATCTGTTATACCTCTAGATTAATTTAGATAGTCCGCTTCTGCTTTCGTCACGAGGACATTATCAAGCTCAGTTTCCTGGCATGTACTGGAGATAGGGGAAACTTGCAAACAGGATGTGCTTTTCTCACCAGAGAAGAGCTAGTAGGTTTACAGAACAGGATACTCATAAAGCCCTTTAACAGGAACATAAGCCCTGCTAGGTGAGCCAAATGAAGTCAATACTCCCAAAAGTATTTTAAAAGCTTTCCATCAAAGCACAGGATATGCTGCCTCTTGTGTACTGGTATGCAGGAGCTTCGTGTACAGGATTTCATCATAATTTAAGAAGTATGTAGGCAGTTCAAGGTGAGAGAATAGCCATTTTAGCCAGGACAGTGCTGGAAAGCTTCATGAGCACCAAATGACAGAAAATAAATTATTTCAACACCCAAGAATATAAGGTCCTTATGGGTGCATTACCTAGGTAAATTTCAAAATTCAATTCAGTGATGATCTACTCTAACTTCAGATTGCTTCGAGGAAAATAAAATAAATTAATAAATAAATGGGGGGATTTTGAGCGGCTGTGGGTGTGCGGGCATCCTCGAGCAGGCAGGACACGCTAATCCCGCTCCGCGGATGCGCAGGGAACGTTATCCCGGTGCCTCCCTCCTCCTGGGCGCCGTGCGGGGCGGGATGTTGCCAGGCCCGGTCCGCAGCGCGGGGCCGGCTGCCCCGCGGCCTCCCCCGCCGCCGGGCCCGGGGGGCTCCCCACGGCGCGCAGGGCCGCGCTTATCGCGGGCGCGTGTCGTGACTAAGCAGGCGGCGGCGCGGCGCGCACCCACAATGCCCCTG
>NW_020454982.1:673095-687762 GCF_003342845.1 Nothoprocta perdicaria | reverse complement strand
GGCCCGGCGCGGCGGAGGCGGCGGGAGCCCATGGAGCAGCCGGGGCCTCGCAGGCGGCCCCGCGGAGCCATCGCGCTGCTGCCGGCGCCGCTGCTCCGTTAATGGAGCCGGTTAAAAATAAGCGCTCTTCCCTCTCGCTGGGGTTATTTTTAACGCCAGCCGGCCCCACAGCGCGGTCCTGCACAGAGCTGGCCCTGAGGAGTGCGCAGGCTGCGGGGAGCCCATCCTCGCCACCCTGTTGGGCAGTGCCCCCAAGGGATGCGCTGAGCAGCCTGCTCTCTCCACAGAGCCGCCAGCCCGAGCGCCATCCCAAAACGCCATCCCAAACCCTGCGCTGGACACGGGCACCCCAAGAAGGGGTGCACTCCCCTGGCGGCATTTCCCATCGGCTTTTCCAGGCGGTCTTCACGGCTCCGTGGCCGTTCCAGTGCTCGCTCGGGAAGCCGGAGCGCTGCCCAGGCTGTTCCGTTACATAAGGAGCTTACATGCCTACGCAGTGGTGGCCGGGGCTGCCTGCCCGGCCGCGCCACCAGCCGCGCCTCGGCCTGAAGACAGGCCAGGGCAGGCAGGCAAAGGGCGCTCAGTTCTCCAGGAGAAAAAAAAACGGCAGTTCTGAGCATAAAGCAGCACGTTGTTCAAACATGGGCGTATAAAGCCGTGTGTCAAATTCTGAGGATTGTACTCTGTGGCTTAAGTTAATAAATCCTGGGGAAGTCATATTTTAAGCAGCTAAGCCCCTTTATGGATCTGGGCCCAAATCGGAGTCACGGACCAGGAACTTGACTCAGATTGCTCAAATCACAGCCCAAGTCTTCAGGGACAGAATGAATGTATTTCCAGGCTGCAAAACCAAGAACGTTCTTAAATGATCCTTGATTAAATTAATACACATGTTATCTCAATTATAGCAATAATAAACTTTGTCTAAAAAGGCCTTCCTCACCTCACAGTGCACTTGCTTTTTTCTAAGGTTTGGTTCTTCAGACTAAAAATAATCATTTGAACAGGCCAAAGACTTTTTCTTCATTCTAATAAAGTTCACATCCTGATAAATTTTCACTTTTTTTTTTTTTTTTTTAAATATATATATATAGTTTTGCAGGGCACTCTCATTCCTGCCTATCATCATGTTGGGCGATTTCTACAAGGCAAATTTCCTTCCCTCCTGACCGTCCATCAGTGATTGTGGTTCCCTTGTGAATAAACTTTTCATATTTTCCATCCTTTTCGGCACCTTAAGGATAAAACTCAATAACGCTGGACTTGTGTTCATAGCAAGCCTACAAACCAGGATGTGAAGTACTTCAGCATAATCAGTATCTCCTACTAGTTACAGGAGGAGAACAAATACCCTTTGAAACTGTTGACTTTACTGATAGCATTTGATATGGTCAGTCATGAAATGCTCCTGACTTACCTGTCCAATTTTCTTAAATCGGGGCAAAAAAGATTCCATTAATGTGGTCTCGCCATATCCCTAGCAAAACCAGCGTGCCTCATGTACACTTTTCTTCGGCTTCTCTTGTACTCCCAACAGCTGCTATCCTGATTTGAGTGTTCTCAGAGCACTGATTAGTCTCAAGCTCAAGGTCTGACTGAAGGTCACTTTACATTCACTTCTCTTGCAGATTGTCCCAGCTATAGTGCTGTTTTCTTAAGTAGTGAATAGTGATGATGTCTCAATTTCATGTCTTTAGCATTTGCTGAAGTTCACAGTGGAAATTCTGTCTGCTTTCTTTTGTAATACTTTATCCTATGATTTTGAAATATTCTGTCATTTCATAAGCCTTTCAATTTTGTAACTACCTGTCATTCATACTTCTTTTCTTGTACCTCCTTCTCTGGTGCCAATACTTGCTGAACTCCTGTCCTTTTCTCTAACATATTCAGACTAGATTCCTTAGAGATTTCCTTTCCTTTACAGACTATGCAAATTTTATGACATAGAAGACACAGCCTGATCAAGGTCCTAATTTTATCTTCAAAGCCTACAGGAAACTGTTTGTAGCTGTTGTCAGTGTTGCTTCTCCGTCCATAAGTTGTGCAACAGCTGAACACTACAGGGACAGTAATGCCTTGTCTGCATTAAAAATACCAACTGATTTTATTGTAGAGGGCAGAATGAGGAATTGCTGGAAGGTTCAGCAGTTGAGACAGCTGTTTCTTTGACAGCTGATAGCTATCATATTTTAAGAAATGCCCTTTTAAGAAAATTTAAGGCCACTCTAATGTAGATGGGAGCCGTAAGGTAGAGTAAGGACAAGACCTTAAACTAATGGGGGCAGACAGTGTGGACATAGTGGTGCTTCAGCTCTGGCAGAATAACCATCTGAAACACCCGTTCCACGAAGGCCAAAGGCTACCATAGCAAGGGATGGCACCCTTGGGGGCCGAGAAAGGGTATTTTAGTAAAGGATATTTTACAATTGATGGAAATAAATTTGGGGGCTTACAGGGTACAACGGCAGGCTTACCATTTTACAAATGCCAGCCACTATTAGCAACAGCTGCACAATGACCTACTTATGAAAAAGACAAGTGAAAATTCCATTTTGGAAGACAGCTGCACAGAAATTAATATTTCCAAATGAACATGTTAGGCCTAAATACTACTGCCTCAGGCACTTGTGCCAAAAATGTTAAGTGGCACGTTTAACAGATAATCTCTATGATTAATTTATCAGAGATAACCAAGAGGCTAATTTCCCTTAATTGAAATTTTCTAGTATGATAAAAAATTTTCATATATAATTCCAGGATTTAAAATCCCTTGTACTAACTTACTTTATTATATGAAAGCAAACAAAACTACAGTCTTGAATCCTGCTTCTATTTCTCAGCAATGGAATAAAATATTTGAATATCTGTAAAGTAGTAAAAAGGTTTCTTTTGAGGATTTATAACAAGAAATGGGACCAAATTTTCAAATCTGAACCCGTATTTCAATTATAAAAAATGAGCCAGATCTGAAGAGCACTCCACAGCTATGAGCATCTGTTTTTAGCAGTGGAATGTACCTGGTCATTGGCGACAGCAATTTAGGTGGAACAGCGAGGGCTCACTGACATCAGCAAAGAAACTTGTACTTTTTATGATAGTAGAGCGGATTTAAGAAAAAAGGGAACATTCTTAGCCTTTTCAGAATACTTTTACTCTCCCTTAATGGTTAAGACAGGGATCACAGGTGGCAATTACTTCATTTACTATCACTGATGAGTGTGTCTCTCCTTTATCACTTGTCTGTAAGAATTCATTCCCATGTCTAAATTATCTTGTTGTGGTAATTGTATGGTTCACACAGCTCTCATGAGGGCTTTCCGTCCATTAGATAGAACATCCCGTTCCAGAATGTGCATATTTAGGAACCAGAGATTTTGATTGCACTTGTGCAGAGGTATCAGATTTTTAATTCCCTGTGCAGACACTTGGCACCTCTGACATTCTGTCTGCAGAGCACCTCAGCTTGGTAGCACTGAGCAAATGAACCCATCACACAACTCGCTAAGGGTCCTGAGCCACATCTTCTATACTCTAAAGTGTATTGTCATTGATTAGGTCCATGAAATGTATACATTTGGCTAGAAAGAGAACTGTGTTTTTGTAACTCAGAGAAATATTGCAGATCCCACTCCTTTCGCTCTCCCTCTTGGGAAGGGGAAATTCTCATATATTCCTACTACAGCTTGCCAAGTCTTCACAGCCCTCATCCTGGGGAGCAGCTTCAGAGATGGAAAATGTTGAAATAATTTGGACGATGGAGGGGCGCCTGAGACCAGTTGCAGCCTCCTGTCCTGCCCAAGCAGTTCTCTGCAGCACAGGGAGAGCTGCCTGGCTCTCCAGCTCATGCCAGTGGAACACGGCCTCTCAGGAGGGAAAAGAGGGACGCTCCACAGTGAGGCTGTGGGACAGTCCATCGTTTAACATCAGCTCTGCAGCACGGGGAGCAGTTCCCAACAGATGGCAGCACAGCATTGATTATTTGGTGTTCCTGTAACTCCCATGCAATTCTCCCAGTGCTCAGCAGGCAGCTGCAGAAGGCAGACTGCATTGCTTTGCTTGCATGGTATCACACAAACCATACAATCCTTCCGAGAAGTAATATGAACATCACTTGTTCTGGTGACTGAACTTAAGGATAGGCTTTTGAATGCCATTAGCAATGGCACATTTCTTTTTTTTCCACTAAGATTCACTAGATTCACTGCAGGTTCTGTAACTATCAATATTCCTGAAAAATATCACCCTTAAAATAATCAAGATGCGTCCAAAGCACCAAATTTCAATTTCTCATAGATGTAAGACTCAACTTGCAAAACTTTTTTTTTTTTTTTTTTTTTTTTTTTTTTTTTAATAAAACACGTTTGTTTCTGCCTAAGCAGCACTAGGGACACAAACTGCAGGATCCCCTCCCCTGACTTGCTGGCAACACTCCTCCTGATGCAGCCAGGAGCCCATTGGCCTTCTTGGCCAAAAGGGCACTGCTGCCTCATGGATGACTTGTTGTCAACCAGGACTCAGGTTCCCCTCCGTGGAGCTGCTTTCCAGCAGGTCAACCCCTAATCTGTCCTCGTGCCTGGGGTTATTCCTCCCCAGGTGCAGGACCCTACACATATCCTTGTCAAACCACATGAGGTTCCCTCTGCCCAACTCTCCAACCTGTCCAGGTCGCTCTGAATGGCAGCTCCGGAGCGTTGGCCACTCCACTCAGCTTGAGATCATCTGCAAACTTGCTCAGGGTGCCCTCTGTGCCCTCGTCCAAGCCACTGATGAACAAGCTGAACGGCACCGGGCCCAGTACTGACCCCTGCGGACACTGCTGGCCACAGGCCTCCAGCTGGACTTGGTCTCATTTATCACCACCCTCTGAGCTCCGCCATCCAGCCCATTCTGAGTCCACCTCTCTGTCCACTCATCCAACCCACAACTCCATAGCTTTCCTATGCGGACACACAGAAGAGAACCCCCATCTCATCTTTTCTGAAGAACTTAATCATTCCATGCTTCACTTATCATCCCACAAAATGACTCGAATGCTAACACTGTACAGGAATGGTAACTAGTTAATTAACATTTCTTAGAGTCCTGAAACCTCAGATTAATGGCACTCCGCAGTATAAAGACATATTTTTTCATTGAACATTTATCATTTAAAAAGCTCTATGCCTAAAGCTTGAATCAAGCTCTGTAAGATGAGAGTAATTTCCCTTTTTTGGTCACAATGGGTCTCTTCTTCCCTAAAGATGCATATGTAGATAAACTACATAGTGTAGCACAGACAGCATAAGCACTACTATTTATAGGATTGTAGGTACCAAATGCAATAGTAGAATCCTACACTGAAGGCAGTTGTATAGTTATTTTTAGAAGATATATTTTCCTGAATTTACAAACTATGACATTGTACTTTTTATTATCAGATAAAAACTCTCCCATTCAGTCAACTATCATTATGTTAAAGCTGACAAGTCATACTGTCTCTAAAATAGCTTAATTCTAAAAAAGACCATTATTTTCAGTGATATAAAACAAGTACCAGCTACCAGATTTACCTCTGTTTCTGTAGCACAGGAATAGATTCACTTTGGGTACATGTCTATAGGTGATGGGTTTTACAAAGCAACAAATTAATTTAACATTCTCCATGATGTTATATCAAGTACAACAGAAGGCAGAGGTATTCTTTTGAATAATAAGCAAAGAACTCAGAGTATTCAGTAACGTCCACTGCTATAAAAATCAGACCTCTAATGCTTGTCAAGAACACTTACTCAAATAGCACTAAATCACTTCAGATGTATATTGTGACTTGAGGCTAAAATTTCCTAGTCCTGGCAATTGTGCCAATAACATTAATGTAGAAACACATCTGCAAATTTTAGATGCCAATGACTTGGCTGAAAATAAAATCAGGACTCGTGTAATATGTATTTTCAAGCTGCAGATAACACAACAGAGCATCAGGCTGGACTTGTGCTTCAGTGTCCACTCAAAAGATATTTCCCTTTTCTAGAAGGTAATATAGAACCTACTTAATAAAGATGATACATGTTTCCACAACCAAAGACGACTGCTGTTCAGACTGAATTAGTTCCCTCATCTGCTTAGCATGTAGCAATAAGAGCATTACTGCATGTACAACACAGGGAGCAGCAAAGCCTAAGGCAGAGGGAATGGTGGGACCGTCCCTTCCCAAAGCAGCAGATATTTATGCTGGATCAAAAAGACTGCCTAATGTTGGCCTCCACTCACTGATTCCAACAGCAGCTCTCAGGATTTATTCTTATTGCTCATTCTGGAGCCTAGTAGGAAGAATTTTGCTCTCCTAAAAAGGAGCAGGAGCTCTCAGAATATATTGAGTAATAATTAAGTAAAGTAGTAAGTATACTGACTACTTTAAATGTTAATAATTAATGCACTGCATGGCATATGTGTCTGAGGATTAGGACTCTGCAATATCAACCAGAGGGTGACTAATGTAGGCTATTTTGGTTACATGCATGTTAATTCAAAGTTCAAGCATATTCCCCGTGCGTGATTTTCAGATTGTCAAGAGAGTTCTTAATGGGAAGCAAAGGAGCTTTAAAGTACCAATCTCATGTAGTAATTCTTGGCAGTTGACCCACTAAAGCAGAGTTTTGAGACTTCTGTTTTTCCCTGATATCATTCCTGCTACTAGTTTTCTTCCTCACCTCTCAGTGGGGGCTCCTCTTGGGAATGTAACATGCAACACTGGAGTAAGCAGTAATGTGCCAGCCTGCATCTGCTACAAAGCAGCCTAAAAATAAAACCCAACTGGACAATACCACTTGGTGCAGAGCAGCACATATTCTAGTAATGTAAACCAGACAGTCAGCAAAGATAAATGGTTGTTCAGCAACATGCCGAACACATCTCGGGTTCTTAAAAAAATAAAAAAGAAAGAAAAACAATCCCTGGCTTTGATAATATAAACTTGGTTTCTCAAGATTTATTACCTTGCAATTTAATTAATTTGCATCAGCAAAATCATGACAAGAATGTCTCATCAAATTTTTGATTAAAGTCACTTAGTAATATTGTAAGAAATCAGCCCATCTTGCAGCTCTTCAGTTCAAGGAAATTCTTTGACAATTTTGTAAACTGAATCTTTACAAAACTGGTTTGCATGCTGATGTTGTCCTTTCTTGAGATTCTTTTTGAAACATCTGCCTGTTTTTTTTTTTTTTTTTTTTTTTTTTTTGCTTGGGTGTACAATTCTAATTACAACCCCTGAATTTAAAAGGGTATGGTCATACCAAGTACACAGATTATTATAATGCAAATAATCACAGGCTCTTAAATTGCAGATATTGCTTTGTATCTTCATGCAACTATACAATTTTACAGGGCTAAAGCTCTCTAGACCTTTGTGTTTAGAGGGTTTCAAGTTCCTGTGGAAGCGGAATTTTGAAGATACTTACAAACACAACACTTAATTCATAATTTGAAACAAATCCCAAATTCATTTAATGTAAAATGGGAGCAGAATTAAGCACATAATGAAATTAATTGCTCAGAAACAGAGTTTGTTACATAATTTCAGATCCTGGACCTTCAATGAGATGTACCTGAGATATACCTGATGAAATGGACCTCATTGCAAGATCAGTGATTCTAAAATCACTAATTAAAAACATGACCAAGGCCAATATGCTTTAGGTATCTTTTGTTCTTGCTAACATTTTTAGGTCTCCCAAATTAGATGTACACTGGGGAAGTGTGCTTTACAGAGACTTCAGCTTACATACTTCCAGAAAAACGATTACCCACATGGAAAAACAAACATAAAAAGAGACTGAAATTCATTCTTATTATGCACTGTGCTATGATCAAAATCCTTGAGGGAGAGACCAAAAGTATTATAAGTTTGATTGACATTTTCTTATAAAATGACTATTCCTAGAATTCTGAGGTTAAGCAAAACATCAAATTGCATGGGACTTGTAATCAGAAGGCCAAAATTAGCAACTTTTAAGTCTGTCAATTGGTTTTTCGCTCCACATAAGGAGGAAAACATCTCCTGTCAGCAACAACTGTTTAGTCAGTCCCCAAACCCTGCTTTTCTGGAAGCATTACTGAGCTCACTCTGTGTATATAGACAGGAGTTTGTTAGTTGGCATAGGGGTCAAGTTCACATGTTTGTAGGCAGTTATTCCAGGAAATAACAAATCAGGACCTTTGGAGCCAAACCACAGTAGTGAGGTTTGCATGTGCCTGTTGAAATAATGAAGACATAGTATTTGAGATGGAGCCAGCAGAGAACACCTTAACCAGTCCTCTCAGACAAAGAAGTTGTCTACCTACCTTGCATGCCAGCATCTGGAAAGTGGTGAAAGATTTTAAATTATTCCAGGAAAGGCAATTCAAATAATAAGTCACAGACATCTCATATTTCATGATGTCAGACTTGGATTGGACACCCAAAAGAGGTTCCTCACAAGCAGTGCCATCAGCAGTCATTTATGAAGAAAGCTCAGATTGGCTTATATTTAGTTGTTCTTAAGAAGTGCCTTTCTGTTAAGTGGATAACTTAAATCTCACCCCCAATCAGGATCTTTGGGGTATTTCTGCAAATTATAAAGTTTAGGCTAGTTCATTCATTTAAAGTTTAGGCTAGTTCATTCACATATCATGCCTATATCAGAACATAATTCTTACCCACTATATTCTCTGTATGTTATAAAGCAATTTAGCAAAGATTCAACAATGATATGAGTTTTTTTTATCCTTCTGTTCAATTTACTCTCAAAAATCCATGTTCTTTACTCCAAAATTACTCCTTATTTGATAGTTTTCCACAAAGCAACATGATTTGTATAACAGTACCACTAAAGTAACTCAACTGAAGTTGCCTTTGCTACAATGCTCTATCAGAAGCCAAGGTGATGCAACAGTTTCCAATCCTCTGTGCTGCAGAAACTACTACACAGAAATTCTTTAAAGCTACTATTAAGGCTTCTTTCCAAAAAACTTTAAACTTCTATATATATATTTATAAACAAACATATATAGAAATATATATACACATATAAAAACATATATACACATATGTAATTTAGAGTAATTCCTCTAAGATATAACATTTATATGTTGACATGCTTAGTAATAGAATATTAAATAAGAATTATGCACTCAGTATAACATATTTACTAAGAAGGCCAAATTCTGGTAAATGATACATAGATATGATCTTATTGCAATTAGTTTTACAAGGTCAAACAAACAAAACAAGATTTACTGGTTAACCTTCTCATTTAAAACATTTAGGAGAAATTATAATATTTTTCTATGATGAATTCTTCATGTTGCTCCAGAACTGATTCTAAATTGTATAACATTCCCTCTTCAGTAATGTTTACACTCTATTATTTTAGGAACCCTAAATACCCTAATAGGAAGTTGGGTCAATTAAAAAGAATTACATTGTACTCCTATTCACCATCTTCCAATAGCATATACTGAAATGCTACATTCATTTCTAAACAGAAAATGTAGCAATCTAACTCTCATTCACACATTTAGGGCATATATGTTTTATAAGAGTCCTCCATAACCTAGTACTACAAAATATTGTCAAAAATAGTTCTACTTTGTCCCTCTCAAATATTCTCTAAGTACTTCCATGTTTGCTGCATGCTTTGCACAGTTCTAAGCCAGTCACTGATGGCTAAAAAGTAATGAATATATAATAATTTGTTACTAAACAGAATAAATTTATGTAAAATATAAAAACTTCTCTTGTCTTTAGATGGCCATGCAAGCTGTTTTACCACAGCTGGATGAGAAGTACATTTTTGTGGTTTTGCAAGCTGATTCCTTTTTGTGAAAGTTTTCAAGAAAACAAGCAAAATGAGATCCCAGACATCTGAATCATCAGACAGTCAAGAAAAAAAAAACATATATATATATACATGTTCAAGTAGTTGAACTTCCCGAAACAAAAACGAATGCCACTGACAATACTGTGCATGTGACAGGGGCTACTCTGTTCCTGTGCCCATCTAGCTGGCTGCAGCAGAGGAAGAATGTATTTCAGAGCTTAATCCTCCATTTCATCATGATTGGAAGACAGTTTTCTAAGCAAAACAGCAGTCTAAAAACAAACACATCTTCTCCTTCATCTCTGGATGGGGACACTGACCTTAAAAATATCTGAAATTCTTCCACTGCCTGTAAACAAAAATGGACTGCAGGCAGTCATGATTATATGTCACTCTTACAAAACATTCTTACTTGTGGGCTACTTTTTGGAAAGTCTTTTGCTGTCAGTCAAGTGACAAGTTCTGCTTATAATAATGGTGATGACATCAGGCCTGTAGAAGAGGAGATCAGTAAGGGGAGTCTAAATATAAAAACCAGAAGGTCATAGGACATGTTCAACCTCAGCTGAAGTCAACGGCCTCCCTTCACTTCAATCAAAATTACACTGATCCATGTAGAATTAAAGATAGACGGATAGATAGATGGATAGATAGACGGATAGACGGATAGACGGATAGATAGATAGATAGATAGATAGATAGAAAGAATACATAGGGAGAGAGAAGTGTGCTTGTGCATGTGCATAAAAAAAATCTCTATGGCCAGTATCAGTGGCTTGCAGAATCTGATTTTTAAGGTGACCTGAATCTTTGATTTGTCTGACAAGAAAAGCTGCTTTCCTGTTTTTATTTTTAAGCAACCAGATACAGTTAGTGATGTTCATTCTTTCCAAAGTGAGACTTTTGTGGAGGTAACGGGAGAAATTTTGCAAGCAGCAGGCTAGCGCTGTACTCATGCTCTTTTTTTTTTTTTTTTTTTCCCTGCCATTTGGTAGTGTTTACAAAGAAACCAGGCAAATTGCCAATTCTCTTTTTAAGCCTCAGGTTGGACACAATGGTTGGTCAATGTACAGAGCGGTATGAAGCATAGGTCAGCAGCTTTCCTGTCAGGCAGCAAATAACTAAATTTCATTTGTCTGAAATAGGATTTCAGTTGTCCAGGGCTGCAGGACAAAAGGGCTGTTCTCACCCTGACAGCTGGAATGGATGATTTGTGAAATGTATTTTTAGAAGCCGTGGTTGCCTCCGCGTATGCCTGCATCGTCATGCAAGAGCCAGTGAGGCTGTAAGCCACTGAAACTGTGAAACATAGTACAAACCATGCAACATATTTTGAGCCCAAACTGCATTTTGATTACTGCTCACCTCCAACTGCAACAATACGAATGGAGTCTTTCTGCTGTTCTTCCCGTTCCTCGCATGCAGTCACTGCGGCGCTTACAGCAATTAGCAACCACAAGGGGAAAATCACTGTTGATACAATAGAACATTGGTGTTAAAGTCTATTCTCCAAAATTACTGTGTTTTTCCTATATTTCCTTTTCCTAAATGTACCTCTATCATACTTGGAGAAGCAACAAGCCCTTTAACAAGACAAACCGCTGTTGAGGAATTTAACATTCATCCTCCTAATCTTATTCCACACCTTGCTGATATGCATATCCGTATTAACATTTGCACATGGCTATTGTGCCAATAATGTTTTTTTTTGTAAGCTAATGATTTCTTCCGCTTACAGCCCATGCTATCAAATTGCAATCATAATACATTTCAAAGCTGGTTTCCTCTCTCTAAACAACATTGTTGGTTTTTTTGTTCAAGCAGTGCACTGATTTCCTTCCCTTCCTGTTCAACAGAGCTTGTGGAAAGCACATCTCACATATATATAACATTGATTGGAAAATCAGAAATACAATTGAATGCAACTATTGTATGCAGATTTACGTGGGTTTCTATTAAACAGTTAATCAAAATATTTGGAGTTCACAAAAACAAAAACTGGAATATTCAAAATAAATATAGCATTGTAAGCATTTAGGAAAATAATTTTAATGAACAATATGTTTTCTAGCCTCTAGGAAGTTCCTCTTTATTCTGTGTTGGTCATTATGGAATTCAATTGAATGTTTTCATACTCTAACGATATTTAAAAAAGAAGTGTGAGCTTTCTACTTTTTGCCCAGTCTGTTTTAAATTCATACCTTCTGGTTAAGAAACATTATCTTTAAAACCAGGATTCTTATCATCAGTTCCCTATCCTTTCATAGTCCTAATCTGCAAACTTCATCTATAATAATTTTCAAATCAACTGCCTGAACTATAAATAAAGCTACATGAAAGAAGTTGTTATACAGCACTAAAAAAAAATCATAATAGTATGTAAATAAATCCCGTAAGTCAAAGTAAAAAATGTTTATTTTAGAAACTGTTTGCAGTACCATTACTAATGTTGACAGAATCTGACTCTGTGCAGAATGACAGGATATAGTTAAATCACTAGAATAATAAAATGTGAAGCAGATTTGAGCACCTCATATGATTAAGACTACAGTCTTGCAAATACTTCAGCATGCATAACTTTACACACAAAATCAACCCTGGCTCAATTCTCACATAAGCTGATTTAGGCCTGATGTTGCATAACACAAAAAGCAAAACAAGCAAACAGTTCAAAATACTTATCTATTGACATCTAGCTGACATCCAATATCCAAGGAAACAGATTAAATTGTGTTGTTTCACATACAGAAGTGCTTCCTCTCATTCGCAATGACCTTTTCATTAGTACTTCTTTTATGCTCTTAATTATTTTTACTATTTTATGACAGCAGAACTAGAAATTTTACCATACAGCTCTTCCTGAAACATAAATGGTAACTAATGAGAATAAGGGATCAAATTTCCATACCCTCCCAAACTGTGTAAAAGAACTGACATAAAGAACCTTTGTGCCTCATATTCATGGTAAGTCAAGCCCTGCTGGCCAGCACAGCGGTGTCGATCTACACACGGGTCCGATCTCTACTGCTACAGCCGCCTACCCCAATGACCCCCATGAGTTGTAACTTCCACATCTAGCAGTAAAGTCACTTCTATGACTCTGTTCAGAGAAAGTGCTTTTGGATAGCCACTGGCTACGGGATTTCTCAAAGACATATCGGGGCACAATCTTGCAGGCACCATGTCTTCATGAGGCACCTACTTCACATGAGGGATTCCAGCATTTTGTTTTAGACAGGCCTGGACCAGATGTGCAACCAGGCTCATGGGTGAGCACTCATATTTGCCTCAGTAATATCCACGTGGCACAAATCCTCACACGAGGGGGTGGCCCTGGCATCCCCCGACAGAAAATACGTGTGTACCCAAGAACAAACCTGGTCTGTGTGGCCTCTGTGTAGGGAAAACCCACCCTGCTAGTTCTTCCTCTTTATCTTCCTCCACTCATTCTCACTTCCTTTCCACTTGGCTTTTTTTCCACTTCATATCTAGACTTCCTTCAGATTAAAAACATTGTCAAACCCCATAACAGTTTTCATTATCAATGTTCCTCTATCAAAACTCAGTACCTTCCTCAGCCCTCTAGTTTTCCTTTCCCAGGAGAAGGATGCTCCATGATGACTCTGCCTACCATATGGGCCGACATTTCTACAGCCTCCTGCTCTCCGCTTGCTTTCCAGGTATTTCCCAGGTATCTCTTAATTTGAAGACAGGATTTCCTGGCGCACGTGCAGGCAGCAGAGGAGCGCGGTGGCAAGGCAGTGCCGAGAAGCTGGGTCTGTCACGAACCATCTGTTACGGAGAGGGAAACAAAGCCACAGATTGCTCCAAAGCCACAGATCGCTCCCGGCAGCTCCCCGCCGACAGCGCTTGGGAATGGCTTCTGCCTCCTGGCTACAAGGTGTCCAAGAAAATGACAATTTCACTTCTTCCCACAGCGTGCTATGATTAGCAGCACTGAAACTCATGGAGATTACTGTTATCTTCATGTTAGGGGCATCAGCTCCAAGTCTGCAGAGCTTTATTTTCTGGCATTAGAGCCAGATGATCAGATGTTTGGGCCTACAGATTCAACTTCTGCTTATATATATTCCAAAAACTCTTTTAACTACTATCCTACTATTGCATAAGTGTCACTTTATTTCCTAATTTTAGGAGCTATCCCTGCGTATTATTAAAAGCCTCTTCTCTTTCAGTGCAAGGTTTTAAGCAAGCCCTTGAATCAGCAAATAATCAGGTTTTGCTGTGAATGATGATCCCACCATATCAGGTCATTTATGTGGAGACAGGATTTGAAAATGCATTATGCTGCACAGCAAACTTTTTTGAATCTCTACAAAATCTGCTGAGAAATAGTAATAAACCTGGTTAAATTCACAAGAACATAAACCAGGCGTTTTTCTGGAGTGTTTATGAAGCTGGTGGCACCCGGGTAAGAACAAGCCGAGCCCTTGTCACGCGTTTTATCTAATTCAGAAGGAACTCCCTTTAACAAGGACGCGGGTTTCCATGCAGTTTCTTTCGCCGGACGCTTTAAAGGAGAGACCCGGCACGGCGCCGGTGCCCCGCTCACCTCCACCGCCAAAACCCAACAGACAAAAACAACGTTTCCCCACAGGACCGGCCGCGGGGCCGCGCGGGGGTCCGCCCGCCCGCGCCTGCCTTTGTGCGCCGGGCCGGCCCGGGCCGCGTCGCGTCGCGTCGCGTCGCCTCAGGACGGGCCCGCGCGGTGGGGGGCGGTCGGGCGGCCTTTCCCGCCGCCCCCGCACACAAAGCGGCGGAGCCCCCGGGCACGGGGAAGCCCCGGCGGCGCCGCCGCTGCCGCCCT